>NC_063448.1:26096636-26416575 GCF_020379485.1 Brassica napus | reverse complement strand
GTTGAGGCTTTTGTTAAATCGGCGGCCGTTTCGTGAGTTGGGTTTTCCGCTGGTAGGGCAATGGACTCCAGGATCGCGTCGCTGTCCGGAGCCGTTGCCTGGGCGAGTGATTCTGAATCGCTCTTTGTGGAACCTTCGGGAGTACTCTGAGTTTTCTTGACTCACTTCGGGCTAACCGCAGGGGTGTTCCGAGTTTGTCGTAGCTTATGCTCGGCCAAAAAGCAGAGCCTAGATTGTTTCTGGCATCCCCAGATTACTGCTGTTCCGTTTGGTGCTGGGAACTTGATGCTAAGGTGGTAAGTCGATGGTACCGCCTTCATTGCATTGATCCATGGGGTTCCCATGATAACATTATAGATGGCCGGGTTATCGACTACGGTGAAGTCAACGATTTTCGTGACTTCCCTTGCCATGACCGGAAGTTTGATCGATCTGAGGGTCATTGATGTTGTGCCCGAAAAACCGGTCAGTGGTTTTGGTTCCGGGACGACTTCTCCGAGTTCGATGTTCATTCTCCGGAGAATGTCGTGAAACATGACGTTGACCGTGCTGCCTGTGTCGATGAGGATTCTTCCCACTTTGAGGTCTCGAATCATCAAGTCGATGACCAGCGGGTCGCAGTGAGGTTTATCGAGTCCGACGGTTTCCTCCTCCTCGAAAACAATCGTATCGTTTGGAGCGTTGTCGGTCAGGAACCGAGTCGTCCAGTTAGAACTTGTTTCCGCCTTTCTTCCGTAGGTCTTGATGGATGAAACAGAGTCGCGGTAGAATTACGATTCTCCGATGATCATGTTTATCCTCCGGCGGGTACTATTGTCTCCAAGGTCATCCTGCCTTCTTCCTCGTTTCTCGCCAGACTGGTTTGCGCGTGCGTCCCTCTCGGGAGACTCTTTATCAGTCCTGGGAGGGCGGTTGGAATCCAGGATGAGGTCTTTTATGCTAGTGACCTTCGAGAGGTCGCCAGCAAGGAGTTTTTTGGCTAGCCTTGCGCCGAGAACTTTGCAGTTCGTAGTGGAATGACCTTTGGTCTGGTGGAACTCGCAGTAGGAGTTATCCTTATACTGGTTCCTGGACCAGGTGTTTCCGGATGTCTTCCGTTTTTCGGAATTGATAGTGTAGTTGTGCTCGCCCTGGACGTCTTCTCCCTCTTGGTGGACATACTTGTCGTTTCGAGAGCTTTTCTTTTTTTGTGGGCGTCTTCTGCATGTTGTACTTCTGGGATAGGATTTTCATCTCCTCTTCCATTACGATGAAGTCTGTTGCCATATGAAGAGCATCCTGAATCGTTCTCGGTTTTTCGAGGGATACCCATTGCCGGAATTTCGACCAATACCAGAGAGTTTTCTTCAGAGCATCGATCGCCACTTTGTCGCTGATCCCGGTGACTCTTGCCATTACTAGCTTGAATCTGTTCATGAACTCGCGAAGTGGCTCGTCTTCTCTTTGAGTCAGGCTCCAGAGATCGACGTCCGATGTTTCTCTGTCCATGAACATGGAATACTGCTTGAGAAACTCTGAAGTAAGTTGGCGGAAACTTCCGATGGAATTTCGTTTTAGGCGAGAAAACCATTCGAGCGCGGCTCCTTTGAGGTTTTCGACGAAGAGGAGGCAGTAGCCAGCGTCTCATTCGCGTTCCTTGAGTTTGCACCTCCCCATCGCGATCTGGAAAGACTGCATGTGCGCTTTCGGGTCGGTGGTGCCATCGTAGATGGGAATTTTGATCTTCCCTGGGTCCGAGACGTTGGTCTCTGTAATCCGGGCAGTGAACGGGGTTTTGCATGCTTCCTCGAGAAGTCTGTCGATCTCGGGCGCAGCGCTTGTCGCATGGTGGATTTGTTATTTCACCGCTTTCACCTCCGCTGCGGTTTTCGCGATGTACTTGCGGAGATCGTGGATCTCATCAGGATTTCTGGCAGCCTTGCGAACTTGTCTGCGTTGGCCGTGGTGGATCCTGGCCTGCTTTTCGGCCAGCTCCTCCTGTTCTACCCAATAGAGGTTTTCTTCTTCCTCGGTCATGGGTCTTTCGAAGGACGCGTCCTGCCGAGCGGACTGGCTTCGCGTTCTTCTTGGGTGGATGTCAGCACCGTCGTCCGAGTGATCGGACTGGTCGCTTATACCCAGGTCGATGCGCTCGATTTCTTCTCCTTCGTTGCTACCTGGCTGGAGCGTTTCATCAGGGTTTTGGCCGGAGGAAGCCTTGTCCGCGTGTGCAGCTCGATTGCCCGGAGTTTCGAAATCAAGTCTTCTACCGCTGCGGGCTCTTGTGGTCCCGCGCGGGGCTTTCTCCTGGCCTTCGCCGTTAGGGTTTCCACCTGTTTTGCGAGAGAGGCCACGAGTTTTCCTTGTTCGTCCGATATTTTCTGAGCGGAGGCGAACATTTCCTTCATCTGGTCTAGTATCCCGGTGTCGGCAGTGACCGTTGATACGTTTCCAGCTGGAGTTTTATCAGCGTTGGCATCGACGGGAGTCCCGTCGTGCGTTTGCGGGTCTTTGTCAGCGTTGGTCGTCATATCGGACTGAGCGTGTGTGGTTGCGAGAGAGATAGATCCGTACCCCCCTCCTTCTAGGGCCAAATTGTGGGAACCGAAATTCACACCGTCGAGTTTTGTTAATCGGAGGAAATCCAAGTTAACCTAGCCTTCCCTGAAAGTCCCGGTTATCTGCTAGTCCACGCACAACACAATCAATATGAAAGATTCGAAAGTAATAAATCGTAAAGGAGCGAAAAGAGAACAAAGAGGTCTTATTTCCGAATTCGGGTTTGAGCGTGAACAACAGGTAAGATCCTAGGCCACGAGAGCTGTCGGTATGTTCGCTAGTCTAGCCACCTAAGTTCTAACCTAGTCGAGTCGCAGCTCGATAGTAAAAATGGAAAATTGCCTAAATTGCTCTAAGTATTAAGTTTGCTCTGGTTTTTTTTCTCTTCGTCCTAGGTCCTCCTTATATACTCCTCCTTAGGTCGGTTTCCTTCTTCTTGGGCCGGATTTGTCGCGAAGCGAGTTTTTCCATATTTCCTTCTTCTTTGTGATTATCTTCGGAAATTTGACATTTATCTCTTCCCGCGGATGAGATAAACCGTCATACCAGTCTTTGGGTTCAAGTCTTTTGGGACCATAGATGGGCCGTTGTCCGCAATTCGGACCCTCTTTGGGCCTTATTGAGACTTAAGTGTTTTTACGATTTTACTCGCGAAGTAGCCGTTGGTATAGGCATGGTTCTTCCAACGGAACCCTGTTTCTTCGCATAGCCGAGGCAGTTGTTGTTAAGTTAACCGTAACCTTCTCTACTACGAAGAATCGAAAACCGTTCGAGAGACATAACCTTCCCAACTTCCCTAATATTTTCGACGATGTTTTTTAGACGGAACATTGGTGTCGTATCCACGGACCCGAAGACTGAGTTACGGAAACTTCGGACGAAGATGCATGGTTATGGGATGGCAGCGGGTTTGGAATGGTCCACGGAGAATTGGCCGCGCTCGCCGGGCGAGCTAATCCGTGCCACGATCGAGCTCACCGGCGAACCGACCGGCAACACGGTTGTGCTCGCCGGGCGAGCTGGCCCGTGTCACGGCCGAGCTCGCTGGGCGAGCTGGCTCGTGTCACGGCCGAGCTCGCCGGCGAGTCGACCGGCAACACGGCCGTGCTCGCCGGGTGAACTGGCTCGTGGCGCGGCCGAGCTCGCCGGCGAGTCGACCGGCAACCCGGTCGTGCTCGCCAGGCGAGCTGGCTCGTGTCATGGTCGAGCTTGCCGGGCGATCCGTTTCGGCTGTTCGTTTTCTCGGCTTTTGAAGTTTTGATCGAGATTTGGTTTTTATGAGGACTTTCGGACATCGATTCCGTCGTGACCGATTTTGACCCCAAAAATTCCCCGTCACCGCCCTTGGTAAACTTCCTCTTTCGGCCCTTAGGCTGAGCAACCGGAACAACACTAGGAGCGCGCAGTGCTAGAACGATCTCTTTCCTGGCCGGAGGAGGATGCATAGAGTCAGCAGCCCTCTCCTTATCCTCGACGAGAATCGGAGTCGTGGACGATCCGGCAGGTAGAGCCGAAGCGTCCGGAACGCCCGAGCCTGCCAGAGTTCCCGCGCCTTGCGGAGTTACGACCTCAGTCCCGTGACCCGGAGCAATGGCCAGTGCAGAAGAGGATGGGAACTCGGCGCCAGCTCGAACCTGTTCCTTCTCGGCTTGGCGACGAACTAGTCTCTCTCGAAAGGAGAGATGGTCAGCAACGCAAGCCGGCGCTTCGACCGGAGAAGTCGGAATCGGAGCCGGAGAGGTGGCCTCGCCCATCTCAACATCGGAACTTCTCTTGTCACAGTGGGAAGAACACATGTTGAAGGCAAAAGATTTGGAGCTAGAGAGGTTTTGGAGGTTTGAAGAAGGGAAGGTGTGAAGCAAATGAATGACAAGAGCTCACTACTTATAGAAGTATGGGCTCAGAGTTTTATATTTTTTAATATATACATTCTCAAGAACTTTCTTCCTCGGAGTTTAAAGTAAACTTCGTCCAAAATAGTCAAACCGCGCGCTAGAGTCTCGACTCTAACGAGCTGGGGGGCTAACTGTTGGGGTCAAAAACGGTTACGACGAAGTTAACATTCAAAACGTCTGAAGAAGAAAATGAGAACCTTCTTCGACAAATACTTTTTCGAAATAGATTCTTTCTTACGAAAAGCTTTGCGAAGGAAACACGAGACATCGGACAAGAGCTCAAAAAAAGTCGGTACGCAACGACCAAACGCGTGTTCCGCTCGGTCGCTACGTAGCAACCGAGCTCTTCCGAAACGACGATACGACATTAGTCCATGCATTCTCGTCTATCCTTCGATGCTATCTCCCGAAGACCGTAGCGAACCCATTTCATGTTTCCCGCCATTCTAAGTCATCGATCAAACATTACGGTAAAAACCGCGGAACGTTTGTTCTTTATCGAAAGAAGCCGTAATAAACGCTTCGAGTCAGAAGACGGCCCAAAGGGACCTAAGACATTACTAGAGGCCCAACTTACGATTTCTTAACCAACAGCCCGTAAGCCGCATGACAGTTTACTCTTGGTTCGCAAGGAAAGATAAATGTCAAGTTTCCGCGGATAAATACAAAATTTTGAAGATAATTACGAAGATCGGAAAAAATGGCTGAAGAGGAAAAGCGTAAACCGACCTAGGAGCCAGTGTATAAGGAGTCCTAGGCGAGAGGCATGGGGGGAACAATTAGGAAACTTTCCGTTTTTGTTATTTCGAGCTGTGACTCAATTAGGTTTAGCCGTCTTAGGGTTTTTAGAACTAGGAATCTCGCCGATAGCTCTCGAGCCCATGCTTATACCTTGTTGTAAACGCTCATACGCAAATTCGGAATAAGACTTCTCTTTGCTCTCTTTTTACGATTTCTTATACTTTATTGTTGTTATCTCGTGTTCTGATTGCTTGGCGTGTGGTATTAGCAGATATCCGGGACCTCTGGGAAATTAGGGTTTTCCTAGTTTCCTAATTTAAACGGAAATCGACAGTGCAAATTTCGGTTCCCACAGACATTAACTTCGTCATAACCGTTTTCGACCCCAACAGTTAGCCCCCCAGCTCGTTACAATCGTGGATTTCTAGTGAGATTCTAACGCGCAGTATGGCGAGTTCGGACGAGATTGGTGTATTTGGGCGAAGTTCGTGTCCGAAAATCCGCAAGTAAATAGTAATTTCTCATGCCTATAAGAAGGGAGATAACTTCTTCACAACCTTTACACATACTCATTCTCATAGAGAGGTCTCTTGAAAAATCTCTTCTTCTTTTTTTCTACCCTTTTCTTCTTGTTCTTAAAAGGGAAATACGAAATGTCGAGTAAGAAAAGGAGTTCGAAGAAAGGGCCCTTGCCCGCGAACGTTCCTGAAGAGCTCCTTGTGCCAAAGATAGAATTTGTTCCTCATTCAGTAGACCCGGCCGAGAACGAGGCATGGTGGGTCGCGTGTTATGGTTCGATCAAACCTCCAAAAGAGAAGTCGTTCCCAGTCATGAACCGTCGCCCGATCGAGGAAGGCGCACCAAGTTGGAGTACTAGCGAATTCCTCGAGATCATGCGGTCGTTCTATCAGATTTCAGATGCGGTGGAGTTCCGGGTTCCATGTCAAGGAGAGCGCGCTAGCAGTCCCTCGGAGGGTTACTTTACTTGTTACGAAGCATTCGTAGTGCGCTGTCGCCTGTGGTTCCCGATTCTCGAAATTATCATCCGTGTGTTGGATCGTTTCGAGGTGGCGATAAGCCAACTGAATCCCCTTGGCATTCAGCACCTCATTGGAGTCCTGATCCTGAGCTACGAGCATGGTCTCTCCCTTACTGTCGATCACTTTGAAGCGCTTCATAGGTTACAGATCGTCAAGGATACAGACAAGTATAGGCTGGTCCCTCGGAACTTCATGTCAGTGGTTAAAGGGTTTACTTTCAACTTCAACTCGTGGAAGAAATTTTTCTTCTTCGTTCGTATAGACGCTGCGTCTGTTGAAAAGAGTTGTATCCCATTGTTCCGGAGGTTGCCGAACGATCGTTCCTTCATCAATCCTCTTGCTCTGTTCCCTGAGGATATTATCGCGGTGAGGGATCTTCTCAAGAACGGTCCTTTTTTTTGGACTTCCTTTACGCCGAAGAGAGTTCGAAAGGCGTTGAGGTTTGTGCATCTTAGTCCTGCTTTGGGCGGGGAAACAGGGAGTGACTCCGAGCCCGATGACCAAGGTCCCGATGCTGCTCCCACGGTTGCAACGGGGCTGAATTCTTCAAAGGGGAAAGATATCGACCTTGGTGACATAGAGTTTTCGGTGGACGATTTCATGCTTCCAGGATGGGATTCAGGCCTTGCTTTTGGCGATGGAAGCGGTACGAGCGAGGTCCCTATTCCGGACTTCGACGATTTCTTTGCTGGTCTTCCCTCGGGCTTCGATGCTCCTCTGGCTACGAACGAGTCGGGGAGGCCGAAAGTCGTCGCGGAAGGATCTCGTATCATCAACGGGGTATAGGCTTTAAGGATTTTGATGATCGTTTCAAGTATATATATATTTTTTTTTTTGCTTATAACGTGTTAATCGGTTTTCCAGGGCTTGAACTTGCTTAGATCGGCCATTGAGGCGAGCCATAGAGAAGCCATGATCTATCGCTTTAAAGCGGAGAAAGCGGAAAAGGATCTTGCTCGAATGCGAGACGAGATGTTGGCGCGAGATGCGCAACTCGCTCGCGATCATGCGAGGGCTGTTCGTAAGGCGGAACGGAAGGGCAAGAGGGAGATTGTCGAGGTGATGAAGACTCGCTCCTCTCAATTCCAGGTCGAGTACAGGAACCTCAAGGATGCTTTCACCTCGCGATTTCCGTGAGTGTCGCAGTTCAGTCGGGAGCCTTTGGAAGACGCGGGCGGACGATTACGTTTTCGAGAAGGAGATGGAGTTAATGAGGGGTGGCATGAAGGATCAAGCTCGCGCTGAGGCGCTCATTCCTCCGATCGACGGGAGGATTCATGGATTTTGGGATCCCATCCCGGTTTCTCCTGATACCGTAGAGACCACGACCGAGTTTTCCGGTGATTGCGAGGAGGTGGATCGTCCCGCGGATGCATTTGGAGCTTCGTTGTCCGAGAACTTTTACTTTGAACCTTGAGAGGTGGAGTGAAAATCTGGAGGGAGGAGGTTGTTTATTTATCCTGCGTTTGTTGCCGAGTATGGCTTTTATTTGTCTTTTTCTGCCGAGTGTGGCTTTGATTTCCCACCGCTTTACGCGGTCTTTATATATGATGGGCGTTTTATTTCGAATTGTTTCGAGTTAATTTGAAGTAAATTTGAGTTGTCGTCTCATATTTAATTCCGTTGGGACGTTCAATATGTCGGTTCGTTCGTGACTTTTCGTAAAAATTTCTTATTCTTACAACTTTCGGGAACGTTGAGATATGAACGGAGAGACATGGTTTAGGATCTCGTATCGTTTAGATATCATGTCTTGAGATGTCTGAGACCAATGCGATGGGTTTAGGGCAAGACCTAGGTTTACTCTCGGTTTTAAGGTTTGTGCGGTGACTAGCCGGCTATCAATTTTCCTGTTGCGATTTCTACCTGATTCGTACCGATTTAAAGTCCGCGATAGGTTCTCGGCTTATATGACTTGTATGGTATGAATCGAGCATCTTTCCATTGACAATTTTTAAGCCAACTGGAAGTGCTAGACCAAAATTTCGGATTTTTTTTGTAGCGCGCTATCGTCCTTGTGTTGGACGTTCGAAGATCAAAAGAGTGATTAAGTTGTGTTTGTTTAAGACGGCTGATGCGTTCGTCGGGGCCAATCGACGAACGGGGTGTAAGGTTTTTGTGGTCGTGGTCGGACAATTTGTTCGCATCGTCTCGAATTTTAACTTGGCGACGTATCGCGGTTGTTTCGAAGACTATACGAAATATTTTTGGTGCTACAGAAAGATTATTTTCCGATTTTGGGCAGGATGAGGCCGCTGACAAGAGTCTTAATGTTCGTAGATTTTCTAGGCGTGTCCTGAGACTTTTGCGTTTAACTGAAGCGT
The DNA here is from genome assembly GCF_020379485.1 of Brassica napus. Classification (NCBI taxonomy): domain Eukaryota; kingdom Viridiplantae; phylum Streptophyta; class Magnoliopsida; order Brassicales; family Brassicaceae; genus Brassica; species Brassica napus. The sequence continues at coordinate 26,408,037 of NC_063448.1, read as the reverse complement.
AAGCATTTTAATTAAAAAGGAGCAATGCATATTGTAAAGAGAGATTCTCGGTTTATATGATTTCTCGGTTTTAGTCCTTTGGCGTTTATACGATTTCTCGGTTTTAGTCATAAACCTTCGAGAATAACTTTAATCAAAATGAAACGAGAAGTATATGGTCCCGAAGGTCGGATATCACAGCTATACGGAAGATACGGGAGTCGAAGTAAGTCGGACAGGCCGGGATCAGGTCGAGCTCGCCGGGTGAGCCGACTCGCGTGACGGCCGAACTCGCCGGCGCGCACAACCACACGACGGTTCAGCTCACCGGCGAGCTGACCGGCGCGATGGTTGAGCTCGCCGGGCGAGTGCAACCACACAACAGTTCAGCTCGCCGGCGAGCTGACCGGCGTGATGGTTGAGCTCGCCGGCGAGCTGACCCTTGTGATGGTTCAGCTCTCCGTCGAGTGGCTTTTGTGCGGGATTCGCTCGTTCGTTCACTTTCGATCTTTCTTTCAGTGAATGTTTTGCGAAAAATCCGTGAATAAGAAATAATCATAGCCGTTTATTTCGAAATAACCATTTTTGAACCCAACAGGTAGCCACCCAGCCCGTAAGACTCGGAGACGATTTTGCGTGCGAATGATGTGAGTTAGAAATCGAAATCTTTGGCTAAGAATATTTATTGCGGAAATCCATGTCACCCTCATATCCTTATAAGTAGCAACTCACCACTCCTCATTCTTCACACATCTCTTTCTCTCACATTCTCTTTTCTTCAAACTACCTATCAAGAATGTCTTCCTCCCCAAGTGAAAAGAAAAGCTCTGACGTCGAGATGGGTGAGGCCAACTCGGCACTTCCGACTCCGGCCATGCATGAAGCTACTCCAACCTTCGTCGCCGGGTTTCTTTCTTTCAAAGAGAGACTGTCCAGACGCAGTTGCAAAAAGGAAGGGGGTCGGATTCAGCCTGAGGTGCCAGCTATCCTTTCTTCTCCTGCGATGTCGACCTCGGCTGGAGGAAAGAAGTCCCCTGGTGATGCCACGCCCCTCGCAGAATCGGCCATGGTTCCTGTTCAAGTTCCGGAGGTTTTGACTCAACCCTCGGGCTCTTCGACCACACCAGTCCCAGCTCCTAAGGAGGAGAAGGCGACGGAGTTGATGCCTCCACCTTTGGATAGGAAGGAGATCGTCCTAGGGCTTCCCGCGTCCAGTGCAGCTCCTTTGACCAAAAGTCGCAAGAGGACTGGCGCTGCGACCGAGACCGTCAAGAAGAGGAGATGTACCGCTGGCGCGGAAGGGTAGCCCTCGGGACCTTTGTCGCAACATCGTGCGAAGGTTTGTTTTGACTATTTTCAGCATAAGCCACCTTGTTCTACGATTATCCTGACCCTTATTTCATGTATAGTTTGTATCCCTGATTGACAGGATGCTCAGCGACTGCGGATCAGAGATAGAGCGTTCGACAAGGGGCCTGGCTGAATCGCGAGACGCATTGAAACAAGCTGAGGCCACGTTGAAATCTATTGAAGCTGCTCGTGCTGCTGAGCTCTCTCAACTGGAGGTTCGGGTCAGAGATCTCGAGCGGGACCTCGGAAAGTCGGCGAGCGCATTGTTCAAGCTGAAGAAAGAGAAGAAGAGAAAGGCTTCCGAAGTCCGTCGTCTCCAGCGTGAAATTCAGAACCGAGAATAGTCGAGGACTGTTGTTTCGAGGGATGATTTTCACGCTCGCCTGATGAGGATGGCTGTTCTGTTTGATTCCCTCATGGCAGTCCGTGAGAAGGACCTGGCTCTGGCGAGCGTCAAGGGAAGCCTGAACGAGATCCACCTGCTCGAAGGCGACATGGCTCCGACTCTGGACTCCGAAGAAGCTAGGCTGTTGTCTCGCAAGGAGGAGTTGAAGGCTTCCGACGGGGACTTCAACTCGATCCTCTCTCAGCGGCAGTTTGAGTGCACCCTCACGCTGTGTTCGGGAGAGACCGAGGGGCAAGGCCCCGTGGCTGAAGAAGGTAGAGATGTTGCAAGCGGGAGAGGAAACAACGAAGCGGCCGAGGGAGGCGATGGCTGTGAGGTTGAGGATGAAGGTGGTGATCCTTTCGGGGATTTTTTTTATTTTTTGTTTTGGCCTGTTTGTGAGGCCACAGTTTGCATGTTTCGGGACTGGCCGTTGGTGGCTTTGAATCCCTGCCTTGTTAGGGCTTTTTGTATAATGCTTGGCTCAATCTATAAAACATTTTCGGCTTATTATAAATCGAGAGAACTCCAGGTTTTTCGAAGTTAGAGGGCGAAGGAGTGAGTTGTCGTCTCGTTCCTTGCCCCCGGACGATCACCGTATCCATATTCTGTTGAGCGCGCAGCTTTTGCTTTGTGCGAGGACTCGTGAAAACATATAGACTTAAGTGAAGAGACAAGTTTTGGGATCTCATATCGGGATGTCGATATTATGCCTTTGAGATGTCAGGATCCAGCAAGACTGGGTTTAGGGATAGACCTAGGTTTACTTTCCGACTAAGGCTATGCGATGACAAGTCGGCTTTCGTTTTGCCTGTTTGCGATTTCTACCTGATTCGTACCGATATAAAGTCCGCGAAGTGTTATCGGCCTATATGACTTGTCTAGGCATGAATCGAGCTACTTCCAAAGGCCGTTTGCAGGTGCTGGCCAAAATTTTGGATTTTCTTGTATAGCGCGCTATGGTATCCTTGTCGGATGTAAGAGAGCCTATCCTTTCGAGGGTGGCTAGTGTCTGTTTAGGACGTTAGGGTTCGTTTGTTGTGATCAGCAACAAAGAAGTGATGCCATTTTAAAGGCATTTTACCGTTGGAGGTATGTTGATTTTGGAAACAAGAGTGCTGTTTCCATAAGTGTTGGAAAGACCGTAACTTCAAGCGTGTTGCGATGTCTCACAGTGCCAGAAGTTAATCTTTTTTGTTTTGAGCCGCGTTTTTCTTGCAGGCCTTTTACCAAGGATGCTTTTTTTATGAGCATTCGTGGGTTTGTTGGTTTTAGCGTGATAGCTGATTTAGGGGTTCTGGGCGAGTTCTGGACCACCGTTCTAGCCGTTTGTCGGATAGTGGGCTTAGCGATTGTAGCGTCGCGTTTTTTTGTGGGAGTATAGGAGTATACGTACCCATTCCCCCCTCCCCCTCTTTTTTAAGATGGGGGGATAGCTGAACTCGCTGGGCGAGCTGCCTACGTACCCTTTTTTCGGGGATCAAGCCATCTCGTAGTTCTTTGGATCCTCTTTACGATTAGTGGTAGTATTTCTTAAGATGCATCGCGTTCCAGGCTCTTTGGATCTTGACGTCCTGCATGTTTGCGATTTGGTATGATCCTGGTCGGACTACATTTATGACCTTGTATGGACCTTCCCAGTTTGCTACCAGTTTTCCAGCGTTACGTTCGGCAGTGTTTTGGAAGACTTTGCGAAGGACCAGGTCACCTTCTTTGAACCTGCGATGGCGAACGTTTGAATTGTAGTATTTTGCGGCGGCGTGCTGGTAATTTTGGATTCGTATGAGAGCTTGATCTTGCCGCTCGTTAATAAGATCGAGTTCGTCCAGCAGCATCGCGCTATTAAGATCTTCTCGTTCGGGGAGGAATCTTCTTCGTACTCTGGGAAATTCTACTTCCGCGGGAATCATACATTCCGTTCCGTAAACAAGGGCGAATGGGGTTTCACCCGTAGCCCGTCTCGGGGTCGTACGATGCGACCAAAGAACTCCTTCGGGCTCTTCTGCCCGTCGCCCCTTTTTGGCTTCTAAGTGCTTTTTTAACCCGTCGAGGACGGTTTTGTTGATGGTATCTGCCTGGCCATTGCACTGCGGATATCTGGGAGTCGACTTGGTCAGTCGTATCTTCCACTTCTCGCAGAATGCTTCGAATCGGGTAGAGATGAACTGAGATCCGTTTTCTGTCACGATTTCGTAAGGGACCCCGTGTCTGGTAATGTTGTTCTTCCATACGAAGTTCTCGACTTGTACGTCTTTGATACTTGCATAGGAATCTGCCTCTACCCTCTTTGAGAAGAAATCCGTGAGGACGAGGAGGAAGCGTTTCTGCTTCGAGTCATGTAATGGCCCGACGATATCCATGGACCATCGCATGAAGGGATACGGAGACGAGATGGACGAGAGGACTTCCGCGGGTTGATGGATCGTCGGCGCGTGCCTTTGGCATTTTTCGCACTTCCGTGCGAACTTCTCGCAGTCTTTGATCATAGTTGGCCAGTAATAACCACGACGTTTTTTTTTTACGGCGAGAGATCTTCCGCCGGAGTGGTTCCCACATGATCCGGAATGAACCTCATCCATTACTCTTCTTGCTTTTTCGCCTTCGGCGCAGGTCATGAGTGGGCCGGAGAATCTCCATTTGTAGATTTCTCCTTCTACCGTTACATATCGCGCGGCATGGGTCTTGATTTTGCGGGCCGCCCATTTCTCAGTGGGAAGCGTTCCGTTGATTATGTATGCTCGTATTGGCTCTAGCCATGGGCTGTCGCAGCCGTATTCCGACTGATCCACGTTTTCTTCTGGTGGGTCTTCGACTTCCTCCGCATTTTTGATTTGTGCTCGAATCAGATTGGCGCCCACTGGTGGTCCGATGCTTGGGTGTTCGATGAACTCGACGGGGATTACTCGTCTTAGTCCAGAATCCGAACTTGATGCGAGTGCGGCAAAGGCATCCACCTGAGTGTTTTCCGAGCGAGGAATCCTAGTGAGGGCGAAGTGGTTGATGTCTCGGGAGAGGTCTTGGATGAGTTTTAGATATGCATCCATTCTTTCGTCCCTTGCTTCGTATTCGCTGTACTGATTTGCGACTAACTGAGAGTCATAGTAAGCGTGAATGTTGCGGATCTTAAGCCCATGGGCTAATCGTAATCCTGCGACGAGTGCTTCATATTCGGCCTTGTTGTTCGACGCATGGAATTCCAATCGGAACGACTGTTCCAAGAGTTTGCCGGTCGGAAACGTGAGCCGGATTCCGATCACGGATCCTTGTTTGGACGATGATCCGTCGACGTGAAGGATCCAGGTTGAGTCCGGTTCCGTTTTTGTCATATCCCCCGTGGGCAATTCTACCAAGAAGTCCGCTAGTACTTGAGATTTTTTGAAGGTTCCTGGGCGGTACTCCACGTCGTACTCGCTTAGTTCGTTTGCCCATTTTGCGAGTAGTCCTGACTGACTCGGACTGTGCAAGATCATTCGCAGGGGGAAGGTGGTGAGGATTATTATGGTATACGACTGAAAGTACGGCCGGAGTTTCCTTGCCGATGTCACAACAGTGAACGCTAGTTTCTCCATCAGGGGATACCGGGTCTCAGCGTCCAGTAACGTTTTGCTTATGTAGAAGATTGGTTTTTGCTCACCGCGTTCCTCTCTAATCAAAATGCCGCTTACCGCTGTTGTGGAGACTGTGATGTACAGGAACAAGGTTCTCCCTCCACTGGTTTTTGCGAGGACGGGAGGAGTGGCCAGGTAACGTTTTAGCTGTTGGAAAGCTTTCTCACATTCCTCCGACCATTCGAACTTCTTATTCCCTTTCAGCGTGTCGTAGAAAGGAAGACACTTATCCGTCGAGCGCGAGATGAAATGGTTTAAGGCTGCGACTCTTCCGGTTAGCCTTTGGACTTCCCGTTTCGTCTTTGGCGAGACCATCTCTATTAACGCGTTTATCTGCTTAGGATTGGCTTCGATCCCATGACACGTGACTAGGTACCCGAGAAATTCTCCTGATGCCACCGCGAATCTACACTTTGCAGGGTTCAGTTTCATGTTGTGGGCGTTAAGTCTTGCAAAGCTGTTCGAATCTACACTCCAAATGGGAGACGTGGTCGTGCTCGTCAAGAGACTTTACGAGCATGTCATCGATGTATACCTCCACAGTCTTGCCAAGCTGTTCGGAGAAAATTCGATTGACGAGTCGCTGGTAAGTGGCGCCTGCATTCTTGAGACCGAAAGGCATTACTTTGTAGCAATATGTTCCCCGATCGGTGATGAACGTAGTTTTCTCACAATCGTCGGGATTCATCATGATCTGATTGTACCCGGAGAAGGCATCCATAAATGATAAGAGTTTGTTCCCTTCTGTTGCTTCGACCAGTCGGTCGATGTGCGGGAGTGGGAAGCAATCCTTTGGACATGCCTTGTTGAGATCGGCGAAATTGACGCATACTCGCCATTTGCCGTTTTTCTTTTTGACCACGACCGGGTTAGCGAGCCAGTCTGGATACCTAACTTCTGTTATTGATCCGACCTTCAGGAGTCTTTCGATTTCCTCATTTACCGCGGTGGCACGCTCCGGTCCTAGCTTCCGCCTTTTTTGTTTGACGGGTTTGTAGGTCGGATCGATGTTAAGCTCATGACACGTTATGCCGATATCGATCCCTGGCATATCTTCCGCGGCCCAAGCGAATGCATTGAGGTTCTTTTTGAGACAGGTGATGAGCTCTGTCTTTAGTGGCTCGCGGAGGTTGGCTCCAATCTCGATGCATCGTTCCAGAGAGGATTCATCGAGGCAGATCGAAATTACCGGTTCGCATGTCGGTTCGCGCTTCCCTTCTAGGGCTTCGGCCCTTTGAGATTGCCAGAAGACTTCCAAGTTTCATTCCGGGGCGTTCTCATCAAGAGTCAGCTTTCTTTTCTTTATATGGGAAGCTTCGATCGCAAAGTTCTTTCTTTTTAACTCGGCGATGTAACATACTTGCGACATCCTGCGGGCTCCTTTTATAGTTTCAACTCCACGAGGGGTTGGAAACTTAAGGCACAGATGGAATGTCGAAGGGATCGCTTGCATGTAATTCAGCCATGGAGTACCGACAATCGCGTTGTACGATGTTGGGCGGTCGATGACTAAGAATTCCGTGACTTTGATGACGCTCCCGGCTTTAACAACGAGTTGGATTGAGCCAAGAGTCATAGTAGCATCTCCCGAGAGTCCGAATATCGGGTTGGGTCCTTCCGTAACGGCGCACAGATCGATCTCCATTCTTTCGAGGGTGCTTTTGTAGATAATATTGGCCGAGCATCCGGTGTCGACCAACACTCTCGCTACGTCGATGTCCTGGATCGTCAGCTCGATGACAAGGATATCGTTGTGGGGTTTAGCCTGATCGGCCGTTGCCCGGTCCTTGAAAGAAACGACATCGTTAGCTGCTGGAGCGGACATCTTGTGTCTTTTATCGTTTAGTGATTTTTGAGTTAGAGAATTCGTCCTTCCCCCTCCTTCTAGCGCCAAACTGTGGGAACCAAAATTCACACCGTCGATTATAATAAAAAATAATGGAGGAAAACCGAGTAAACCCGTTTTTCCTTGAAGGTCTGAATTCTCTCCGTAATCACTTTAGAACGATAAAAAGATAGATAATCGCTCAGAGGCGTTTTATTGAATAGTATGAATACAAAATTTCTCCGAGAGGAGTAGAGATATGCTAACTATCGGAACAACAGGACAAGAGGTGGCCAAGACGCCCTAAGCCTTGCCGTGCTAGTCTAACCACCTAAGCCCTATGTTCTCTAAGCTAGTAGGAGTTCTCTAAGTCTAAATTCTCGGATCCCCTTTTCTTCTGCTCCTGCTCTCCTTATATAGTCGCTCTAGGTTGGTGGCCCATCCTTCGCCTTCGGGCCCAAGTCAATCTCTTTTGGGAATACTCCATTTTTCGTCGATCTTGATAGTTATCCTCGAATCTTTACATTTATCTTTGGAAACTTAGCATTTATCGTATTTCTGCGAGTTAGGACCAACCGTCATAACTTTTATGGGCTCGAATCCCTTCTGAGAGCGTAGATGGGCTTCTGGACCAGTTTGGATCCTTGCGGACCGTTCTTAGGCCTTTTGGCGTTTATACGATTTCTCGGTTTTAGTCATAAAACTTCGAGAATAACTTTAATCAAAACGAAACGAGAAGTATATGGTCCCGGATGTCGGATATCACAGCTATACGGAAGATACGGGAGTCGAAGTAAGTCGGACAGGCCGGGATCAGGTCGAGCTCGCCGAGTGATCCGACTCGCGTGACGGCCGAACTCGCCGGCGCGCACAACCACACGATGGTTCAGCTCGCTGGCAAGCTGACCGGCGCGATGGTTGAGCTCGCCGGGCGAGTACAACCACACGACGGTTCAGCTTGCCGGCGAGCTGACCGGCATGATGGTTGAGCTTGCCGGGCGAGTATAACCACACTTCGGTTCAGCTCGCCGGCGAGCTGACCGACGTGATGGTTGAGCTCGTCGGCGAGCTGACCTGTGTGATGGTTCAGCTCTCCGGCGAGTGGCTTTTGTGTGGGATTCGCTCGTTCGTTCACTTCCGATCTTCCTTTCAGTGAATGTTTTGCGAGAAATCCGCGAATGGGAAATAATCATAGCCGTTTATTTCAAAATAACCATTTTTGACCCCAAAAATTGCTATAAGACCTTGGTCTTTCCCATCAGAGTGGCCTGATAGTAGGAACGGGAATATTCCTGATCCCCTCTGATCGCCTTATTGCCCCCAGGGTGTAGGAAATTTCACCATTTGGTGAAGAGTAGAGGGGACGGCCCCCATTCTGTGGATCCAGGGCCGTCCTAAGACATGTGCACTCAAGTCAACCGGAGTTGCTCATTCTCAGCAGGCATCCCTTAGGTAGAACATCGCTCCAGTAATCTCGCTATCCCGGGTTCCACTCAGGCCGGAACCGTACTCTAAACGCGGGGGATGATCAGTTTCCCCTGCATCAGACCGGAGTCTGGTACTATTTGGACCGCTGATTCTCGTCGAGGACAGGGAGCACTAGCCTTCTGATGATGTCTTTGGAGACGGTGGAGCCTAGAGCTCTAGTGTGCAGAGGATAGACCGGGGAGCTAGGACCCGTACTGTTCGATGATACTGGATGCTCTTTTGATTCCTCCAAAAAGCGAGCACTTTCCTTTTTTGTGGGAAGTATTTTCCCTTTTTCTTCAGAGATTGGGTTTTCTTTTCATCGTTCACTCTTTAAATCAAGGATTCTTTGGGATATTTGGAAACATCCCTATTTCCTTTTCTGATCCCGCGGAAAAGGGAACGACCCGGATATAAATATTGATTCACGATAGTTCCTAGCTGGGGGATCTGGCTAACATAAGGAGGAAGTACTTGATCCATCCTTCAGTGGGGATGAGGAGTCCAACCGAGTTCGAACACGCTCCGAATGGCGGAGCGGGTGAGGTGGCTGTCTATGAAGCGTACCTGGAAGCAGGCTTCCGGGGTGATATTCCTTCTCTGATAGGCGAAGTGTCATCCTTCTTTGGTTTCAGTCCTTCTCAACTTACTCCCCTAACCTGGAGGACTTTAATGGCTCTCCAAGTACTCAGAGAACTCCATGGATTTTCCATCGGGGTGCAAGAGATATTATACTCTTATTACTTTTCTCTTTTGGCAAACAAAGATGGGTTCTACCATCTTCGATCTTGTGATGGCGCCCCTTTGGTCAAGGAACCTTCGAGGGGTGTCAGAGGGAATTGTCCCTTCGGGGATGGTTGGAACAGTCGGTATGTGTTCGTGAATATTCCTGAGCCAATGGGTTACCCTACGTCTTGGGGTACCGTGGGTGAGCTTTTCTTCTGAGTTTTGAATTTTACCATCCTTTTGGGGGCCTGATCCTGACATTTTAGTTCTTGCTTTGTCAGATGTATCTTGCCCGGTTTCCTTTGCTGGAGAAGCGGTGGCGAAGCTCGTAATGGGAATTCCCAGGCGATTCCGCTGGGTGACTTTCCTGGTAAACATGGAGGCCCTGCGTCATAGCCGTGTTTGGGATAAGCCTTTCTTGTCCATCTGATAGGACTCTGTCTTATTTTGCTTCTCATGTATGTATACACTCTTTGCTCTAGGGAACGCTGTGAGGTTTCCGGTATCGGTTATTTATGACGAGTATCAGAAGGTTAAAACGCGTGTGGGAATCAAAATTCACACTGTCGATTTCCGTTTAAATTAGGAAAGTTAGGAAAACTCTAATTTCCCAGAGGTCCCGGATATCTGCTAAACCACACGCCAAGCAATCGGAACACGAAATAAAGACGAGAAAAATAAGAAATCCAAAAGAGAGCAAAATAGATCTTATTCCGAATCCGCATTTGAGCGTTACAACAAGGTAAGAGCCTGGGCTACGAGAGCTGTCGGCGAGATTGCTAGTTCTAAAACCCTAAGACTGCAAGACCTAATTGAGTCGCACCTCGAATAACAAAAACGGAAAGTTGCATAAAATGCTCTAAGTGCTAAATTTGATGTCTCTCCCATCCCCTTTTGTCTCTCACCTAGGACTCCTTATATACTTGCTCCTAGGTCGGTTTGCGCCTTTCCCCTTCTGCCCTTAAGCCTTCATAGCTCAAAAATGGAGATATTCCAATTTTCCTGATCCTCGTGATTATCTTCGTAAACTTCACATTTATCCGCGGAAACTTGACGTTTATCTTGCCTTATGAACCAAGCATAAACCGTCATAAGGGTTATGGGTATTCGGTTAAGAAATCATAAGTGGGCTTCGAGTTGCGTTTTAGGCCTCTTTGGGCCGTCTTTGACTCGAAACGTTTATTACGGTTTCTTTGATAAAAACAAACTTCCCGCGGTTTTTATCATAAAGTTTGAATGATGACTTTGAGTTGAAGAAAACAAACTTCGGATCGTCAGCTCAATAACAAGGAGATCGTTTCGTGGTTTGGCTCGATCGACCGTTGCTCCCCCCTTGAACGAGATGACGTTCGCGCACGTCGAGTCTTGCATATTGTTCCAGATCGTTGAGTGGCTTTTGCGGGTTAGATTGATCCGTATAGCCCCCTCCTTCTAGCGCCAAACTGTGGGAACCAAAATTCGCACTGTTGATTTTCGTTTAAATTAGGAAACTAGGAAAACCCTAATTTCCCAGAGGTCCCGGAGATCTGTTAATACCACACGCTAAGCAATCAAAACACGAGATATCAACGACAAAGTACAAAAATCGTAAAAAGAGAGCAAAATAGATCTTATTCCGAATCCGTGTTTGAGCGTTACAACAAGGTATAAGCCTAGGCTCGAGAGCTGTCGGCGAGATTCCTAGTTCTGGCAACCCTAAGACGGCTAAACCTAATTGAGTCGCAGCTCGAAATTACAAAAACGGAAATATGCCTAAATCGCTCTAAGTGCTAAGTTTGCTCCGAAAAAAGTCTCATTTCATGCCTCTCGCCTAGGACTCCTTATATACTGGCTCCTAGGTCGGTTTACGCTTTTCCTCTTCTGCCCTTAAGCCGTCATAGCATAAAAATGGAGATATTCCATTTTTTCCGATCTTCGTAATTATCTTCAAAATTTCGTATTTATCCGCGGAAACTTGACATTTATCTTTCCTTGCGAACCAAGGGACATATTCTAAATTCATTTTATTTCATTCAGCAATCTTTTAAACAATCCTCAGGTTTTCAATCATATCACAACATCACAACCAGTCAACAACACAAGCTCATTATCAAGATGGTTTATAGAATCGCTTACAACAAGGAACCATGTTTATTCCTTTTGCATTTCGTGAAACCGGCCATGACTTTTGTTGGATCTGAGAGTCTGGATCATCACCCACCTCCTTCTCCTTCAGTTCATGGCCACCATCTTGTATCTCATGCTCAAAGGCCCCTCCTTGTTTCATGTCTTCTAGGCGCCCTCTTCTTGGACACCATTTTGAGACCGGATGAGAGAACACTTCTTGAACAAGGCGATTTGAAGCAGGATTGCCACGCCTCTCCATACACCTTTGCTTCCAAGGAGAATCACCATCAGGAACGGACAGTAGAGACAGAGAGACAAGGAGAACACTTCACGGCTTCACACTTCTTCTTCTTGAAGAATCTGAGCTCGGATGAACATGTCTTCTACGCTTTGGTTTGAGCTGAGATGGGAGCAAGTGCTTTGCGGAAGTTACATCTCAGGTTCTGATGAACCTGGCTCTGATACCATATGAGATTTGTAGAGTTCTCTTCTCTGGTTGTATGTGTGTGTGTATAACCTCCAATGGAGAAAGATGAGAGCTTGTTCTAGGTGATTTAGAAAGAGAGATTGATGAGAGTGTTTATGAGAGAATAAGAGACTTAGGAACAGAGATTAAGAGACTGAGAGATTAGGAGAATAAGAGATTAGAGATTAGGGTTTCAGATTCAAGAACAAGTTTATCATTCATGAAGTGGAGAGGGGAACTCCCCCTTACTCCCTTAGGGTTACACGTCGCCACTACATAGCCTTTATATAGGCTTTACACTTTGCAATTACATAAACCCTTAATCTAATGGATAGAAATAACTTGAGATGAATGGATGGCTAGGATGGAGGGTGAGTTTGCAATCTGTGTGATGTCTTGTGATTGGATGATAGATGATGGTGTCTAATTGGTTAATTCAAATCTGGTCAAGGCAAGGGCTGGCTTCTGATTGGCTGCTTATAGGCTCCTATGAACCTTCCCATGTATCAGACCAGATACATGGTCCATGCTCCTTTAACTTTACAGCTCACTTCAGCTCATGACAGCCTGGCCTTATCCACAAACGTCCACAAGCTGCTACAGCTCAGGTCGCCTCTCTTCTTGCTGAACCGGCGCCCTATCTTTGCACTTCTTCACTTCGGGTTGATCCGGAACAAGTACGGTCGATGGTACAGACCACTTGTCCGTACCTCGCCCTATTTTCGCACCATCACCCAACTATCTCCAAATGGTGTCTAATTCCCTCCTGGACTTGACCCTATCTTTGCACCAGCTTCATAGTGTCTTAGACTCCTCTGAAGCCCTTCTATAACACTCCTGAAGCCTATCAGACAATCTCTGGAAGACTTGCCCTATTCTTACACATGACCCAAACTCAACTCAACTCCTCCTTTGGCTCCATTTCTTTCTTCAAGTTAACACTCCCTCTCAAGTTGGACTCTAGGCGATCCTAAGTCAAGCTTGGAACCTTGAAGAACTCCCTCATTAAAAACCTCACCAAGGAAAATCCTTTGGGACAAAACCTTGATGAGGGAAAAAGAGTAGACCCAACAAGGCCTAGGGATTGGCCAGTGAGCTCTTGCGCTCTCAAGGCCGGAGCTGATCAATGTTTTGAGGCAGATGGGCCAGCAGGTCAAGTGGACTCAGAAGATGAAAGCCCCCGACTCTTTCCGGAACCCTGGCTTCTGGTGCGACTTCCATCGAGACCACGGTCACAAAACAGAGGACTGCGTCGCACTAAAGATCGAGGTCAACGAGCTGCTTAGGAAAGGGTACCTCAGGGAGTTCCTTTCTGAGAAGGCCAAGAGCCATCTAAGCAAGGAGACAACGGGTAAGCCCACTGAAGCTGCTCCCGTCTCGCCACCGCAACAGGACCGAGTGATCCATATCATTTCGGAAATTAGCGGCATAAGTCATCCAGCTGCAAAGAAAAGCACTCGGAACGCCAAGCACGGCCTAGAGGCAGCCAAGCCAAAACGCCTGCTCCTAGATAAGCTTCACGGCCAAGGAGCAGGAGAAAGTCCTCACTCCTCTTCACGACGCCCTGGTTATCTTGCTCACTGTATCAAACTGTCTGGTAAAAAGGATACTAGTAGATAATGGAAGCTCCGGCAACATCATCTTCCAGGCCGCATACAAGGACCTTGGGCTGGAGGAAGGCGCTCTAACTTGGAGGGTAACCCCCCTTATAGGGTTCAGCGGGGAAGCCAAACAAACCGTCGGGGAGATAACCCTCCCCGTATACGCCGAAGGAATCAACATGTCAACCAAGTTCCTCGTGGTTGACTGCGACTCGTCTTACAACATGATTCTAGGACGGCCCTGGATTCACGGAATGGGGGCCGTCCCCTTGACTCTTCACCAAATGGTGAAATTTCCTACACTCTGGGCATAAAGGCGATCAGAGGAGACCAGGAATATTCCTGTTCCTGCTATCAGACCACTCTGAAGCGAAAGACCAAGGTCTTATAGCAGTTACAGAGCAAACCTCCGGCTAGTCACACCGAGGAACCGGAGGTAGAGGAAATGGACGAGGTTACAAGGTCCCATTAACCGAAGGAGATCAGACCTGACATCTCAAGATCGGCTCCAAGATAACCGAAGGATTGAGAAGAAGACTGATAGACTTCCTCAGGTCTAACTCCGACTACTTCGCTTGGTCCCACGCAGATATGTGTGGGAACCAAAATTCGCACTGTCGATTTCTGTTTATATTAGGAAACTAGGTAAACCCTAATTTCCCAGAGGTCCCGGAGATCTGGTAATACCACACGCTAAGCAATCAGAACACGAGATATCAATGACAAAGTACAAAAATCGTAAAAAGAGAGCAAAATAGATCTTATTCCGAATCCGTTTTTGAGCGTTACAACAAGGTATAAGCCTGGGCTCGAGAGCTGTCGGCGAGATTCCTAGTTCTAGCAACCCTAAGACGGCTAAACCTAATTGAGTAGCAGCTCGAAATAACAAAAACAGAAATATGCCTAAATCGCTCTAAGTGCTAAGTTTGCTCCAAAAAAGTCTCTGCCCATGCCTCTCGCCTAGGACTCCTTATATACTGGCTCCTAGGTCGGTTTACGCTTTTCCTCTTCTGCCCTTAACCCGTCATAGCATAAAAATGGAGATATTCCATTTTTTCCGATCTTCGTAATTATCTTCAAAAATTCGTATTTATCCGCGGAAACTTGACATTTATCTTTCCTTGCGAACCAAGCGTAAACCGTCATGCGGCTTACGGGCTGTTGGTTAAGAAATCGTAAGTTGGGCCTCGAGTCATGTCTTAGGTCCCTTTGGGCCGTCTTCTGACTCGAAGCGTTTATTATGGCTTCTTTCGATAAAGAACGAACTTTCTGCGGTTTTTTCCGTAAAGTTTGATCGATGAATTAGAATGGCGGGAAACATGAAATGGTTTCGCTACGGTCTTCGGGAGATAGCATCAAAGGGTAGACGAGAATGGATGGACTAATGTCGTATCGACGTTTCGGAAGAGCTCGGTCGCTACGTAGCGACCGAGCGGAACGGACGCTTGGCCCGAGCCTTGCTCGAGCTTGGCCCGAGCTTGGTTCGTCCGTGTTCTGATCGTCAGACTCGGACCTATCCGTAGCTGGTCTGGGTATGTTTTCAATGGCTTATGTTTGATCTAAATAGAATTCGAACGAAGCTTTATCTCGGGAACATACGCTGCGACGTTTTCTTGACCGAGCATGATTTGTTGCGGAAAGACATACTTGTATTATGCCGGGATTTGGACGTTAACTTCGTCGTAACCGTTTTCGACCCCAACAATATGCCTGGGATCGATCCAGCGATCATCATGCACAAGCTGCAGGTGGACTCCCTACATCAACCCGTCAAACGAAAGAGACGGAAGTTTGCCCCCGAGAGAGACGCGATCATCAACGACGAAGTCAAGAGCCTGCTCGGCGCGGGATTCATTCGCGAGGTGTAGTACCTAGACTGGCTAGCCAACGTCGTCGTGGTCAAGAAAAAGAACGGGAAGTGGACAGTCTTCATCGATTTCACGGACCTCAACAAGTCTTGTCCAAAGGACCCCTTCCCGCTACCTCATATCGACAAGCTGGTAGACGCCACCGTGGGGCACCA
Source organism: Brassica napus (assembly GCF_020379485.1). Lineage (NCBI taxonomy): Eukaryota > Viridiplantae > Streptophyta > Magnoliopsida > Brassicales > Brassicaceae > Brassica > Brassica napus. The sequence goes on along the minus strand of NC_063448.1, from coordinate 26,392,501 downwards.
TATGATGAGCTTCATCGACGCGTTCTCTGGTTACAATCAGATACTTATGCATCCGGAAGACCAGGAGAAAACATCCTTCATGACGTCCAGAGGGATCTACTGCTACAAGGTCATGCCCTTCAGCCTAAAGAACACAGGATCGACCTATCAACGGCTGGTCAACATGATGTTCGCGGACCAAATCGGAAGAACCATGGAGGTCTACATAGATGACATGCTGGTCAAATCCCGGGAAGTGGAATATCACATATCTCACCTTTAGCAAGCCTTCTCCACCCTCAGGAAATATAACATGTAGCTCAACCCGGCTAAATGCTCATTTGGGGTCAGTTCTGGCAAGTTTCTCGGGTACATCGTAACTCACCGGGACATCGAGGCCAACCCAGAGCAAATCAGGGCCATTCATTCAATCCCTTCCCCGAAGAACTTCAAGGAGGTTCAAAAGCTAACGGGAAGGATGGTAGGCTTGAGCAGGTTCATCTCCAGACTCTCCGACAAATCTCACGCCTTTTTTGGAACTCTCAAGAATCCGAAGGATTTCCAGTGGACAGGAGAATGCAAATCCGCTCTCCAAGAGCTAAAATCGTATCTCACCACTCCACCTCTCCTGTCCAAGCCATTACTCGATGAAGTCCTGCTGCTATATCTAGCGGTCTCCGAACACGCCGTGAGCGCCGTCTTAGTTCGCGAGGAGGATAACAAGCAGCTACCAATCTATTACGTAAGCAAGGCTCTCCTAGACGCGGAGACCCGCTATAGCCACCTAGAAAAGCTGGCCTTAGCTCTGATAGTCGCCGCTCGCAAGCTCTGACCCTACTTCCAGGCTCATCCAATCGTGGTTGTTACCTCCTTCCCTGTAAAGTTGGTCCTCCATAAACAAGAACTATCCGGACGCCTAGCCAAATGGGCCGTGGAACTAGCGGAGTACGATGTAATATTTCGACCCGCCACAGCTATAAAGTCACAGGTCCTAGCAGAGTTCGTGGCTGAATTCTCTCCTGCCTTGCTCCCAGCTCTGGAGCAGGAGGTACGCCTCCAAGGCGAAAGTAAGGAAGAGCGAGAATGGATCCTACACATTGATGAATCCAGAAACATTAGAGGAGCTGGAGTAGGGATAGTGCTAACCTCACCAATAGGGAACACAGCCTCAAGAGCCGTGAGATGCAACTACAAAGCAACCAACAACGAAAGCGAGTATGAGGCACTAATCGCAGGCCTAACCCTCGCCCATCAAATGGGGGCAGAGAACATCCAGGTCTTCGGCGACTCCCAGCTGATAATCAACCAGGTACAAGGCGAGTACCAAGAAAAAGACGACAGCATGATCCAGTATCTGGCGGTTGCTCAGCGACTAATCAAGAAGTTCAAGAGCTGCCAGCTCACCCAAATCCCCCGGGAACAGCATTCACAAGCCGATGCCCTGGCTAATCTAGGGTCCGCCCTTGAAACAAATAGCCAGATGAGTATCCCCTTGCTCGTGCTTCAATGGCCAGCTACCATGGAGGAACCCCCGTCAGAGGAGGTCTCCGCCATCGAAGAAGGCGGAACCTGGATAACCCCCCTAATCCGGTACCTGGAGGCCGACATCCTCCCGGAAGACCGTGGCGAGGCCAGAAAGATAAAAAAGCAAGCCGCGAGGTACTGTATCTCCCAGGAGAATCTGTACTGGAGATCTTTTTCTGGTCCGTATCTAAGGTGTGTTACACCCCAACAAGTCCGCTAGAATCCTTGTAGAACTACATGATGGAGATTATGGATCCCACCCTAGCGGCCGAAGCCTGGTGCTCAGAGCCAGAAGGGCTGGTTATTATTGTCCCAAGATGGCCGCCGACGCCGACAGACAAGCAAAGCACTGTGATCAATGCCAAAGGCACGCTTCAGTCTCAAAGCTTCCCCCGGAGAACCTCAAGTCCATAAGCTCGCCAAGGCCCTTCAGAAAGTGGGGCATGGATATAGTAGGGAAATTCCATATGGCGTCGGGGCAGAAGGTCTTCCTTCTGATAGTCACTGACTACTTCTCCAAGTGGGTCGAAGCAGAAGCGCTCAGGCGCATAACAGATCTCCAGATCCGCAAGTTCCTATGGACCTACGTAATCACTCGCTTCGGGGTCCCCCACGAGATCATCACCGACAATGGACCCCAAATCACGAGCCAGAACTTCAAGGAGTTCTGCAAGGACTGGGGCATAAAACTAACTTTCGGCACACCCCGACACCCCCAATCTAAAGGACAAGCCGAGTCCACGAACAAAACAGTGGTCAACATGCTTAAAAAGTGACTCAAGGGCTTTCACGGGAAGTGGGCGGAGGAACTACACGGAGTCCTCTGGGCCTACCGGAGCACTCTTAAAACAGCAATAGGGGAAACTCCCTACTCGCTAGTCTACGGCTCTGAGGCCATTGCACCTACAGAAATGCACGTAAGAACAACGGTCTCCGGATCTACCTCTCAGGGGGAGAACAACGAGCTGATGGCGCTAAGCCTCGACCTACCCAACGAAAATAGAGAGGCCGCTCGACTAAGAAACTGGTCATACCAGCAAGACGTCGCCAGGACGTATAACAAGAAATTCAGAACCAGAACCTTCCAGCTACGTAGCGACCGAGCTCTTCCGAAACGTCGAGACGACATTAGTCCATCCATTCTCGTCTATCCTTCGATGCTATCTCCCGAAGACCGTAGCGAACCCATTTCATGTTTCCCGCCATTCTAAGTCATCGATCAAACTTTACGGTAAAAACCGTGGAAAGTTCGTTCATTATCGAAAGAAGCCGTAATAAATGCGTCGAGTCAGAAGACGGCCCAAAGGGACCTAAGACATGACTGGAGGCCCAACTTACGATTTCTTAACCAACAGCCCGTAAGCCGCATGACGGTTTACGCTTGGTTCGCAAGGAAAGATAAATGTCAAGTTTCCGCGGATAAATACGAAATTTTGAAGACAATTACGAAGATCGGAAAAAATGGAATATCTCAATTTTTATGCTATGACGGCTAATGGGCAGAAGAGGAAAAGCGTAAACCGACCTAGGAGCCAGTATATAAGGAGTCCTAGGCGAGAGGCATACCGGAGACTTTTTGGACAGCAAACTTAGCACTTAGAGCAATTAGGCAACTTTCCGTTTTTGTTATTTGAGCTGCGACTCAATTAGGTTTAGCCGTCTTAGGGTTTTTAGAAATAGGAATCTCGCCAACAGCTCTCGAGCCCAGGCTTATATCTTGTTGTAAACGCTAATACGCAAATTCGGAATAAGACTTCTCTTTGCTCTCTTTTTACGATTTCTTATACTTTATCGTTGTTATCTCGTGTTCTGATTGCTTGGCGTGTGGTATTAGCAGATATCCGGGACCTCTGGGAAATTAGGGTTTTCCTAGTTTCCTAATTTAAACGGAAATCGACAGTGCGAATTTCGGTTCCCACAGTTTGGCGCTAGAAGGAGGGGGGGTACAGATCAATCTAACTCTCAACCACATCACGCTCAACCAGACATGTCAACTGACGACGCAGATAACGTGCAGACTCCTCTTAACGGAAGCAGTGGCACTGATCTCCACACTCCCGCAGCGGACGTATCTGCGGCCAACGCACCAGCCAACGCCGCGGCGCTCGAGGAGTTTGAAAAGATGTTCGCCACTTACGAAAAAAGGTCGGAAGAACATGACAGGCTCGTGAGCACCTTGACCAAATAAGTTGAAACCTTAACGGCAAGGACCAGAGCAATCCGTCCCCGCGAAACCACTAAAATCCGCAGGAAGAGACTCGACTTCGCTACCCCACCCGATAGGCCTGGAGACGCACGGGAACAACCTTCGGGTCAAAACCCTAGCGAAAAATCTCCCATCGAAAAGGGGAACCCTGAAAGTCCTCCGCCTCCCGCGAGAGATTTGGAGGATAACGAAGTCGAGCATGTCGACCTGGATCCTAGTGATGTCTCCAACGATACTGATGAAGACGTCGACAGACATCCAAGAAAGACCAGAAGCCGATCTGCTCGGGAAAGCTCCCCGTTCGACAAACCGATGAAGGAAGAGGAGGAAGTCCTCTATTGGAACAAACAAGAAGAGCTGGCTGAAAAGCAAACCGAGCTCACTCGGAGTAAACGCCGACAGGCTCGGAAGTCTGCTGGCGAGACGTCGGATATCCGTGATCTTTGCGACTATATCACCAAGACTACGGAAGAAGTAAGAGCCGTGAAATCCCAAATCCATCACGCTACCAGCGCTGCACCTGAGATCGACAGGCTGCTGGAAGGGGCTCGGAAGACCCCCTTCACCACTCGCATCACAGATATGAGTGTAACACCCCCAAACCGTTCTAGGCATAGGTCGAACCACCGGCCAACAATCAAACAAGAACATGACCGACGGGCCGATCGTCTACCAAGGATCGGGAGCGCCACATGACGGGTTAACGGCCGATCCGGCCAAGGTCACGAAAAGTGCAATTCGTGATTAGGCCAGTCCGCCCGCTAACACGTCCCGTCAGACCAAAGCCTAAGGCTTCTCAACCCGTACTCCGATCTGACGTTGTGTTAGCTTGGACAAGCTAATATCAGAACAACAAGGCATTTACACAAAACATTCGCTTTATTTATTTTATATATTGTATGATTCAAAACACACAACATAATATACAAGCGGTGGCATGCCAAGAAAGCGAAAGTACATACTTATAGTCTGAAAGCGTCTTAAGCAAAAAGATGCAAATCTACACCAGCCAGCCTAGCCTCCCGCGACCTCTACAAGCTCGCTACTGGTCACCTGAAACAACAACGAGTGAGGAGTGAGTAATCTAGCATTACTCAGCGAGTTACAATCCCCAACTAACAAATACAACCCCTCGCTATCCCACCCCAAACAATCTAAAGCGAGAGGTTCACCTAACAACACAATTCAATAACAATAAGCAATATCAGAAATACGCAGCAGGAAAAAGATTGTAAGATAACTAGCATTATGCTAGCTCACCACCAAACTCAATTTCGAAATAAATTAGGGTTTAACAACCCAAAACACGATTTTATATATATAACAAACTCGGACCCTGGTGACGATATGTTCCTCCTTCACTATCGGCAATATCTTATCTTCCTACCACGAAGGCCAGAAGAAGGAACTTTCAACCGACCGCGGCCCACAGTCCTTCGGGTCACCGCGCGACAGCCCACAGTCCTTCGGGTCACTGCCACATTACACCGTCGTGTAATCACTCAGCCATAGGCCATGACCCCGTCTATCTGAGTCTTCCCGATCCAGCGAATAAGGGGTTTCGTTGAACCCGCCGGGTACAAGGTCTGAAGGAACACTAACTCACCCCAATATGCCTAGCATTGTGGGTTACACAAATGCTGTCGGCCAATATATGATTAATACTAAACCCGGTAAAAATAACACAAGGTTCCTAGTATTAATCTCAACACAATCAACACATTTCACCTCAAACATGCCTAGCAGTGTGGGTTACACAAATGCTATATGGCCAAAATATGATTAATACTAAACCCGGTAAAAATAACACATGATTCCTAGTATTAATCGCAAATTAACACAACCAATCATATTCCAGAATACCTAACTATCCACAACTTAGCGATATCATCTAAGCATTCCGCATTCGCTAACTAACCAATCAACCTAACCATTAGCATGCTACTACGGTTCTCAAACAATAACAAGCATGCCATCAACTCAATCAACATAACCTCAATTATTCAAACCGTTACTCAGTTAGACCCGGCCTCCTGCCATGATCCACCTTCCAAGTACCGGGATCCTGCATGAAAACAACTCAGCAATCAATCGATTATAACTCACAGTTTTTGGTTGACCGTCGCCTTGACCCCAAACCCGACTTCTGCGATCCGAACCCTTTCCCGACCTTCACAAGTAGACCCTCTTCTTGACTGAACTCCACTTGAACTGGTCTCCACTAGAACTGATCTCTCTTCACTTGAAAAGAACCTTCTCCAAGTGCTGACTCAAAATCGGCAGAGTAAATGTTCTCGAAAACTGCCTAAATCGCTCGAAAACTATCGAAACTCGATCTTTCTTTCTTTGCTTTCTCTTTATGTTTTGAAGTAGGTTTGATGTGTTCTGGATGGTTTGAAATGAGAGGGGGTCGTGGCCTATTTATAGGCATCAGCAACCAATCAGGAACAAGCCGTGTGGCAGCCCGTGTGTCGCTTCGCATGGCTCCGGACGCATGCACGGCGGCACCTCGTGCTCCACATGTCCTTCAGCATGGCCTGCTCACATGCAAGCTGACACCACGCCCTCTACATGTCCTTCAGCATGGCCTGCTCCCATGCAAGTTGACACCACGTCCTCTACCTGTCTGAATGCATGGCCTGCTCCCATGCAAGTTGACACCACGTCCTCCACATGTCTGGCCGCATGGCCCGGTCGCATGCATCGCGACACCTCGTGCTTGGCCGTTCCACCTCGTGCTCCACATGGCTGGCTGCATGCCTCAGTCTCATGCAGGATGACACACCCCACGTACAGATGGCCTGCTGCATGACTGAAGTGCATGCAGGTCGACACCCCATCTCACACATGGCTGGCCGCATGCTTCGGTCGCATGCATCGCAACACCTCGTGCTTGGCCGTTCCACCTCGTGCTCCACATGTCTACTTGCATGTACAGGTTGCATGTACTGCAACACCTCCTGCTTCCCTTGACACATACACTGTCAAGAGCCTGCCACCACGTCCTGAACACATACACATCAAGCCACCTCGAGCTTCTCGGTCAATTCGGCTTATTTCGGCCTTTCCGGTGAATTTTCGTCCCGCGATCATCCCAATATTTTTCTACGCCCATTCTGATGCCTGATTATTTTTAATAAACCCTACTGAACTCTGACTTGAGGAAAAATATTTACCGAGTTTCGGCTTCTTCGAAAAATTCCATAATACCGAAATTAGGGTTTTTCGCCCAATTTCCGGTCTTCCTGTTGTGCTTCCAAAAGTGTCATGCTTCAAACGTCCTATGAGTAAATATACCACATTGTCTAACCATTGTCTAGTGGGATACTTGACTCATGGTTCAGACAAAAAAAACTGATCGTCCGCGACTCGACCACCCAAAAGATACTCGACCATTCTTTTTTTTTTTTTTTTAATGGGTTTCTACATTCTCCCCCCCTTAACAGAATTCGTCCTCGAATTCTAAGGTTCTGAGGGGCCTCCTTCTTCCATCACAGCATCCTCTCGGAAGAACTCAGGGTGATCGGTTTTAAATCGCGCTTCATCTTCCCAAGTAACATGAATCCTGTTTTGTCTTCCCAAGAAAACTTGTACTTGAGCAATCTCACGATTCTTCAGCTTCCGAATACGCCGTTCTCCCAATCTGATTGGTCCTTCCGGATACGTAAGGTTTGTCCTCAACTCCTCTAGTCTCTCGGGTTCTACAGTACTTGGATCCCGTATATGTTTCCGAAGCATGGAAACATGAAATACAGGATGTAGACGCATATCCTCTGGCAGATCCAAACGGTAAGCTACCTCACCAACTTTCCCGATGATCTTGTACGGACCAATGAACCTGACCGCAAGTTTCCCGACCTTGCCAAATCTGTCCTTCCCTTTCTGTGCAGTAACTTTCAAATAGACCCAATCTCCTATCTCAAAAGTTACCTCTCTTCTTGACTGGTCTGCGTACTTCTTCTGACGGTCCTGAGCCTTCTTCATGTTGGCCTGAATCGTCTCTAGCTTAATCATGGTCTCCTGAACGATAGGTGACCCAAACATTCTTCTTTCGCCCACTTCCGTCCAGCACATAGGCGTTTTGCATGGCCTTCCGTATAACGCTTCATAAGGTGACATCCCTATGCTCGAATGATGACTGTTGTTATATGAGAACTCGACCAACGGTAAATGCTTCTCCCAAGTTCCTGCCCAATCGAGAATACACATCCGAAGCATGTCCTCGATGGTCCGAATGGTTCTCTCCGTTTGGCCATCTGTTTCTGGATGGAACGCCGTACTTCTGAATAGTTTAGTTCCCAAGGCTTCTTGCAGTGCTTCCCAGAATGATGCCGTGAACCTTGGATCGCGATCTGAGACGATGTCTGAGGGTACACCATGTAACTTCACAATTTGGTCGATGTACAGCTCGGCCAACACTTCAACTTTATCAGTGTCCCGCATAGGCAACAAGTGTGTAACCTTGGTTAACCTATCCACAATCACCCATATCGAGTTGTTCGATCTACCTGGAGCAGTGGGTAATCCAGTGATGAAATCCATGGAAATAGAGTCCCATTTCCATTGAGGTATCGGAAGACTCTGCAATAATCCTCCTGGAACTTGATGTTCGACCTTGACTTGTTGACAAGTTGCACACTGCGCGACCCATTGCGCTACTGATCTCTTCATTCCCGGCCAATGATAGTATCTTCTTATGTCTCGGTACATCTTCGAACTTCCAGGATGGATACTAAGTAAAGAATGGTGTGCAATCCTTAGTATCTCATCTCTCAGCCCTTGTCCTTTAGGAACCGTGATCCTCCCATTAATTAGCAAGGTTCCATCCTCCGCCAAGTAGTATCCAGCATTATTTGGCCCGGCTTGTCCTTTGAGTTCTTCAGCAATCTTCAGTAGCTTCCCATCCTTAATTTGTTCTTCTCGAATTCTCTGAATCAAGCTGGCCTGATTCACCGCTTGAAGTCCCAATGGCTCGCTCGCTTGCCCTTCCAAAACGACCAACTTCACTTGTTTCAACTCTTGGTTCAATAGCTCCACTTCTTTCTCCAAATCTGCGTCCAACTTTCTTCGACTTAAGGCGTCCGCAACAACATTCGCTTTACCAGGATGGTAGCGAATCCTTATATCGTAGTCTGCCACAAACTCCATCCACCTACGCTGGCGCAGGTTGAGATCTGGCTGAGTGAAGAGGTATTTAAGACTTTGATGGTCCGTGTATACCTCTACTTCTTCTCCATACAAGTAAGATCTCCAAATTCGCAAAGCGAACACTACAGCCGCTAACTCCAAGTCATGTGTACTGTAGTTATCCTCATGCTTCCGTAGTTGTCGTGAGGCATACGCGATGACTCGCCCATCTTGCATAAGAACACAACCTAACCCAACTCGTGAAGCATCCGTGTAAACCGTGTAAGGTTTACCTTGCTCGGGCAAAGCTAACACAGGTGCGGTCGTGAGAGCTTCCTTCAACTTCTTGAAAGCCTTCTCGGTTTCTTCCACCCATAAGAAAGGAACTCCTTTACCGGTAAGTTTAGTTAAAGGCTTTGCAATGGAGGAAAAGTCCTTAACAAACTTCCGATAATAGCCCGCAAGTCCGAGAAAACTCCTTACTTCCGTCACAGTGGTAGGTCGAGGCCATTCCCGTATGGCTTGGACCTTTTCTGGATCAGCAGCAACGCCCTCTCCTGATACTATGTGACCCAGAAATCCTATCTCTCTCTTCCAAAACGAGCACTTGCTGAACTTGGCAAATAGCTTCTGATTCCGTAACCTCTCCATAACCAGTCTCAGATGCTCTTTGTGCTCCTCCTTACTTCTCGAGTACACCGGGATGTCATCAATGAAAATGATCACGAACTTGTCGAGGTAGTCGTGAAACACTTCATTCATCAAACGCATGAAAGCCGCAGGTGCGTTTGTGAGACCAAAGGGCATAACTACAAACTCGTACTGCCCATACCTCGTCCGAAACGCCGTCTTCATGATGTCTGACTTGGCAATAGGACTTTGGTGATACCCTGATGCCAAATCAATCTTCGAAAACCAACTAGCTCCCTTTAGTTGGTCTAACAACTCGTCTATCCTCGGAAGAGGATACTTATCTTTTATCGTGATGTTGTTGATACCACGATAATCGATACACAACCTCATGCTTCCGTCCTTTTTCTTCACAAATAGCACAGGAGCTCCCCAAGGTGAAGAGCTCGACCGAATGAATCCCTTTTCCAATAGATCTTCCAATTGCTTCTTTAGTTCAGCCAACTCCGCAGGTGCCATCCGATATGGTGCCTTAGCTATAGGTTTTGCTTCAGGCTCCAAATTGATCGTAAAGGGATTACTCCGAGGTGGAGGTAATTCCTTTAGTGGTGCAAAGATATCCTCGAACTCTTGGACCACTTCTATGTCTTCGACCTTAACTTCATCATTAGTGGCTCCTCCACTAACCGATAAGGTCACCAAATATACTTCCCCATCTTGAAACAAATCTTGTACTCTCATTGCTGCTACCAAAGACACGGTCATACTAGGACTGATTCCATAGTACACCATCTCTGGTCGTTTACCTCTGCCAAACAACAACCTTCCCTTTCCACAGTCGATCTGAACTCTGTAGCTCGATAACCAATCCATTCCAAGGATTACTTCGTACCCTTCAAAGGCACGACTAACAAATCTGCCACAAACTCTTTGCCTTGAATGACCAATGGAACATTCTTGATACACTGATCTGCTTGAAGGGTTCGGTCTGCGGGGGTCAAGACGGCCACGTTTATCCTGTCAACCACAAAACAATCCCAAAACCGGGCAGCTACTTCAGGGGTCACAAAACTATGTGTTGCCCCCGAGTCGAACAATACATGTGTGGGTTTACCAGCAACATGTATGGTTCCTGCCACAGTAACCCAATCAACAATATCTCAATCACAAAAACTAATCAAAATTCGCACAACCATCAATCATCAATCCAAAATTTCTAAACGCGCAACCTAGCGATCAAGCAATCTATACTTAACCAGCATACTAACTAGGTTTCAACAACTAAATTCCATTCAATAAACAGAGGAGGTTAAGCACCCAATACCTGTGATGGGACCGCTTGACGGTCCTGCATTGTCTGGGTTTTCTACCCCTAAGGCATAAACTCTACCTCCTAGGTTTTGTTTCTTTGGTGCTGGCTCAATAGCTGGACGGCTAGGAGGAGCTGGGATCGCGAGAGGGGTCGCAGGGATTGGCTTGTTTGGACATGACGATGCATAATGGCCCTTCCTTCCACAGAAGAAACAAGTAACATCTTCCATCCTCAGCGATGAATAACCCTGCTGGTTACTCCATGGGTTATTCCGCTGATTTTTGGGACAAAACCTCGAAATATGTCCCGACTGATCACATGTGTAACATACTCTAGTGTTACCACGATTGTTGGCTTGGCCTCCAAATCCTCGCCCTTTGCCTTTGTAAGATCTTGGACCCTTGTTGAAATTTGGTCTTTCTCCTTGGCTAAACTTGGTATGTCCACCAGAATGTTGTATAATCTTCCTTTCCGCCTCTAACACAGTCTCAACATTAACAGCTTTTTCCACCAGATCCGATAAGCTGCTAAAGTTGCTTCCAGCTAAACGACTTCCAAGCTCCGGCTTAAATCCGTACATAAAGTTACGGATCATAGTTGCTTCATCTTCACGCCCATCAAAAACATGTCGCCTCAATCTTGTGAACTCAGATTCGTAATTCCTCACTAGCCTATCTCCTTGAACAAGGTTCATGAATTGGCGCCCCAACCGATGCTTTGCTTCTGGAGGAAAATATTTCCTCTCAAACTCTCCCTTGAACGATTCCCATGATGTGATGGTGTGTCCACGCTGCCTGTCTATACTGTCCCACCATCCTGTTGCGTCGCCTTCCAAATAGTACACCGCGATCTTCTTCTGATACTCCTCCGGACACTCCATAGCCTCAAAGTTCTTCTCCATCATAGTAATCCACTTGCCGGCTTCAATAGGATCGGATCCTCCTTTGAACTTGTAGGATCCAATGTTCTTCATGGTAGATAATAGCTTGGAAACTTCAGGGGGTTGAGTACGCCTGCCTTGGTTACCAAGTGCCTCGGTCATCACGTCATGTAAAAGCTTCAGGGTGTTTTCCGCTCCTTGATCTTGTGGTCCTTCAGTGGCACGGTTCTGATCTGGCCTTGGGTGTGATTGAACGGATTGATCATGTTGATGTCTCCGGTCCCAATTACGACTTGGGCCAATACTCGCCAAACTGTCTTCCCTCACTCTAGTCCTGTTACCGTACACAGGAAAAGATCTTGTTCTCTGCAGAGGGGTCCTATCGTGTCCAAACATCTCACTGATGCCATTTCCATCCTCCTGATCTGATCTGTAACCCAATCCTCCGCATGTCCAATCCATACCCTCTCCCCATATCCGACCTCGTCCATCATCACCTGTCCCGCGATTAGCCATCTGCACACAATCAAAAGGGTAAGTCATATTCCTACTACGGGAAGCGGCTGGTTTCCTAATCATCTTTTTGCGACTCCTTTGACTCGATAAAATCATTAAAAAGCACTTGTGTCACGCATGGACGAAACCATGCTCTGATACCACCTCTGTAACACCCCCAAACCGTTCTAGGCATAGGTCGAACCACCGGCCAACAATCAAACAAGAACATGACCGACGGGCCGACCGTCTACCAAGGATCGGGAGCGCTACATGACGGGTTAACGGCCGATCCGGCCAAGGTCACGAAAAGTGCAATTCGTAACTAGGCCAGTCCGCCCGCTAACACGTCCCGTCAGACCAAAGCCTAAGGCTTCTCAACCCGTACTCCGATCTGACGTTGTGTTAGCTTGGACAAGCTAATATCAGAACAACAAGGCATTTACACAAAACATTCGCTTTATTTATTTTATATATTGTATGGTTCAAAACACACAACATAATATACAAGCGGTGGCATGCCAAGAAAGCGAAAGTACATACTTATAGTCTGAAAGCGTCTTAAGCAAAAAGATGCAAATCTACACCAGCCAGCCTAGCCTCCCGCGACCTCTACAAGCTCGCTACTGGTCACCTGAAACAACAACGAGTGAGGAGTGAGTAATCTAGCATTACTCAGCGAGTTACAATCCCCAACTAACAAATACAACCCCTCGCTATCCCACCCCAAACAATCTAAAGCGAGAGGTTCACCTAACAACACAATTCAATAACAATAAGCAATATCAGAAATACGCAGCAGGAAAAAGATAGTAAGATAACTAGCATTATGCTAGCTCACCACCAAACTCAATTTCGAAATAAACCAGGGTTTAACAACCCAAAACACGATTTATATATATAACAAACTCGGACCCTGGTGACGTTATGTTCCTCCTTCACTATCGGCAATATCCTATCTTCCTACCACGAAGGCCAGAAGAAGGAACTTTCAACCGACCGCGGCCCACAGTCCTTCGGGTCACAGCGCGACAGCCCACAGTCCTTCAGGTCACTGCCACATTACACCGTCGTGTAATCACTCAGCCCTAGGCCATGACCCCGTCTATCTGAGTCTTCCTGATCCAGCGAATAAGGGGTTTCCTTGAACCCGCCGGGTACGAGGTCTGAAGGAACACTAACTCACCCCAATATGCCTAGCATTGTGGGTTACACAAATGCTGTCGGCCAATATATGATTAATACTAAACCCGGTAAAAATAACACAAGGTTCCTAGAATTAATCTCCACACAATCAACACATTTCACCTCAAACATGCCTAGCAGTGTGGGTTACACAAATGCTATATGGCCAAAATATGATTAATACTAAACCCGGTAAAAATAACACAAGGTTCCTAGTATTAATCGCAAATTAACACAACCAATCATATTCCAGAATGCCTAACTATCCACAACTTAGCGATATCATCTAAGCATTCCGCATTCGCTAACTAACCAATCAACCTAACCATTAGCATGCTACTACGGTTCTCAAACAATAACAAGCATGCCATCAACTCAATCAACATAACCTCAATTATTCAAACCGTTACTCAGTTAGACCCGGCCTCCTGCCATGATCCAACTTCCAAGTAACGGGATCCTGCATGAAAACAACTCAGCAATCAATCGATTATAACTCACAGTTTTTGGTTGACCATGGCCTTGACCCCAAACCCGACTTCTGCGATCCGAACCCTTTCCCGACCTTCACAAGTAGACCCTCTTCTTGACTGAACTCCAATTGAACTGGTCTCCACTAGAACTGATCTCTCTTCACTTGAAAAGAACCTTCTCCAAGTGCTGACTCAAAATCGGCAGAGTAACTGTTCTCGAAAACTGCCTAAATCGCTCGAAAACTATCGAAACTCGATCTTTCTTTCTTTGCTTTCTCTTTATGTTTTGAAGTAGGTTTGATGTTTTTCTGGATGGTTTGAAATGAGAGGGGGTCGTGGCCTATTTATAGGAATCAGCGACCAATCAGGAACAAGCCGTGTGGCAGCCCGTGTGTCGCTTTGCATGGCTCCGGACACATGCGCGGCGGCACCTCGTGCTCCACATGTCCTTCAGCATGGTCTGCTCACATGCAAGCTGACATGACGCCCTCTACCTGTCTGAATGCATGGCCTTCTCCCATGCAAGCTGACACCACGTCCTCCACATGTCTGGTCGCATGCATCGCGACACCTCGTGCTTGGCCGTTCCACCTCGTGCTCCACATGGCTGGCTGCATGCCTCAGTCTCATGCAGGATGACACACCCCACGTCCAGATGGCCTGCTGCATGACTGAAGTGCATGCAGGTCGACACCCCATCTCACACATGGCTGGCCGCATGCTTCGGTCGCATGCATCGCAACACCTTGTGCTTGGCCGTTCCACCTCGTGCTCCACATGTCTACTTGCATGTACAGGTTGCATGTACTGCAACACCTCCTGCTTCCCTTGACACATACACTGTCAAGAGCCTGCCACCACGTCCTGAACACATACACATCAAGCCACCTCGAGCTTCTCGGTCGATTCGGCCTATTTCGGCCTTTCCGGTGAATTTTCGTCCCGCGATCAATCCCAAATATTTTTCTACGCCCATTCTGATGGCCTGAGTATTTTTAATAAACCCTACTGGGACTCTGATCTTGAGGAAAAATATTTACCGAGCTTTCGGCTTCTTCGAAAAATTCCATAATACCGAAATTAGGGTTTTTCGCCCAATTTCCGGTCTTCCTGTTGTGCTTCCAAAAGTGTCATGCTTCGAACGTCCTTTGAGTAAATATACCACATTGTCTAACCATTGTCTAGTGGGATACTTGACTCATGGTTCAGACAAAAACAATTTGATCGTCCGCGACTAGACCACCCGAAAGATACTCGACCATTCTCTTTCTTTCTTTTTTTTAATGGGTTTCTACAATGAGGGTATCCGATCCGGGGAAAAATCAAATTACCGAAGTATGATGGTACGAACGACCCGAAGGCGCACCCTCAGGCTTTCCACATCATGATGGGAAGAGCGAGACTGAAGGACGGCGAAAAAGACGCCGGCTACTGCCGCCTGTTCGTCGAGAATCTGGAAGGAGCAGCCCTCGAATGGTTCTCACGCCTTAAGCGAAACTCTATCGGGAGTTTCCAACAGCTCGCATCGGAATTTCCCAAGCAATACTCTATGTTCATAGATAGAGAAACTTCTAATGTCGATCTCTGGAGTCTGTCCCAGAGGGAAGACGAACCCCTCCACGAGTTCATCAGCCGATTCAAGCTGGTAATGTCCAGGGTCAGCGGGATAAGCGACAAGGTGGCCATTGATGCGCTCAGAAAGACGCTCTGGTACAAGTCAAAATTTCAGAAAATGGATAACCCTCGACAAACCACGGACGATCCAGGACGCCCTCCACAAGGCGACGGACTACATCATAATCGAGGAAGAAACGAAAGTCCTATCGCAAAAACATAAGTCGGCAAGACCATCCTCGAAAGATGTAGATCCAAAAACGAAGAAGAAGAACTCTCGTAACGACAAGTATGTCCATCACGAATGGGAGGATCTCCAAGGAGCGCACAATTACGCGATCAGTTTGGACCAAGGCCAAACCACGGGTAATACGTGGATTCGCAATCAAGGATATGACGAAAACACCTTTTGTGAGTTCCACCAGTCCCGAGGACACTCCACGACTAACTGCAAAGTCTTGGGAGCAAGGCTGCCCGCGAAGCTACTAGCTGGAGAGCTCTCGGAAGTGACCAGCGTGAAAGATCTCATCCTCGAGACCGATCGCCCCCCAAAGATGGACAGAAATCCGCCCGCGGAGAAATCTCCTCAAAGAAACCAATCCGGGGATAAACGCGGCAGAAGGCCGGACGACAAGGAAAAAGATAACAATCGTCGCAGAGTCAACATGATCATTGGAGGATCGCAATTCTGCAACGATACGGTTTCGGCCATCAAGGCTTACCAGCAGAAGGCGGAGTCGAGCGCAAACTGGCCTACATGATCTCTCACCTGAGATGATCAAAATTGCTCAATCACCTTCACGAAGGAGGAAGCCAGCGGGATCGACCAACCTCACTGCGATCCGCTGGTCATAGATCTCGTCATACGAGATCTAGAAGTCGGAAGAGTACTCATTGACACGGGAAGCACGGTCAATGTAATCTTCCGCGACACTCTCAATCGGATGAGCATCAAACTCGGAGAAGTAACTCCAACACCGAAACCGCTCACTGGTTTTTCAGGAGAAGTATCGATGACCCTCGGGTCAATCCAGCAGCCAGTCATGGCCAAGGAGATCACGAAAATCGTCAAATTCGCGGTGGTCGATCATCCTGCCATCTACAACGTGATCATTGGAACCCCATGGATCAACGCCATGCAAGCCGGTCAATCGACATACCACCTAGGTGTCAAATTCCCGACCCCAAACGGAGTCGCAGCTATCTGGGGATGTCAGAAACAGTCGCGACTGTGCTTCCTCGCGGAGTACAAGTTAAGGCAAATGACGACTTCTGCAACGGCAAATCGCAAGCGCACAAAGATAGATCAATCTTCGGCCAAAAACACTTTGAGGAAAGACGATTTAACATCGTCTGCTGATGCAAACGCTTCGGACGTCGAAACTCAACATGAGTCCGAAGCCGACGCTACAACTCAACAGGAACATCCGCAAGTGACCCGGCCACGGTCATCACGATCAGGGCGGTTAGCACGGCGACAACCGCCAAGTAAAAACGCTCGCGGCATAAAACAGAACTACGAGATGGCTTGATCCTCGAAAGAGGTACGTAGGCAGCTCGTCAAAAGACGAGTTCAGCTATCCCCCTCTCTAAAAAGGGGGGGGTGCGTATACTCGTATACTCCCACATAGGAATAGACGCGTCAATGTAATCGAGTTTTTAGAGATTTTTTTTTAAAAAAAATCTCTCTTTACAATATGCATTGCTCCTTTTTAAAACGCTTACGCTTCAGTTAAACGCAAAAGTCTCAGGACACGCCTAGAAAATCTATGAACGTTAAGACTCTTGTCAGCGACCTCATCCTGCCCAAAATCGGAAAATAATCTTTCATCAGCACCAAAAATATTTCGTATAGTCTTCGAAACAACCGCGAGACGTCGCCAAGTTAAAATTCGAGACGATGCGAACAAATTGTCTGACCACGACCACAAAAACCTTACACCCCTTTCGTCGATTGGCCCCGACGATCGCATCAGCCGTCATAAACATACGCAACTTGATTACTCTTTTGATCTTCGAACGCCCAACACAAGCACGAAAGCGCGCTACAAAAAAAATCTGAAATTTTGGTCTACCACTTCCAGTTGGCTTAAAAATTGTCTCTGGAAAGATGCTCGATTCATACCATACAAGTCATATAAGCCGAGAACCTATCGCAGACTTTAAATCGGTACGAATCAGGTAGAAATCGCAACAGCAAAATCGATAGCCGGCTAGTCACCACACAAACCTTAAAACCGAGAGTAAACCTAGGTCTTGCCCTAAACCCATCGCATTGGTCTCAGACATCTCAAGACATGATATCTAAACGATACGAGATCCTAAACCATGTCTCTCCGTCCATATCTCAACGTTCCCGAAAATTGTAAAATAAGAAATTTTTACGAAAAGTCACGAACGAACCGACAGATTGAACGTCCCAACGGAATTAAATATGAGACGACAACTCAAATTTACTTCAAATTTACTCGAAACAATTCGAAATAAAACGCCCATCATATATAAAGACCGCGTAAAGCGGTGGGAAATCAAAGCCACACTCGGCAGAAAAAGACAAATAAAAGCCATACTCGGCAACAAACGCAGGATAAATAAACAACCTCCTCCCTCCAGATTTTCACTCCACCTCTCAAGGTTCAAAGTAAAAGTTCCCGGACAACGAAGCTCCAAACGCATCTCTGGGACGATCCACCTCCTCGCAATCAACGGAAAACTCGGTCGTGGTCTCTACGGTATCAGGAGAAACCGGGATGGGATCCCAAAATCCCTGAATCCTCCCGTCGATCGGAGGAATGAGCGCCTCAGCGCGAGCATGATCCTTCATGCCACCCCTCATTAACTCCATCTCCTTCTCGAAAACGTAATCGTCCGCCCACGTCTTCCAAAGGCTCCCGGCTGAACTACGACACTCACGGAAATTTCCTAGCGAGGTGAAAGCATCCTTGAGGTTCCTGTACTCGACCTGGAATTGAGAGGCGCGAGTCTTCATCACCTCGACAATCTCCCTCTTGCCCTTCCGTTCTGCCTTACGAACAGCCCTCGCATGATCGCGAGCGAGTTGCGCATCTCGCGCCAACATCTCGTCTCGCATGCGAGCAAGATCCTTTTCCGCTTTCTGCGCTTTAAAGCGATAGATCATGGCTTATCTATGGCTCGCCTCAATGGCCGATCCAAGCAAGTTCAAGCCCTGCAAAACAGATTAACACGTTATAAGCAAAAAAAAAATATATATACTTGAAACGATCGTCAAAATCCTTAAAGCCTATACCCCGTTGATGATACGAGATCCTTCCGCGACGAATTTCGGCCTCCCCGACTCGTTCGTATCCGGAGGAGCATCGAAGCCCGACGGAAGACCAGCAAAGAAATCATCGAAGTCCGGAATAAGGACCTCGCTCGTACCGCTTCCATCGCCGAAAGCAAGGCCTGAACCCCATCCTGGAAGCATGAAATCGTCCACTGAAAACTCTATGTCACCAAGGTCGATATCTTTCCCCTTCGAAGAATTCATCCTCGTCGCAACTGTGGGAGTAGCATTGGGACCTTGGTCATCGGGCTCGGAGTCACTCCCTGTTTCACCGGACAAAGCAGGACTAGGAAGCACAAACCTCAACGCCTTTCGAACTCTCTTCGGCGTAAAGGAAGTCCAGAAAAAAGGACCGTTCCTGAGAAGATCCCTCACCACGATAATATCCTCCGGGAACGGAGCAAGAGGATTGATGAAGGGATGATCGTTCGGCAACCTCCGGAACAATGGGATACAACTCTTTTCAACAGATGCAGCGTCTATTCGAACGAAGAAGAAAAATTTCTTCCACGAGTTGAAGTTGGAAATAAACCCTTTAACCACTGACATGAAGTTCCGAGGGACCAGCCTATACTTGTCTGTATCCTTGACGATCTGTAACCTAAGAAGCGCTTCAAAGTGATCGACGGTAAGGGAGAGACCATGCTCGTAGCTCAGGATCAGGACTCCAATGAGGTGCTGAATGAAAAGGGGATTCAGTTGGCTTCTCGCCACCTCAAAACGATCCAACACACGGACGATAATTTCGGGAAACGGGAACCACAGGCGACAGCGCACTACGAATGCTTCGTAACAAGTAAAGTAACCCTCCGGGGGACTGCTAGCGCGCTCTCCTTGACAAGGAATCCGGAACTCCACCGCATCCGAAATCTGATAGAACGACCGCATGATCTCGAGAAATTCGCTAGTACTCCTACTTGGTGCGCCTTCCTCGACCGGGCGACGGTTCATGACCGGGAATGACTTCTCTTTTGGAGGTGTGATCGAACAATAACACGCGACCCACCAAGCCTCGTTCTCGGCCGGGTCTACCGAATGAGGAACGAGTTCTATCTTTGGCACAAGGAGCTCTTCAGGAACGTTCGCGGGCAAGGGCCCTTTCTTCGAACTCCTTTTCTTACTCGACATTTCGTATTTCTCTTTTAAGAATCAAGAAGAAAAGGGTAGAAAAAAAAAAGAGATTTTTCAAGAGACCTCTCTATGAGAATGAGTAAGTGTAAAGGTTGTGAAGAAGTTACCTCTCTTCTTATAGGCATGAGAAATTACTATTTACTTGCGGATTTTCGGACACGAACTTCCCCCAAATACACCAATCTCATCCGAACTCGCCATACCGCGCGTTAGAATCTCACTAGAAATCCACGATTCTAACGAGCTGGGGGGCTAACTGTTGGGGTCGGAAACGGTTACGACGAAGTTAACGTCCAAATCCTCTCAGAATACAAGTATGTCTTCCCGCAGCAAATCATGCTCGGTCAAGAAAACGTCGCAACGTATGTTCCCGAGATAAAGCTTCGTTCGAATTCTATTTAGATCAAACATAAGCCATCGGAAACATACCCAGACCGACTACGGATAGGTCCAAGTATGTCGATCAGAACACGGATGAACCAAGCTTTGTCATTACGCAACTACCACACATGCACGCTCTCTGGTCGCTACGTAGCGACCGAGCGTCCGTTCCGCTCGGTCGCTACGTAGCGACCGAGCTGTTCCAAAACGTCGATACGACATTATTTCATGCATTCTCGTCTATCCTTCGATCCTATCTCCCGAATACCGTAGCGAACCCATTTCATGTTTCCTGCCATTCTAAGTCATCGATCAAACTTTACGGTAAAAACCGCGGAAAGTTTGTTCTTTATCGAAAGAAGCCGTAATAAACGCTTCGAGGCAGAAGACGGCCCAAAGGGACCTAAGACATGACTCGAGGCCCAACTTACGATTTCTTAACCAACAGCCCGTAAGCCGCATGACGGTTTACGCTTGGTTCGCAAGGAAATATAAATGTCAAGTTTCCGCGGATAAATACGAAATTTTGAAGATAATTACGAAGATCGGAAAAAATGGAATATCTCCATTTTTATGCTATGACGGCTTAAGGGCAGAAGAGGAAAAGCGTAAAACTGACCTAGGAGCCAGTATATAAGGAGTCCTAGGCGAGAGGCATACCGGAGACTTTTTAGACAGCAAACTTAGCACTAAGAGCAATTAGGCAACTTTCCGTTTTTGTTATTTCGAGCTGCGACTCAATTAGGTTTAGCCGTCTTAGGGTTTTTAGAACTAGGAATCTCGCCGACAGCTCTCGAGCCCAGGCTTATACCTTGTTGTAAACGCTCATACGCAAATTCGGAATAAGACTTCTCTTTGCTCTCTTTTTATGATTTCTTATACTTTATCGTTGTTATCTCGTGTTCTGATTGCTTGGCATGTGGTATTAGCAGATATCCGGGACCTCTGGGAAATTAGGGTTTTCCTAGTTTCCTAATTTAAACGGAAATCAACAGTGCGAATTTCGGTTCCCACAGACACCGGCCTCTGGATCCCCGCTGGAAGGAACCCTGGTTCCCAGGATCCCCGCTAGAAGGAACTCTGGTTCCCCGCTATGGAGTTTTCCGGGTCCGGTCCCAGGATCGCCCCCTTCCCCCGGAAAATGGAAAACTTCTGATAAGGAGAATCTTTCATATTTCCGAATATGGAAGAGTTTAACCTACTCCAACCGACTAAGGCCCGCCTTAGGAAGACTATATAAATAGAACCTAAACCCTAAAGCAAGGGATTGACAATTGGAGACTTAGAGAATAGGGCTAGACGGCTAGAATTAGGGTTCTTACTCGAATCATTGTAATCCTAGTTTGTCTACTCAATAAAACGTCTCTTCAAGTCTTTATCTCTACTGTATCTCTCAAAAATTAATACAAATACTAGCCTTGTCCATCATTTCGTGGTACTCACAAAGATCCTACACACAAATCCCCTAACAAGGATTGTTGGGGAAAAATACTCAGGTATTGAATTCCTCCAGACCCCAGGCAGGACACCGGCCTCTGGATCCCTGCTGGAAGGAACCCCAGTTCCCGGGATCCCCGCTAGAAGGAACTCCGGTTCCCCGCTATAGAGTTTTCCGGGTCCGGTCCCAGGATTGCCCCCTTCCCCAGGGAAATGGAAAACTTCCGATAAGGAGAACCATCCATATTTCCGAGTATGGAAGAGTTTAACCTACTCCAATCGACTAAGTCCCGCCTTAGGAAGACTATATAAAGGGAACCTAAACCCTAAAGCAAGGGATCGACACTTGGAGACTTAGAGAATAGAGCTAGACGGCTAAAATTAGGGTTCTTACTCAAATCATTGTAATCCTAGTTTGTCTACTCAATAAAACGTCTCTTCAAGTTATTATCTCTACTGTATCTCTCGAAATTAATACAAATACTAGCCTTGTCCAT
This sequence comes from Brassica napus, assembly GCF_020379485.1. NCBI lineage: Eukaryota > Viridiplantae > Streptophyta > Magnoliopsida > Brassicales > Brassicaceae > Brassica > Brassica napus. The sequence goes on along the minus strand of NC_063448.1, from coordinate 26,370,323 downwards.
CGTTTCGTGGTACTCACAAAGATCCTACACAAAAATCCCCTAACAGTTTGGCGCTAGAAGGAGGGGAGTAATCTAAACTACGTGATAATGGCGGTGGACGAGCATGACGAGCTACCTGAAGCTACCCAGAGAGAAGCCGAACTCCAAAGTCAAATCGACGATCTGCAAGGTCAAGTAACCGGGTTGCATAGAACTTGGGAAGAGACCAATCCCGAGCTTTCCTCGGAGTTCCAGATCCTGAAGGAAAAACTCAACGAACACTCCAAGTAACTGGAGCAGAGCACCGAGAAGCTCAGCCAGCTCGAATCGGAGAATCTTACCCTTCGAGACGAGAACCAAGCCCTTAAAGCGGCAAACAACAAGAAGCGTCGATTCCGGACTTAGATTCGCCTTATGCCGACTCTGGAAACACCCAACTCCAGGATAGGCGCAAACCTCCCAACTACGGCGCCAGGAGGAGACGCATCTACGCGAGAAAAGGCCAAGGATGCTCAGACCTACGACGTGGAGGACAGCGACTCGGAGCCTGAGCCTGATAAGGAAGCATCAGACGGAGCAGTGAGAACGGAGTCTCCCATGATCGCTCACCTTCACCAGATGTTCTCCGATAGGCTCGACGCCATGCAATCCATGGTAGAGAGACTCTCGGGGGTAGCTCCCCCCCATCCGGAAGACCACCCCCGACTCCTACGCTGATACCCCCTTCACGGATGAGATCACCTTGATCGAGATGCCCAAGAAGTTCTCTTTCCCCAGCATAAAGGCGTACGACGGCACCACAGATCCGAACGACCACATCACCCAATACAGACAAAGGATACTCGCCGTAGCACTCCCAAAGGGGTCACCCTGACCGGACCCGCTCGGCAGTGGTATATCAACTTACCCTCCAGATCCATAGCCTCCTTCACAAATTCGTGGAGCAATTCGCCAGCAGCAGGTACATGGAGAAAACCTCCGACAGCCTCTACGAAATCTTCCAGCACCGCGCGAACCCCTGCGAGGCTACATAGCCCGCTTCAATCAAGAGATGGTGGCTATCCCCGAATGCAGTATCCCCACTGCTATCTCTGCTTTCAAGAGAGGTCTGCTCCCCGACGGAGATCTCTACAAGGAGCTGACCAAGTATCAGTGTCAAATGGGAGGAAGACGTCGCCAGCCGTGCCTAGGCACAACAAAAGCAAGATCCCAAGACGATCAGACTAGACCGAACCGAGCGAGACGAGAAACCCTCTCAAATACCAGCTAGGGACTCCGGGAATCGAAACCGAGGCAGGTACCAGAACCGCCCGAGCGAGAAGGCAGAAAGGATGGCAGTGTCCACGTGGCCAGACATCTCTCACCTCTCCGTCTCAAGGCCGGAGCTGATCAATGTTCTAAGGCAGATGGGCCAGCAGGTCAAGTGGCCTCAGAATATGAAAGCCCTCGACTCTTTCCGGAACCCTGGCTTCTGGTGCGACTTTCATCGAGACCACGGTCACAAAACGGAGGACTGCGTCGCACTAAAGATCGAGGTCAACGAGCTGCTTAGGAAAGGGCGCCTCAGGGAGTTCCTTTCCGAAAAGGCCAAGAGCCATCTAAGCAAGGAGAAAACGGGTAAGCCCACTGAAGCTGCTCCCGTCTCACCACCGCGACAGGACCGAGTGATCCATGTCATTTCGGGCGGTTCAGAAATTAGCGGCATAAGCCATGCAGCTGCAAAGAAAAGCACTCGGACCGCCAAGCACGGCCTAGAGGCAGCCAAGCCAAAACACCTGCTCCTAGGAATGGACGAGATAAGCTTCACGGCCAAGGAGCAGGGGAAAGTCCTCACTCCTCATCATGACGCCCTGGTTATCTCGCTCATTATAGCGAACTGCCTGGAAAAAAGGATATTGGTAGATAATGGAAGCTCCGGGAACATCATCTTCCAGGCCGCATACAAGGACCAAGGGCTGGAGGAAGGCGCTCTAACTCAGAGGGTAACCCCGCTTATAGGGTTCAGCGGGGAAGTCAAACAAACCGCCGGGGAGATAACCCTCCCCGTATACGCCGAAGGAATCAACATGTCAACCAAGTTCCTCGTGGTTGACTCCGACTCGTCTTACAACATGATTCTAGGATTGCCCTGGATTCACGGAATGGGGGCCATCCCCTGGACTCTTGACCAAATGGTGAAATTTCCTACATCCTGGGACATAAAGGCGATCAGAGGAGATCAGGAATATTCTCGTTCCTGCTATCAGACCAATATGAAAGGAAAGACCAAGGTCTTATAGCAGTTACAGAGCAAACCTCCGGCTCGTCACACCGAGGAACCGGAGGTAGAGGAAATGGACGAGGTGCCATTAACCGAAGGAGATCAGGCCCGACATCTCAAGATCGGCTCGAAGCAAACCGAAGGATTGAGAAGAAGACTGATAGACTTCCTCAGGTCTAACTCCGACTGCTTCGCTTGGTACCACGAAGATATGCCTGGGATCGATCCAGAGATCATCATGCACAAGCTGCAGGTGGACCCCCTAAATCAACCTGTCAGACAAAAGAGACAGAAGTTTTCCCCCGAGAGAGACGCGATCATCAACGACGAAGTCAAGAGCCTGCTCGGCGCGGGGTTCATTCGCGAGGTGCAGTACCCAGAGTAGCTAGCCAACGTCGTCGTGGTCCAGAAAAAGAATGGGAAGTGGAGAGTCTGCATCGATTTCATGGACTTCAACAAGTCATGTCCAAAGGACCCCTTCCCGCTACCTCGTATCGACAAGCTGGTGGACGCCACCGCGGGGCACCAACTGATGAGCTTCATGGACGCGTTCTCTGGCTACAATCAGATACTTATGCATCCGGAAGACCAGGAGAAAACATCCTTCATGACGTCCAGAGGGATCTACTGCTACAAGGTCGTGCCCTTCGGCTTAAAGAACGCAGGATCGACCTATCAACGGCTGGTCAACATGATGTTCGCGGACCAAATCGGAAGAACCATGTATGTCTACATCGATGACATGCTGGTCAAATCCCTGGAAGCCGAAGATCACATATCTCACCTGCAGCAAGCCTTCTCCACCCTCAGGAAATATAACATGAAGGTCAACCCAGCTAAATGCTCATTTGGGGTCAGTTCTGGCAAGTTCCTCGGGTACATCGTAACCCACCGGGGCATCGAGGCTAACCCAGAGCAAATCAGGGCCATTCATTCAATCCATTCCCCGAAGAACGTCAAGGAGGTTTAAAAGCAAACGGGAAGGATGGCAGCCTTGAGCAGGTTCATCTCCAGACTCTCTGACAAATCTCACGCCTTTTTCGGAACTCTCAAGAATCCGAAGGATTTCCAGTGGACGGGAGAATGCGAATCCGCTCTCCAAGAGCTAATACATATCTCACCACTCCTCCTCTCCTGTCCAAGCCACTACTAGGTGAAGTCCTGCTGCTATATCTAGCGGTCTCCACACACGTCGTGAGCGCCGTCTTAGTTCGCGAGGAGAAAAACAAGCAGCTACCAATCTATTACGTAAGCAAGGCTCTCCTAGACGCGGAGACCCGCTATAGCCACCTAGAAAAGCTGGCCTTACCCCTGATTGTCGCCGCTCGCAAGCTCCGACCTTACTTCCAGGCTCATCCAATCGTGGTTGTTACCTCCTTCCCTGTAAAGTTGGTCCTCCATAAACCAGAAGTCTCTGGACGCCTAGCCAAATGGCCCGTGGAACTAGGGGAGTACGATGTAATATTTCGACCCGCCACGTCTATAAAGTCACAGGTCCTAGCAGACTTCGTGGCTGAATTCGCCCATGCCTTGCTCCCAGCTCTGGAGCAGGAGGTACGCCTCCGAGGTGAAAGTAAGGAAGAGGGAGAATGGATCCTACACATTGATGGATCCAGCAAAATCAGAGGAGCTGGAGTAGGGATTGTGTGATAACCCGCCCTTCGGGATAAAAATGGTCGAGACAGAAGATTGGTCGAGCATCAACTTGGTGGTCGAATCGCGGGCGATAAAGATTGATCGGGAAATTTCGAAGAACGAAGTGGTCGAAGAATTGATCGTGAGTGAAATATGAGTCAAATAGGATGCTCGACCATAGTTAGAAGATGTCTTAGATTGATCAGATAGACGTTTTGGAGGCATGATATTTTTGGAAGCACGATGTTTTAAAAGCACGACGCTTCCATATCAGAATTCATATGGAATTTATTAAAAATATTCAGAAAATCAGAACGTGAACGGAAAAATATTCGGGATTGATCGCGGGATGAAAATTCACCAGAAGAGCCGAAACCGCGCAAATCGACCGAGAAGCTCGAGTTGGCTTGATCTAAGGGATCAGGACGTGGTGTCAACCATTTAACCTGCTGAGTGTCAACACAAGAAGGAGGTGTATACGTGCATGAAGAAGTTCCATGCAGCTTGACACATAGAAGCACGAGGTGGAGTGGCCAAGCACGAGATGTCGCGACGCATGCAACCGAAACATGCGGCCAGCCATGTGTGAGCTGCTGTGGCGCCTTGCATGAGTTCCGGTCATGTAGTCTGACATATGGGAGGAGTGGTGGCGCCCTACATGAGTCCTGGCCATGCTGATTGCCATGTGGAGCACGAGGTGCCGCCGAGCATGCGTCCGGAGCCATGCGGAGCGACACACGGGCTGCTACCAACCTGAAGCTGATTGGTTGCTGTCTTCTACAAATAGCCCACGACCCCAGCTCATTTCTTCACATCCAGACCTGTCCAAAGCCATTTTAAAACGTGAGAGAAAAGTAGAAAAAGAAAGCAAGTGATTTCGAGCTATTTCGAGAGTTTTAGAATGTTTTCGAGGTCAGTTCGCTACTGATTTTGAGTCAGCGCCTAAGGAAGGTTCTGTCCAAATGACTTCGTCCAAGACAGTCAGTTCCTTTGATGATCAAGTGGAGGTACTGTCCGGAGTTAGTTCAGTTCCACGGGTTCAGATCAGTCGAAGTTCTGCTCGATACTCTGCCGAGATGTTCGAAGAGCTATCCAGAAGCTAAAAGAGGGTCTGTCCGAGTCCAGATCAGTCCGTCCACACCTGTTAGTGTCTACATGGTGAAGCCGAGGTTCTGTCAAAGTCGAGATCAGTTCAGTCCAGTCCATTCAAGTCGTCCCTTGGGTTTTGGCAAAGTCTCCTCCGATCAACCAGCTGCTTATCCGCAAAGAACACTGTGAGTTATGATCAATTGATTGCTGACTTGTTTTCATGAAGGTTCCCGTTACTTGGAAGTTGGATTATGGCAGGGGGCCGGGTCTAACTGAGTAACGGTTTGATTAGTTAATAGCTGAGGATTATGGAAGGTTCCTGTTAGTGTCTACATGGTGAAGCCGAGGTTTTGTCAAAGTCGAGATCAGTTCAGTCCAGTCCATTCAAGTCGTCCCTTGGGTTTTGGCAAAGTCTCCTCCGATCAACCAGCTGCTTATCGGCAAAGAACACTGTGAGTTATGATCAATTGATTGCTGACTTGTTTTCATGAAGGTTCCCGTTACTTGGAAGTTGATTATGGCAGGGGCCCGAGTCTAACTGAGTAACGGTTTGATTAGTTAATAGTTGAGGTTTGGTTGATTGAGTTGATAGAATGCTTAGTTATTGCTTGAGAACCGTAGTAGCATGCTAATGGTTAGGTTGATTGTTTAGTTAGCGAATGCTGAATGCTTAGATGATATCGCTAAGTTGTGGATAGGTATCTGGAATTTAAATCCTTAGGCTTGGTTCTGGATATGATTGATTGTGTTAGTTTGCGATTAATACTAGAAACCATGTGTTATTTTACCAGGTTTAGTATTAGTCATGTATTGGGCATATAGCATTTGTGTAACCCACAATGCTAGGCATGTTTGAGGTGGATTAGTGTTTCCTCGACCTCGTACCCAGCGGGTTCAAGGAAACCCCTTATTCGCTGGATCGAGAACACTCAGAGAGACGGGGTCATGGCCTATGGTTGAGTGGTTGCACGACAGGGTAGTGACCGGCAGTGACCCGAACGTACTGTGGGCTGTCTTGCTGTGACCCGAACGTACTGTGGGCCGCAATCGTTGTGTGACAACCGGCAGTGGCCCGAACGTACTGGGGCTGTCGCGCGGTGACCCGAACATACTGTGGGCCGCGTTCGGTTGAAAGTTCCTTCTTTTGGCCTTTGTGGTAGGGAGATAGGATATTGCCGAGGATAGAGGAGGAACACTAAGTCTAAAAACGCCCTTAGATATAGTGTAGAGGGTTGTTGAACCCTAGATTGAGTTGAGTTTGAGTTTAAGTGGTTAGCAAGTCATTAGCGGTTATGATTTCATATCGTTAATTTTCTTGCTATTATTATCTGCTGCGTATTTTTGATATTGTTTATGTTATTGAATTGTGCTATTAGGTGAACCTCTCGCTTTAGATTGTTTGGGGTGGGATAGTGAGGGGTTATATTTGTTAGTTGGGGATTGTAACTCGCTGAGTAACATTAGGTTACTTATCCAACTCCGTTGTCCTTTTTGCAGGTCGCTTTAGGTAAGGATGATCGGATAGCTTGGTGCTGGACGTTAGGACCGCCGGTGTAGATTTCATGCCTTTGGTAAACGGTATTGTGTTATGTGTTTTGTTGGCTCGATTTGGCATTAGGCCGGGCCCAGTCTTGAATTATTCAATGTGATATTGCTTGAATCAATAAAAGTAATTGTTTTATATGCACTTCATGAGTACTTTGATATTTGACTAGTCCGGTCTAACACAACGTTAGGTCGTAGCACGGGTTAAAAAGCCTTAGGCCTCGATCTAACGGAAAACGCTAACTCTTGGCCAGGTTGCAAAGCCTTGTGCCTTGACGCAGCGGGACGAGTTAGTGGATGAACTGGTCTAGGTCGTGGAGTAAATTTTGTAACTTTGACCGGATCGTCCCTAGCCCATCACTTAGTGCTTCCGGACCATGGTGTTGGGTTGGACGGTCAGTCATGTTCTTGTTTGATTGTTGGCTGGCCGGTTGGCTCATTCATCTCTAACCCTGGGTGTTGGACGGTCGATCGGTCATGTTTTTGTTTGATTGTTGGCCGGTTGATCGACCATATCTCTAGGACGGTTCGGGGGTGTTACAGAGGTGGTATCAGAGCATGGTTTCGTCCATGCTTCTAGAATTCATGATTTAATCGGTTTTCGAATATTTTATCGAGTCAAAAAAGAGAGTCACAAAAGGCAATAGGGAAACCGGACACATCCAGCGATAGGTTGCTGGTTAGCATTGCTAGGTTGTTTGATTAGCATTGCGATTTGGTTGTTGTTAGTATTTGTTGGGTTAGTTTTTGACTAACTTGCGTGTGAGGTGTTCTTTAGAGTTGCAGCGAGTAAGTGTGTTTGTTAATCGGAACTTTAAGGGATGAAAACCTTAAAGTGGAGGGAGTTCGAGGCCAAAAACCCAAACCCGAAGAGAGAAGAAACAGATTCAGAGGAGTTGGACAGTGGTATGGACTGGACAAGTTGGAAGGAACAAGACTTCGTTGGGAAAGGACTTCATCAGTATTCAGGGAAAAAGAAGATCGAGAAAGGATTTGAGGAATCGTGACAAGGTTGATACCTATCGAAAGAACAAGATAGTATCATGGGCAATGGGTGTGTTATGGCAGAGTAAAAGCAAGAGGACGACTCAGGTGATCATTCCAGTGGAGAGATATGAAGACGATTGTGGAGACCTTGACGAGGATAATCAAGGAACAGTTGTGGACAGGGTAAAGATATATGGAGATGGGTTGAGAATATCGTGAAGATGAGCAATTGCGTAACTAAGAATTCGAGGACAAATTCTATTAAGGGGGGGGAGAATGTGATAACCCGCCCTTCGGGATAAGAATGGTCGAGACAGAAGATTGGTCGAGCATCTACTTGGTGGTCGAATCACGGGCGATAAAGATTGATCGGGAAATTTCGAAGAACGAAGTGGTCGAAGAATTTATCGTGAGTGAAATATGAGTCGAATAAGATTCTCGACCATAGTTAGAAGATGTCTTAGATTGATCAGATAGACGTTTTGGAGGCATAATATTTTTGGAAGCACGACGTTTCCGAAGCACAGTGTTTCTTCAGCACAAAGTTTTCCACAAAACTTCGTATCAGTAATATATTATGTTGAAAACATAATATGTCGGAAGAAGGACGGGAATTAAGTAGGATGGGAAGCAAGCACGACGGGATCGAAGCACGACGGGAAAACCCGAAATTGGACGAAGCCCTAATTTCGATATTCTGTAATATTCTTCGAAGAGGCTGGAGGCTCGGGAAATATTTTTAGGGAATATCAAAATTCATCTGGAATTTATTAAAAATATTCAGAAAGTCAGAACGGGAACGGAAAAATATTCGGGATTGATCGCGGGACGAAAATTCACCAGAAGGGCCGAAACCGTGAAAATCGAGCGAGAAGCTCGAGGTGGCTTGATCTAAGGGATCAGGGCGTGGTGTCAACCATTTAACCTTCTGAGTGTCAACACAAAAAGGAGGTGTAGACGTGCATGAAGCAGTTCCATGCAGCTTGACACATAGAAGCACGAGGTGGAGCGGCCAAGCACGAGATGTCACGACGCATGCAACCGAAGCATGCGGCCAGCCATGTGTGAGCTTCTGTGGCGCCTTGCATGAGTTCCATTCATGCAGCCTGGCATCTGGGAGGAGTGGTGGTTCCCTGCATGAGTCCTCGCCATGCTGATTGCCATGTGGAGCACGAGGTGCCGCCGCACATGCGTCCGGAGCCATGCAGAGCGGCACAAGGGCTGCCACCAACCTGAAGCTGATTGGTTGCTGTATTCTATAAATAGCCCACGACCCCAGCTCATTTCTTCACATCCAGACCTGTCCAAAGCCATTTAAAAACGTGAGAGAAAAGTAGAAAAAGAAAGCAAGTGATTTCGAGCTATTTCTAGAGTTTTAGAATGTTTTCGAGGTCAGTTCTCTACTGATTTCGAGTCAGCGCCTAAGGAAGGATCTGTCCAAATGACTTCGTCCAAGCCAGTCAGTTCCTTTGATGATCAAGTGGAGGTACTTTCCAGAGTTAGTTCAGTTCCACGGGTTCAGATCAGTCGAAATTCTGCTCGATACTCCGCCGAGATGTTCGAAGAGCTGTCCAGAAGCTAAAGGAGGGTCTGTCCGAGTCCATATCAGTCCGTCCAGACATGTTAGTGTCTACATGGTGAAGCCAAGGTTCTGTCAAAGTCGAGGTCAGTTCAGTCCAGTCCATTCAAGTCGTCCCTTGGGTTTTGGCAAAGTCTCCTCCGATCAACCAGCTGCTTATCGGCAAAGAATACTGTGAGTTATGATCAATTGATTGCTGACTTGTTTTCATGAAGGTTCCCGTTACTTGGAAGTTGGATCATGGAAGGGGGTCGGGTCTAACTGAGTAACGGTTTGATTAGTTAACAGTTGAGGTTTGGTTGATTGAGCTGATAGCATGCTTAGTTATTGCTTGACAACCGTAGTAGCATGCTAATGGTTAGGTTGATTGGTTAGTTAGCGAATGCTGAATGCTTAGATGATATCGCTAAGTTGTGGATAGTTAGGTATCTAGAATTTAAGTCCTTAGGCTTGGTTCTGGATATGATTGATAGTGTTAGTTTGCGATTAATACTAGAAACCTTGTGTCATTTTACCAGGTTTAGTATTAGTCATGTATTGGCCATATAGTATTTGTGTAACCCACAATGCTAGGCATGTTTGAGGTGGATTAGTGTTTCCTCGACCTCGTACCCAGCGGGTTCAACGAAACCCCTTATTCGCTGGATCGAGAACACTCAGAGAGATGGGGTCATGGCCTATGGCTGAGTGGTTGCAAGACGGGGTAGTGACCGGCAGTGACCCGAACGTACTGTCGGCTGTCTTGCGGTGACCCGAACGTACTGTGGGCCGCAATCGTCGTGTGACAACCGACAGTGGCCCGAATGTACTGGGGCTGTCGCGACCCGAACGTACTGTGGGCCGCGTTCGGTTGAAAGTTCCTTCTTCCGGCCTTTGTGGTAGGGAGATAGGATATTGCTGAGGATAGAGGAGGAACACTAAGTCAAAAAGGGCCCCTAGATATACTGTAGAGGGTTGTTGAACCCTAGATTGAGTTGAGTTTGAGTTTAAGTGGTTAGCAAGTCATTAGCGGTTATGATTACATATCGTTAATTATCTTGCTATTATTATCTGCTACGTATTTCTAATATTGTTTATGTTATTGAATTGTGCTATTAGGTGAACCTCTCGCTTTATAGATTGTTTGGGGTGGGATAGCGAGGGGTTGTATTTGTTAGTTGACTCGCTGAGTAACATTAGGTTACTCATCCAACTCCGTTGTCCTTTTTGCAGGTCGCTTTAGGTAAGGATGATCGGATAGCTTGGTGCTGGACGTTAGGACCGCCGGTGTAGATTTCATGCCTTTTGTAAACAGTATTGTGTTATGTGTTTTGTTGGCTCGATTTGGCATTAGGCCGGGCCCAGTCTTGAATTATTCAATGTGATATTGCTTGAATCAATAAAAGTAATTGTTTTATATGCGCTTCATGAGTACTCTGATATTTGACTAGTCCGGTCTAACACAACGTTAGGTCGTAGTACGGGTTGAAAAGCTTTAGGCCTCGATCTAACAGAAAACGCTAACTCTTGGCCAGGTTACAAAGCCTTGTGCCTTGACGCAGCGGGACGAGTTAGTGGATGAACTGGTCTAGGTCGTGGAGTAAATTTTGTAACTTTGACCGGATCGTCCCTAGCCCGTCACGTAGCGCTTCTGGACCATGGTGTTGGGTTGGATGGTCAGTCATGTTCTTGTTTGATTGTTGGCTGGCCGGTTGGCTCATTCATCTCCAACTCTGGGTGTTGAACGGTCGATCGGTCATGTTCTTGTTTGATTGTTGGCCGGTTGATCGACCATATCCCTAGGACGGTTCGGGGGTGTTACAGATAGTGCTTACCTCGCCAACAGGGAACACAGCCTCAAGAGCCGTGAGATGCAACTTCAAAGCAACCAACAACGAAAGTGAGTATGAGGCCCTAATCGCAGGCCTAAACCTTGCCCATCAAATGGGGGCAGAGAATATCCACGTCTTCGGCGACTCTCAGCTGATAATCAACCAGGTACAATGGGAGTACCAAGCAAAAGACGACAGCATGATCCAGTATCTGGCGGTCGCTCAGCGACTAATCAAGAAGTTCAAGAGCTGCAAGCTCACACAAATCCCCTGGGAACAGAATTCACAAGCCGACGACCTGGCTAATCTAGGGTCCGCCCTTGAAACGAATAGCCAGATGAGTATCCCCTTGCTCGTGCTTCAATGACCAGCTACCATGGAGGAACCCCCGTCAGAGGAGGTCACCGCCATCAAAGAAGGCGAAACCTGGATGACCCCCTAATCCGGTACCTGGAGGCCGACATCCTCCCGGAAGACCGTGGCGGGGCCAGAAAGATCAAAAAGTAAGCCGCGAGGTATTGTATCTCCCAGGAGAAGTTGTACCAGAGATCTTTCTCTGGTCCGTATCTGAGGTGCGTCACACCCCGAGAGGCCACTAGAATCCTTGTAGAACTTCATGAATGAGATTGTGGATCCCACTCTAGCGGTCGAAGCCTGGTGCTCAGAGCCAGAAAGGCCGGTTATTATTGGCCCACGATGGCCGCTGATGCCGACAGACAAGCCAAGCACTGCGTCCAATGCCAAAGGCACGCTCCAATCTCTAAGCTTCCCCCAGAGAACCTCAAGTCCATAAGCTAGCCATGGCCCTTCAGAAAGTGGGGCATGGATATAGTAGGGAAATTCCCTATGGCGCCGGGGCAGAAGGTCTTCCTTCTGATAGTCACTGACTACTTCTCCAAGTGGGACGAAGCAAAAGCGTTCAGCCGCATAACAGATCTCCAGATCCGCAAGTTCCTGTGGACCTACGTAATCACTCGCTTCGGGGTCCCCCACGAGATCGTCACCGACAATGGACCCCAGTTCACGAGCCACAACTTCAAGGAGTTCTGCAAGGACTGGGGCATAAAACTAACTTTCGCCACACCCAGACACCCCCAGTCTAACGGACAAGCCGAGTCCACAAACAAAACAGTGGTCAACATGCTTAAAATGCGACTGGAGGGCTCTCACGGGAAGTGGGCAGAGGAACTACACGGAGTCCTCAGGGCCTACCGGACCACTCATAAAACAGCAACATGGGAAACCCCCTACTCGCTAGTCTACTGCTACGAGGCCATTGTACCTACAGAGATGCACGTAAGAACAACGGTCTCCGGATCTACCTCTCAGGAGGAGAACAACGAGCTGATGGCGCTAAGCCTCGACCTGCTCGACAAAAAAAGAGAGGCCGCTCGACTAAGAAACTGGTCCTACCAGCAAGACATCGCCAAGACGTATAATAAGAAAGTCAGAACCAAAACATTCTAGCAAGGGGACTGGGTTCTACGACGAGCAGAAAAAACGACGGGGAAACTCACCCTAGGGTGGGAAGGACCCTACAAGGTCATCGAGGTGCGGAGAGCAGGCGCCTACTGGCTGCAAGATAGCAAAGGTAAAATACAACTCAACTGCTGGAATGCCCTGCACCTCAAAGCCTATCATTTTTAATACGGTCTCCGGATCATGATTTCTATACTACTATATACTATTTAAGCATTATTGTGGGAACCGAAATTCGCACTGTCGATTTCCGTTTAAATAAGGAAAGTAGGAGAACCCTAGTTTCCCAGAGGTCCCGGTTTCGCGTTTGAGTGTTACAACAAGGTAAGAGCCTGGGCTACGAGAGCTGTCGGCGAGATTCCTAGTTCTAAAACCCTAAAGCTGCCAGACCTAATTGAGTCGCAGCTCGAATAACAAAAACGGAAGATTGCCTAAATTGGTCTAAGTGCTAGGTTTTGCTGTGTCTCCAATTCCCTTTTGCCTCTCGCCTAGGACTCCCTATATACTTGCTCCTATGTCCGTTTGCGCCTTTCCCATTCTGCCCTTAAGCCGTCATAGCTCAAAAATGGAGATATTCCAATTTTCCCAATCAACGTGATTATCTTTGGAAACTTCACATTTATCCGCGGAAACTTGAATATCTTGCCTTACGAACCAAGCATAAACCGTCATACGGCTTATGGGTTTTTGGTTAAGAAATCGTAAGTGGGTTTCGAGTTGCGTTTTAGGTCTCTCTGGGCCGTCTTCGACTCGAAACGTTTACTACGGTTTCTTCGATAAAAATAAACTTCCCGCGGTTTTTATCATAAAGTTTGACTGATGACTTCGAGTGATAAGAAACAAATAATGGTTTAGCCATGGCTCACGGGAGATACCATTAAAGAGTAGACGAGAATGCATGGATTCGTGTTGTATCGACGTTCTGGGAGAGTTCGGTCGCTACATAACGACCAAGCCGCGTACGTACTCAGTCGCTACGTAGTGACCGAGCTTGGCTTGAGCTCGGTCGTTACGTAGCGACCAAGCTCGAGCCGGTCGGTTTCCATACTCGAGCTTGTCTGTGGCCGGTATGGATACGTGTCTGTTGCCTTGGGACAATCGGTATTTGGTTCGATCGAGATTAGAACAAGATTTTACCGCGAGACTCTTTGTAAAGATACTTTTTACGAAGAATAACTTTCGTAAAAAAAGTTCACGCTGATTTTTGCGGAGATTTGGATATTAACTTCGTCGTGACCGTTTTGGACCCCAACAGTTAGCCCCCAGCCCGTTAGAATCGTAGGTTACGATGAGATTCTAGTGTGCGGTTTGGCGAGTTAGGCAAGATAGGCGTGTTGGACGAAGTTTATATCCAGAGTTCCGCGGAAGAATATTGATGAAGAAATACATATATAATAAATCAAAATCCTAACTCATACCCCTATAAGTGGTGAGCCCCCATCTTCATTCCCTTCTCACATTTCTCTCCTTCCAAACTCTCTCTAGCTTCTTTCCTCTAGCTCTCAAGATGTCTTCCTCTCAAAACGACAAGAAGAGTTCTGATGCTGAGATGGCTGAGGCCTCCTCCCAGGCACCGGAGTCAACCCCTTCTGACTATGCTCCGTCCTGTGTCGCCAGCTTCCTTTCTTTCCGAGAGAAGATGGCTCGTCGTAAGGCTGAGAAAGAAACGTCACGTGCCGACGCCGAGCTTCTGTCCTCGTCCGTTATGGTCGTCGTTCCGACTCACGAACCCGAGGTTCAGGTTCCGCAAGGTACGGGAGCGCAAGTCGAATCGGACATTCCGTTCGTGCCAGACGCTTTGGCACAACCTTCTGGATCGTCTACGACTCCGATCCTCATTGAGGGCAACGAAAAGGCCACTGAGTCGATGCCTCCTCCTCCAGCTAGGAAGGAAATCGTCCTGGTATTACGTGCTCCTAGCGCTACTCCGGTTGTTCAACCAAAGGGCCGGAAGAGAAAATGCGTCCAAGGCAACAACGGCGAATCTTCGCAGCAGGAGGGATCGTATCTGTCGTCAGGACTCCACGGAAAGGTTCGTTCTTCGCTTTGGCTTTTTATTCTTAGAACGTGAAATCTTGTTTAGCCATGTTTTGCTCCTCATCTCTAATTGTTCTACCTCGTCTCGCAGTTTAGGTCGTTGATCGACGGGATGATCAGCGAATGCGGTTTCGAGGTCAGTCGTCTTGCGAGAGATTTGACAGAGATGCAGGGCAAATTGTCTGAATCAGAAGCCATGCTGAACGCTATCAAGGATTTTCATTCCGCGAAGGTGTCTAAACTCGAGGTTCAGATTGGAGAGCTCGAGAGAGACCTTGGGAAGACGGCGAGTTCTTTGCTTAAGGAGAAGAAAGCCAGGAAGACGAAGTCCTCGGAGGCACTTCACCTTCAGCGTCAGATCGAAAGTGGCGAGGGGTCCGCGAGCCGTGGGATCGAGGAGGCCAAGGATGCATTCCATGCTGAGTTTCAGATCCGTTTGGCGAAGATCTCCGACCTTCTAGGCTCCTTCAAGTGCATTCGCAGCAGGGATTTGGCCTTGGCGACTGTTGAGGGCGGGATGACCGTGGTTCGGGCATTCCAGAGCGAGACTCCTCTGTCCTTACAGGCCGAGGAAACTAGGTTGTCTGATTGCAAGGGAGCCATGGCGGCCATGGACGGGGATTTCGACCTTGTCTTGGCAGACCTGAAGTCCGCGTGTTTCCTTCCGACGTGTTCAGAAGACCCAGAGGGAAAGATCCCGTGGTTGGGGAGAACAGAGGCGACGCGGGCCCGAGCTTAGACGAGGCGATGGGTGAAGAGGAGGTTTAGATTCCAGAAGATGATCACAGTTACAATCTCGCTTGAGAGATTTTTTTTTTTGGTTATGAACTTGTTCTGGCCTTGTTTGGCCATGTTTTGTGTTTCGGGACTGGCCGCTTGTGGCTTTGAATCCCTGCCGCTTGTGGCTTTGAATCCCTGCCGCTTTGTGGCTTTTCAATTTTTCTTTGAATGGATAATCAGTTTGCGTTTACGTGAGTAGGTGTATGGTGTGGAAGGAAGATTATGAGTTGTTGTCTCATATCTTTCTTCGATTTTAAATGCTTTATTCGCGATCTGTTTCAAGAGCTTTCTGCGAAATCCTGATTTCACGGGATATCTGAAGACGTTGAATCTAAGCATAGAGGCAAGTTTTAGGATCTCGTATCTTTTCTTTTGATATCATGCCTTGAGATGTTAGAGACCAGTGTGCTGGGTTTAGGGCAAGACCTAGGTTTACTTTCGGTCTTAAGGTTTATGCGGTGACTAGCCGGCTATGGATTTTTCTGTTGCGATTTCAACCTGATTCGTATCGATTTAAAGTCCGCGATAGGTTCTCGGCTTATACGACTTGTCTGGGGCGAATCGAGCATCTCTCCAGAGACAATTTTTAAGCCAACTGGAAGTGCTTGACCAAAATTTTGGATTTCTTTTATAGCGCTATTATCCTTGTGTCGGATGTACGAAGGTCATCTTTGTGAGATGGTCGTGTCTGTTTAGGACGTTTAAGAGTTCGATGTGATCAGCAACGAACTTAGTGGTAGATATTACCGTTTGGGTCTTCGCGAAGAATATGTATTTGAGGAGATGTTAGTGCGTATTTGACGAGAGTTTCGTTTTGTCGGATGGGAAACAACTTCTTAGGCGGGTTTTTTGCGACGTCTCGCAGTGCTGAAGATTGATATTTTTCTAATGACTGGTTTATTTGCGAGTATTTTCAGGACTCGGATATAATTTGTGGACGAAGACGATTTGCTCAAAAAGTTTCAGAAATATCGAGGGCGTGGTCAGATATTTTGAACTTGGGAGTATACGAGTATACGAGTATACGTATACGTACCCACTCCCCCCCCCCTTTTTAGAGAGGGGGGACGGCTGAATTTGTCTTTCGACAAACTGCCTACGTACTCCTTATGGAGATCAAGCCGCATCGTAGTTCGGTAGTTGCGAAGTAGTTTGTTTAGTGATAGTATTTTTTGAGGTGCATTGCGTTCCACGTTCTTGGAATTTTTACGCCTTGCATGTTGGCTATCTCGTAGGAACCTGGTTGAACGAATTTTATGATCTTGTAGGGTCCTTCCCAGTTTGTTCCAAGTTTTCCCGTGTTTCGCTCAGTGGTGTTTTGGAAGACTTTGCGAAGAACCAACTCCTTCATTAAATCTGCGATTCCGTACTTTGAAATTATAATATTTTGCGGCTGCTTGTTGGTAATTCTGCATTCGGACGAGTGCTCGGTCCCGACACTCGTTGACGAGGTCAAGATCGTCTAGGAGCATGGTGTTATTGAGCTCTTCTCATTCGGGCAGTAATCTCCTTTGGACACCGGGGAATTCGACTTCTGTGGGAATCATGCATTCTCTCCCGTATACGAGGGCGAAAGGTGTTTCTCCCGTTGCTCGTCTTGGGGTCGTGCGATGTGACCAGAGGACTCCCTCAAGTTCGTTTGCCCACCTGCCTTTTTTAGCGTCTAAGCGTTTCTTAAGTCCGTCTAGAATTGTCTTATTGATTGTCTCGGCTTGGCCGTTGCATTGTGGATATCTGGGAGTTGACTTGTTTAGGCGTATCTACCATTTTTCGCAGAATGCTTCGAATCGGGTGGAGATGAACTGAGATCCATTTTCAGTTACGATCTCGTAAGGAACTCCGTGTCTACAGATAATGTTTTCCATACGAAATTTTCAACTTGGACGTCTTTTATACTTTCATACGAATCTGCCTCTACCCACATTGAGAAGAAATTCAGTGATGACTAAGAGGAAACGTTTTTGCTTTGAATTTTGAAGGGGTCCGACGATGTCCATGGCCCAGCGCATAAAAGGATACGGTGACGTGATGGAAGAAAGAACTTCTGCTGGTTGTCGGATGGTCGGAGCGTGCCTTTGGCATTGTGGGAACCAAAATTTGTACTGTCGATTTCCGTTTAAATTAGGAAACTAGGAAAACCCTAATTTTCCAGAGGTCCCCGAGATCTGTTAATACCACACGCTAAGCAATCAGAACACGAGATATCAACGACAAAGTACAAAAATCGTAAAAAGAGAGCAAAATAGATCTTATTCCGAATCAGTGTTTGAGCGTTACAACAAGGTATAAGCCTAGACTCGAGAGCTGTTCGTGAGATTCCTAGTTCTAGCAACCCTAAGACGGCTAAACCTAATTGAGTGCTAAGTTTTCTCCGAAAAAAGTCTCTGCCCATGCCTCTCGCCTAGGACTCCTTATATAGTGGCTCCTAGGTCGGTTTACGCTTTTCCTCTTCTGCCCTTAAGCCATCATAGCATAAAAATGGAGATATTCTATTTTTTCCGATCTTCGTAATTATCTTCAAAATTTCGTATTTATCCATGGAAACTTGACATTTATCTTTCCTTGCGAACCAAGCGTAAACCGTCATGCGGCTTACGGGCTGTAGGTTAAGAAATCGTAAGTTGGGCCTCGAGTCAAGTCTTATGTCCCTTTGGGCCATCTTCTGACTCGAAGCATTTACTACGGCTTCTTTCGATAAAGAACGAACTTTCTGCGGTAATTATCGTAAAGTTTGATCGATGACTTAGAATGGCGGGAAACATGAAATGGGTTCGCTACGGTCTTCGGGAGATAGCATCGAAGGATAGACGAGAATGCATGGACTAATGTCGTATCGACGTTTCGGAAGAGCTCGGTCGCTACGTAGCGACCGAGCGGAACGGACGCTCGGTCGCTACGTAGCGACCGAGCGGAACGGACACTGCGTAGCGACCGAGCGGAATGGACACTGCGTAGCGACCGAGCTTGGCTCGAGCTCGGTAGCTACGTAGCGACCGAGCAAGACGGATGCTCGGTCTCTATGCAGCGACCGAACTTGGCTCGAGCGGGACGAACGTCGTTATGTAGCGACCGAGCGGGATGGACGCTCGGTCGCTACGTAGCGACCGAGCTTGGCTCGAGCTCGGTCGCTACGTAGCGACCGGACAGAGTGCATGTGCGGTAGTTGCGTAATGACCGAGCTTGGTTCATCCGTGTTCTCATCGTCATACTCAGACCTATCCGTAGCTGGTCTGGGTATGTTTCCGATGGCTTATGTTTGATCTAAATAGAATTCGAACGAAGCTTTATCTCGGGAACATACGTTGCGACGTTTTCTTGACCGAGGATGATTTGTTGCGGAAAGACATACTTGTATTCTGTGGGGATTTGGACGTTAACTTCGTCGTAACCGTTTTCGACCCCAACAGTTAGCCCCCCAGCTCGTTAGAATCGTGGATTTCTAGTGAGATTCTAATGCGCGGTATGGCGAGTTCGGACGAGATTGGTGTATTTCGGCGAAGTTCGTGTCCGAAAATCCGCAAGTAAATAGTAATTTCTCATGCCTATAAGATGGGAGGTAACTTCTTCACAACCTTTACACTTACTCATTCTCATAGAGAGGTCTCTTGAAAAATTTGGTTTTTTTTTCTCTCTACCCTTAAAAGGAAAATACGAAATGTCGAGTAAGAAAAGGAGTTCGAAGAAAGGGTCCTTGCCCACGAACGTTCCTGAAGAGCTCCTTGTGCCAAAGATAGAATTCGTTCCTCATTCGGTAGACCCGGCCGAGAACAAGGCATGGTGGGTCGCGTGTTATGGTTCGATCACACCTCCAAAAGAGAAGTCGTTCCCGATCATGAACCGTCGCCCAGTCGAGGAAGGTGCACCAAGTAGGAGTACTAGCGAATTCCTCGAGATCATGCTGTCATTCTATCAGATTTCGGATGCGGTGGAGTTCCGGGTTCCTTGTCAAGGAGAGCGCGCTAGCAGTCCCCCGGAGGGTTACTTTACTTGTTACGAAGCATTCGTAGTACGCTGTCGCTTGTGGTTCCCGATTCCCGAAATTATCGTCCGTGTGTTGGATCGTTTCAAGGTGGCGATAAGCCAACTGAATCCCCTTGGCATCCAGCTCCTCATTGGAGTCCTGATCCTGAGCTACGAGCATGGTTTCTCCCTTACCGTCGATCACTTTGAAGCGCTTCTTAGGTTACATATCGTCAAGGATACAGACAAGTATAGGCTGGTCCCTCGGAACTTCATGTCAGTGGTTAAAGGGTTTACTTCCAACTTCAACTCGTGGAAGAAATTTTTCTTCTTCGTTCGTATAGACGTTGCGTCTGTTGAAAAGAGTTGTATCCCATTGTTCCGGAGGTTGCCGAACGATCGTCCCGTCATCAATCCTCTTGCTATGTTCCCTGAGGATATTATCGCGGTGAGGGATCTTCTCAGGAACGGTCCTTTTTTCTGGACTTCCTTTACGCCGAAGAGAGTTCGAAAGGCGTTGAGGTTTGTGCATCCTAGTCCTGCTTTGGGCGGGGAAACAGGGAGTGACTCCGAGCCCGATGACCAAGGTCCCGATGCTGCTCCCACGGTTGCGAAGGGGCTGAATTCTTCGGAGGGGAAAGATATTGACCTTGGTGACATAGAGTTTTCGGTGGATGATTCCATGCTTCCATGATGGGATACAGACCTTGCTTTCGGCGATGGAAGCGGTACGAGCGAGGTCCCTATTCCGGACTTCGATGATTTCTTTGCTGGTCTTCCCTCGGGCTTCGATTCTCCTCCGGCTACGAACGAGTCAGGGAGGCCGAAAGTCATCGCGGAAGGATCTCGTATCATCAACGGGGTATAGGCTTTAAGAATTTTGACGATCGTTTCAAGTACATATTTTTTTTTTTTGCTTATAACGTGTTAATCGGTTTTGCAGGGCTTGAACTTGCTTGGATCGGCCATTGAGGCGAGCCATAGAGAAGCCATGATCTATCGCTTTAAAGCGGAGAAAGCGGAAAAGGATCTTGCTCGCATGCGAGACGAGATGTCGGCGCGAGATGTGCAACTCGCTCGTGATCATGCGAGGGCTGTTCGTAAGGCGGAACGGAAGGGCAAGAGGGAGATTGTCGAGGTGATGAAGACTCGCGCCTCTCAATTCCAGGTTGAGTACAGGAACCTCAAGGATGCTTTCACCTCGCTAGGCGATTTCCGTGAGTGTCGCGGTTCAGTCGGGAGCCTTTGGAAGACGCGGGCGGAAGATTACGTTTTCGAGAAGGAGATGGAGTTAATGAAGGGTGGCATGAAGGATCATGCTCGCGCTGAGGCGCTCATTCCTCCGATCGACGGGAGGATTCAGGGATTTTGGGATCCCATGCCGGTTTCTCCTGACACCGTAGAGACCACGACCGAGTTTCCCGGTGATTGCGAGGAGGTGGATCGTCCCGCGGATGCGTTTGGAGCTTCTTTGTCTGGGAACTTTTACTTTGAACCTTGAGAGGTGGAGTGAAAATCTGGAGGGAGGAAGTTGTTTATTTATCTTGCGTTTGTTGCCGAGTATGGCTTTTATTTGTCTTTTTCTGCCGAGTGTGGCT
Source organism: Brassica napus (assembly GCF_020379485.1). Taxonomy (NCBI): domain Eukaryota; kingdom Viridiplantae; phylum Streptophyta; class Magnoliopsida; order Brassicales; family Brassicaceae; genus Brassica; species Brassica napus. The sequence continues at coordinate 26,349,584 of NC_063448.1, read as the reverse complement.
TTGATTTCCCACCGCTTTATGCAGTCTTTATATATGATGGGCGTTTTATTTCGAATTGTTTCGAGTAAATTTGAGTTGTCGTCTCATATTTAATTCCGTTGTGACGTTCAATCTGTCGGTTCGTTCGTGACTTTTCGTAAAAATTTCTTATTCTTACAACTTTCGGGAACGTTGAGATGTGAACGGAGAGACATGGTTTAGGATCTCGTATCGTTTAGATACCATGTCTTGAGATGTCTGAGACCAATGCGATGGGTTTAGGGCAAGACCTAGGTTTACTCTCGGTTTTAAGGTTTGTGCGGTGACTAGCCGGCTATCGATTTTTCTGTTGCGATTTCTACCTGATTCGTACCGATTTAAAGTCCGCGATAGGTTCTCGGCTTATATGACTTGTATGGTATGAATCGAGCATCTTTCCAGAGACAATTTTTAATCCAACTGGAAGTGCTAGACCAAAATTTTGGATTTTTTTTGTAGCGCGCTTTCGTCCTTGTGTTGGACGTTCGAAGATCAAAAGAGTGATCAAGTTGCGTTTGTTTAAGATGGCTGACGCGTTCGTCGGGGCCAATCGACGAACGGGGTGTAAGGTTTTTGTGGTCGTGGTCGGACAATTTGTTCGCATCGTCTCGAATTTTAACATGGCGACGTCTCGCGGTTGTTTCGAAGACTATACGAAATATTAACGTTCATAGATTTTCTAGGCGTGTCCTGAGACTATTGCGTTTAACTGAAGCGTAAGCGTTTTAATTAAAAAGGAGCAATGCATATTGTAAAGAGAGATTTTTTTTTTAAAAAAATCTCTAAAAACTCGATTACAATAACGCGTCTTTTCCTATGTGGGAGTATACGAGTATATGCACCCACTCCCCCCCCCCCCCTTTTAGAGAGGGGGATAGCTGAACTCGTCTTTCGACGAGCTGCCTACGTACCTCTTTCGAGGATCAAGCCATCTCGTAGTTCTGTTTTATGCCGCGAGCATTTTTACTCGGCGGTTGTCGCCATGCTAACCGCCCTGATCGTGATGACCATGGCCGGGTCAGCGTTCTCTTCCGGATGTTCCGGTTGAGTTGTAACGTCGGCTTCGGACTCGTGTTGAGTTTCGACGTCCGAATCGTTTGCGTCAGCAGACGATGTTAAATCGTCTTTCCTTGAAGCGTTTTTGGCCGAAGATTGATCTATCTTCGTGCGCTTGCGATTTTCCATTGCAGAAGTCGTCATTTGCTTTAACTTGTGCTCCGCAAGGAAGCATAGTCGCGGCTGTTTCTGACATCCCCAGATAGCTGCGACTTCTTTTGGGGTCGGGAATTTGACACCTAGGTGGTATGTCGATGGAACGGCTTGTATGGCGTTGATCCATGGGGTTCCCATGATCACGTTGTAGATGGCAGGATGATCGACCACCGCGAATTCGACGATTTTCGTGATCTCCTTGGCCATGACTGGCAGCTGGATTGACCCGAGGGTCATCGAAACTTCTCCTGAAAAACCCGTGAGCGGTTTCGGTGTTGGAGTTACTTCTCCGAGTTCAATGCTCATTCGATTGAGAGTGTCGCGGAAGATTACATTGACCGTGCTTCCCGTGTCAATGAGTACTCTTCCGACTTCCAGATCTCATATGACGAGATCAATGACGAGCGGATCGCAGTGAGGTTGGTCGATCCCGCCAGCTTCCTCCTTCGTGAAGGTGATTGAGCAATTTTGACCATCTCGGGTAAGAGAACTTGTAGGCCAGTTTGCGGTCGACTCTGCCTTCCACTGGTAAGCCTTGATGGCCGAAACCATATCGTTGCAGAATTGCAATCCTCCAATGATCATGTTGACTCTGCGACGATTGTTATCGTTCCCCTTGTCGTCCGGCCTTCTGCCGCGTTTATCCCCGGATTGGTTTCTTTGAGGAGATTTCTCCGCGGGCGGATTTCTGTCCGTCTTCGGAGGGCGATCGGTCTCGAGGATGAGATCTTTAACGCTGGTCACTTCCGAGAGTTCTCCAGCTAGTAGCTTCGCGGCCAGCCTTGCTCCCAAGACTTTGCAGTTAGTCGTGGAGTGTCCTCGGGACTGGTGGAACGCGCAGAAGGTGTTTATGTCATATCCTTGATTACGAGTCCACGTATTACCCGTGGTTCGGCCCTGGTCCGAACTGATCGCGTAATTGTGCGCTCCTTGGAGATTTTCCCCCTCGTGATGGACATACTTGTCGTTACGAGAGTTCTTCTTCTTCGTTTTTGGATCTACATCTTTCGAGGATGGTCTTGCCGACTTATGTTTTTGTGATAAGACTTTCGTTTCTTCCTCGATTATGATGTAGTCCGCCGCCTTGTGGAGGGCGTCCTGGATCGTACGCGGTTTGTCGAGGGTTATCCATTTTCTGAATTTCGACTTGTACCAGAGCGTCTTTCTGAGCGCATCAATGGCCACCTTGTCGCTTATCCCGCTGACCCTGGACATTACCAGCTTGAATCGGCTGATGAACTCGCGGAGGGGTTCGTCTTCCCTCTGGGACAGACTCCAGAGATCGACATCGAAAGTTTCTCTATCTATGAACATAGAGTATTGCTTGAGAAATTTCGATACGATCTGTCGGAAACTCCTGATAGAGTTTCGCTTAAGGCGTGCGAACCATTCGAGGGCTACTCCTTCCAGATTCTCGACGAATAGGCGGCAGTAGCCGGCGTCTTTTTCGCCGTCCTTCAGTCTCGCTCTTCCCATCGTGATGTGGGAATCCTGAAGGTGCACCTTTGGATCGGTCGTACCATCATACTTCGGTACTTTGATTTTTCCCGGATCGGATACCCTCATATATGAGTTGCGAGTGGTGAAGGGGGTCTTCCGAGCCCCTTCCAGCAGCCTGTCGATCTCGGGTGCAGCGCTGGTAGCGTGATGGATTTGGGATTTCACGGCTCTTACTTCTGCCGCAGTCTTGGTGATATAGTCGCGAAGATCGCGGATATCCGACGTCTCGCCAGCAGATTTTCGAGCATGTCGGCGTTTACTGCGAGTGAGCTCGGTTTGCTTTACAGCCAGCTCTTCTTGTTCGTTCCAATAGAGAACTTCCTCCTCTTCCGTCATCGGTTTGTCGAACGAAGAGTTTTCCCGAGCAGATCGGCTTCTGGTCCTTCTTGGATGTTTGTCGATGTCCTCTTCGGTATCGTTGGAGACATCGCTAGGATCCAGGTCGACGTGCTCGACTTCGTTATCCTCCGAATCTTTCGCGGGAGGCGGAGGACTTTCAGGGTTCCCCTTTTCGACGGGAGATTTTTCGCTAGGGTTTTGACCCGAAGGTTGTTCCCGCGCGGCTCCAAGCCTATCGAGTGGGGTAGCGAAGTCGAGTCTTTTCCCGTGGACTTTAGTGGTTCCGCGGGGACGGATTGCTCTGGTCCTTGCCATTAAGGTTTCAACCTGTTTGGTCAAGGTGCTCACGAGCCTGTCCTGTTCTTCCGATCTTCGTAATTATCTTCAAAATTTCGTATTTATTCGCGGAAACTTGACATTTATCTTTCCTTGCGAACCAAGCGTAAACCGTCATGCGGCTTACGGGCTGTTGGTTAATAAATCGTAAGTTGGGCCTCGAATCATGTCTTAGGTCCCTTTGGGCCGTCTTCTGACTCGAAGCGTTTATTACGGCTTCTTTCGATAAAGAACAAACTTTCCGCGGTTTTTACCGTAAAGTTTGATCGATGACTTAGAATGGCGGGAAACATGAAATGCGTCGCTACGTAGCGACCGAGCTTGGCTCGAGCTCGGTCGCTACGTAGCGACCGAGTGGGACGAATGCTCGGTCGCTACGTAGCGACCGAGCTTGGCTCGAGCTCGGTTGCTACGTAGCAACCGAGCTTGGCTCGAGCTCGGTCACTACGTAGCGACCGGACAGCGTGCATGTGCGGTAGTTACGTAATGACCGAGCTTGGTTCGTCCGTGTTCTGATCGTCATACTCGGACCTATCCGTAGCTGGTCTGGGTATGTTTCCGATGGCTTATGTTTGATCTAAATAGAATTCGAACGAAGCTTTATCTCGGAAACATACGTTGCGACGTTTTCTTGACCGAGCATGATTTGTTGCGGAAAGACATACTTGTATTCTGCGGGGGTTTGGACGTTAACTTCGTCGTAACCGTTTTCGACCCCAACAGGCATTTTTCGCATTTTCGTGCGAATTTCTCACAATCTCGGATCATCGTTAGCTAGTAGTATCTGTGGCGTTTGATTTTAACTGCTAGTGATCTTCCACCGGAATTGTTTCTGCAGGATCCAGAATGGACTTCCTCCATGACTTTTCTCGCATTTTCTCCTTCCAAACCTGTCATGAATGGTCTGGAAAGTTTCCATTTGTAAATTTCACTGTCGGCCGTTACGTAAGATGCGGCATGTGTTCGGACTTTGCGGGCCGCCCATTTTTTGGGAGGTAATTTTCCATCGGTGATGTAGGCTCGAATTGTTTCCAGCCATGGCGTATCGTAGCCGTAGTCGGATTGTTTTGATCTCTCCTCCGACTGTCCTGCGACCTCCTCTATATCGTCGTCTTGATCCCCGATGAGGTTGATGACCGTTGGTTGTCCGATACTCGGGTGTTCGATGAATTCGACCGGAATCACTCTTTTAAGACCTGGGTCGGTGACGTGAGGTGGATTCCGATGCCTGATCCTTGCTTGGATGAGGATCCGTCGACGTGAAGGACCCAGGTTGAACTTGGTTCCTTACTGGTTACGGTTCCCGTTGGTAGTTCGACTAAGAAGTCTGCGAGTACTTGGGATTTCGCACTTGTTCTCGGTCGGTATTCGATATCGTACTCGCTCAACTCGACTGCCCATTTGGCTAGTCGGCCCGACTGACTTGGGCTGTGCAAAATCGTCCGCAGGGGGAAGGTCATGAGGACGACGATCGTGTGAGAATGGAAATACGGTCTTAGTTTTCGCGCCGATGTTACGACTGCGTATGCCAGCATTTCCATCAGCGGATACCTTGACTCAGCATCGAGCAAGGTTTTGCTTATGTAAAAATGGGTTTATGTTCGCCGCGCTCTTCTCTGATCAGGACGCCGTGCTCTTCTCTGATCAGGACGCCGCTCACACCCGTTTTTGATACTGCGATATACAAGAACAAGGGTTCTCCTTCGACGGGTTTCGAGAGAACTGGGGGAGTGGCCAAGTACCGTTTCAGCTGTTGAAAAGCGTTTTCGCACTCTTCTGACCATTCGAATTATTTATTCCTCCATAGGATATCGTAGAAAGGTAAGCACTTGTCCGTTGACCGTGAGATGAATTGGTTAAGTGCTGCGACTCTACCGGTCAGTCTCTGGACTTCCCGCTTATTCTTGGGCAAAGCCATCTCGATCAATGCATTGATCGGTTTTGGATTAGCATCGATACCGCGGTACGTCACTAGGTAACTGAGGAATTCTCCCGATGCTAAGGCGAATCTGCATTTTGCCGGGTTAAGCTTCATGTTGTGGGAGTTCAGTTGTGCAAAACATTCCTCAAGATGAGACACGTGTTCACTTGCCCAGAGGGATTTGACGAGCATGTCGTCGATATAGACCTCTATTGTTTTACCGAGTTGTTTGGAGAACATCTGGTTCACTAGTCGTTGGTAAGTTGCGCCGGCGTTTTTGAGGCCGAAGGGCATTACCTTGTAGCAATAAGTTCCGCGATCGGTAAAGAATGCAGTTTTCTCGCGATCGTCGGGGTTCATCATAATTTGATTGTAACCTGAGAAAGCATCCATGAAGGATAAGAGTTCGTTTCCCGCCGTTGCTTCGACCAGCCGATCGATGTGTGGCAAGGGAAAACTATCCTTTGGACAGGCTTTGTTAAGGTCAGTAAAGTCCAAGTAGACTCGCCATTTCCCGTTTTTCTTTTCGACTACTAAGGGATTGGCGAGCCAGTCTGGGTATCTTACTTCTGTTATCGATCCGACTTTAAGCAGTTTTTCGACCTTGTCATTCACTGCGGAAGCGCGTTCGGGTCCTAACTTACGTCTTTTTTGTTTGACCGGTTTGAAAGTTGGATCGATATTCAGTTCGTGACATGTTATGTTAATGTCGATTCATGGCATATCCTCTGCGGCCCACGTGAAAGTATTACGGTTATTTTTCAGACAGGCTATGAGTTCTGTCCTCAAAGGCTCGCGGAGATTGGCTCCGACCTTGACTCACCGTTATGGGAATGCTTCGTTGAGACATACTGTAACACCCCCGAACCGTCCTAGACATAGGTCGACCCACCAGCCAACAATCAAACAAGAACATGACCGACGGATGACCCACACTAAGGGTTGGAGATGAAAGGCCAACCGGCCAGCCAACAATCAAACAAGAACATGACTGACTGTCCAACCCAACACCATGGTCTGGAAGCGCTACATGACGGGCTAGGGACAATCCGGCCAGAGTCATAAAATTTACTCCACGACCTAGACCAGTTCGTCCACTAACACATCCCGCTAACTCAAGGCTTAAGGATTTGCAACCTACACCCGAAGTTAACGGTTCCATTAGATCGAGGCCTAAGACTTCTCAACCCGTACCAAGACCTAACGTTGTGTTGGTTCGGACTAAACCAATATCATATTGGGCCCGTTGATTTTTAAATTCAATTCTATGTCTTTTAAGAACATTTAAATATTTTAGGGATCCCAAATCCAAATAAAACGCAACGGAAACATAAAATGTTTTAAGAATCAAACCGTAGCCAAATGCACTGCAAATCTACTCCGGAGGCCTATGCGTCCAATCCTCTATGACCTGGTCTCCTGCAAAAAGGACAACAAGAGTTGGGTGAGTAACACAAGGTAACTCAGTGAGCTGGCTACCTCTACCCAAAACCTAGTTGCTAGCCCCGACAACCCAAAATAACAATCAACTTAGCCTAAGCGCAATAAACAAATCTTAAGGCTAATCCGAAAACACACCGACTAAGGTATGCTCAACCTTAATCTAATAACAATCCTTGGCCACACGGCCAACTACTAAAACGGATCCCTTGCAAGTCTAACAATCAAGACTCGATTAAAGACAACACCGTATCTCGGTGCTAACACTGACTCGAGGGTTCCACAACCCCCAACACAAATAAGACTACTCGTCACGACACAACACTCTAACTCGGGCCCTGGTGACATCGTGTTCCTCCTCTCTATCGGCAATATCCTATCCCCCTACCACAAAGGCCAGAAGAAGTAACTTTCAACCGACCGCGGCCCACAGTCCTTCGGGTCACCGCGCGACAGCCCACAGTCCTTCGGGTCACTGCCACATTACACCGTCGTGTAATACTCAGCCATAGGACATGACCCCGTTCGTCTGAGTCTTCCCGATCCAGCGAATAAGGGGTTTCCTTGAACCCGCTGGGTACGAGGGTGAGGAAACACTAATCACCCCTCAACATGCCTAGCATGGACGGGTTTCGCACCTGCTGTCGGCAACACACACTCGACACAATTATCCCTAGGAAAGACCTAAGGGACAAGACTCCAACCCAAAACTAAACAAATATAGGAGTCTACGAAAATATCAACCAATACTCGTAGTCCAGCCGATATGGCATAGGACCCGTTGTATCAACATCACAACCAGGATATCGGCCTATATGGCCAAAGATCCCCTAGACAACAACATTACCACAATCCCTGCACAAACAATAATCACTACCAAGCAATCATCACTAAGGCATGTCTAATCCAAAACTAATCAACCAAGTAGTAAATAATCAAGACATGCATCTCATCTCAATCTCAATTCAACTATAATCGATCATCTTAGTCCTAGTCAGGTTATTATCTCAGTTTTAATTCCATTTCATCTCAGCATAGCCCGTGCTAAACTGAGTCCGGTTTAACTAATGACTCTATCATGCAACAGTATGAGCATTCTACTCTATATGAATACTCGATCTTCCCTAAGTTCCAAGTGGAACTCAAACAAACCAACTCACAGTGTTCTAGCAGCTTGTCGATCGGAGAGAGCTTAGCCAAAACCCAATGCTGACATCTCGAATGGGCTGGAATGGACCGTTCTGAACTCAGACAGAGCCTCCTCTAGCTTCTGGACGATTTCCTCGGACTTCCGGTAGAGTAACTGATCTCGAAAATGCTCTAAAACCCTCGAAATAGCTCCAAACCTTTTACTTTCTTTTTCTACTTCTCTCTCTCTCTCTCTCTAAGCCACGTCTTTAAGTGATTTTGGTGTGAGAAGGATGAATGAAACTGAATGGAGGGTGCTTGTATTTATAGAAAACTTCGACCAGCAATATCGCACCACCCGAGCGACTGTGTGTCAGCCCGCATGCTTCCGGCCGCATGCGCGGTGACACATGCTGCACACATGTCGTGAGGCATGTCTCACACACATGCAAGAGGACACCACTCACGTCCAGATGGCTTGCTGCATGGCTGGAGTGCATGCGTCGCGACACACCGGCCTCTGCGTGTCGATTCGCATGCACAGATCGCAGGTATTGCGACACCTCGAGCTACGACTTGTCAAGCTGCATGTTCAGCACCCATGCACGTCTACACCTCCTCCTTTTGTGGACACTCAGCTACTGATATGCTAGACAGAACGTCCAGGCCATATGCATAGAGACACCTCGAGCTTCTTGGTTGGTTTACGCGATTGTTGACCCTTTCGGCATATTTTCGACCCGCGATCAATCCCGAATAATTTTCCGCTCCCGTTCTGATGAGCTAAATATTCTTAATAGACTCCAAAATATTTCTGACCTTGATGAAAAATATTTCCCGAGTCTCCAGCTTCCTCGAAAAATTTCATAATACCGAAATTAGGGTTTTTGCCCGATTTCGGGTTTTCCCGTCGTGCTTCGATCCCGTCGTGCTTGCTTCCCGTCCTGCTTAATTCCCATCCTGCTTCCAACTTATTATGTCTCCAGAATAATATTTTACTGATACGAAGATTTTCCGAGAAAACTTTGTGATGAAGAAACGTCGGTCTTCAAAAACGTGGAGCTTCTGAAACGTCGTTCTTCCAAAAATGTTATGCTTCCAAAACGTCCGTCTGATCAATCTAAGAAATCTTCTAACTATGGTCGAGAAGCTTATTCGACTCATAGTTCCCTCGCAAACAATTCTTCGACCACCTCGTTCTTCGAAATTTGCCGATCGATCTTTACCGCCTGCGGTTCGACCACCAAGTTGATGCTCGACCAGTCTTCTCTTTTCTTCGAATCATGTCAAGTTTTATGTGATCAAAACTCAACATTCCTCCTGATACTTAGACTCCCAAATGCTCGGCTCCAGATTCTGATTTTTGCTCTCTCGACCATTTTATCCCGAAGGGCGGGTTATCACACATACCGTCACCACGGGTTCGTAGGTTGGTTCGCGTTTTTCTTCCAAGGCCATAATTTTTCGGGATTGCCAGAAGAGTTCCGCTGAATCTTGATTTTGGGTGTTTTCGTCAGAGGCCGTTTTCTTTACTTTTCTAGGAATGGTTTCGAGGTCTGGCCGTCTTTGTTTTAGTTATGCGGCGAAACACACCCGCGATACTCTCGGATTTCCCCATATTACCTCGATTCCTTTAGGAGTTGGGATTTTGAGACAAAGGTGGTATGTTGACGGGATCGCGCGCATGGAATTCAACCACGGCGTACCCATGATAACGTTGTAAGACGCAGGGCGGTTTACGACTAAAAACCCTGTGACTTTCGTCACGGTCCCAGCTTTGACTGCGAGATTAATCGATCCGAAAGCTATGGTGGCTTCTCCCGAGAGTCCCACTAGCGGACTAGGATTTTCCACGATTTCGGACGGATTGATTTTCATCTTCTCGAGAGTATCTTTGAAGATGAAATCAACCGAACTTCCAGTATCGATTAATACCCTAGCGATATCGATGTCACGAATTGTCAATTCAATAACAAGGAGATTGTTACGAGGTTTGGCCTGATCGACTGTTTCTCCCCCCTTGAATGAGATAACGTTCGCGCATATCGAGTGTTGCATATCGTTTCTGATCGTTGAGTGGCTTTTGCGAGTTAGATTGATCCGTACCCCCCCCCCCTCCTTCTAGCGCCAAACTGTGGGAACCGAAATTTGCACTGTCGATTTCCGTTTAAATAAGGAAAGTATGAGAACCCTAGTTTCCCAGATGTCCCGGATATCTGCTAATACCACACGCCAAGCAATCAGAACACGAAATAAAAACGATAAAATATAAGAAATCGAAAAGAGAGCAAAGTAGATCTTATTCCGGATTCGTGTTTGAGTGTTACAACAAGGTAAGAGCCTGGGCTACGAGAGCTGTCGGCGAGATTCCTAGTTCTAAAACCCTAAAGCTGCAAAACCTAATTGAGTCGCAGCTCGAATAACTAAAACGGAAGATTGCCTAAATTGCTCTAAGTGCTAGGTTTTGCTGTGTCTCCAATTCCCTTTTGCCTCTCCCCTAGGACTCCTTATATACTTGCTCCTAGGTCGGTTTGCTCCTTTCCCCTTCTGTCCTTAAGCCGTCATAGCTCAAAAATGGAGATATTCCAATTTTCCCGATCTTCGTGATTATCTTCGGAAACTTCACATTTATCTGCGGAAACTTGACATTTATCTTGCCTTACGAACCAAGCATAAACCATCATACGGCTTATGGGTTTTTGGTTAAGAAATCGTAAGCGGGTTTCGAGTTGCGTTTTAGGTCTCTCTGGGCCGTCTTCGACTCGAAACGTTTATTACGGTTTCTTCGATAAAAACAAACTTCCCACGGTTTTCATCATAAAGTTTAACTGATGACTTAGAGTGATGAGAAACAAAGAATGGTTTAGCCATGTCTCACAGGAGATAGCATTAAAGAGTAGACGAGAATGCATGGATTCGTGTCGTATTGACGTTCTGGAGAGTTCGGTCGCTACGTAGCGACCAAGCTTCGGCTTGAGCACGTAGCGACCGAGCCGTCTGCGTGCCGTGTGCGTGCTCGGTCGCTACGTAGCGACCGAGCTTGGCTTGTGCGTGGTCCGGTTGCCATACTCGAGCTTGTCCGTGGCCGGTTTGGATATGTGTCTGTTGCCTTGGGACAATCGGTATTTGGTTCGATCGAGATTAGAACAAGATTTTACCGCGAGACTTTTTGTAAATATATTTTTTACGAAGAATAACTTTCGTAAAAAATGCTCACGCTGATTTTTGCAGAGATTTGGACATTAACTTCGTCGTGACCGTTTTGGACCCCAACAATTATGATTTCCTACTCCTATGTATGCTAAACATCTCCGGAAAAAGCTTACAATAAAATAGTTCTGGCTATAAAAGCAGAGGGAAAATCATTATACTTAAAGGGGCATACGAGCTGGATCAGGTCTCCAGAGACCTCCGATCCTGGCCAACCCTCACAAAAGTGGCACGCCCACAAAGAATCAAAACGGGTATGAGACATAAAGCAGGAATGGGTATGCGCAACCCTGAGTATGCTGTCAAAACTACCTAAAACCCCTGTGTAGCCTAAGGCGCATCGGGGTCCCCTGAGTACCAATGTGAAAAGTACTTGTATTAAAACGCTACGAGCTACACGATACAAGGAACACATGGTATATACTCATTGCAAAAGTACTGTGAAATACAGGGAGCAATCCAAATATTGCTTCTCCAGACGTGGAAAGCAGCGTAAGCCTGGCACTTGGGTCATAACACCCACACCAGCACCCTCTAAGCTTGTCAGTGACTTCCTGCAGAAGTAGAATACCGCATAGGATCTTGATAGTGGCCAGCTTCCGAGCGGCAGAATGTGAAATCCAAACAGGTACCGGTAGTAGTCTTGCCTAGGAAGACGGAGTACGGTCCCTGCGAAAGACAAAACATTCCGGGTTCCAAAGGAACAGCGGGTCCTTATGCAAGCCCCCAATCTAAAGAGGAAACCCAAGGTTCCCCAAACGATTTCGGGTCGTACGCATAAAATCTAAGGAAGAACCTCCGGGTTCCCCTATAGCCTCCAGGTTCCAATCAAAGATCTCAGGGTCTAAGGAAGAACCTCCGGGTTCCCATACGGCCTCAGGGTTCCAAAGATAAAAAGAAGTTAGATCCCATGTGCAGCCTAGGGCGCATCGGGCTCATTACAACTTCAAAGAACCTCCGGGTTCCAAATAACGATCTCCGGATCCAAACCTCCGGGTTCCAACACGGCCTCAAAGGCCTAATACGATTCTAGAAAAAAAAGGATAGAACCCCTGTGCAGCCTAGGGCGCATCGGGGTCATTACATCCCTAAAGGACCTTCGGGTTCCCATGCGACCTCAGGGTCCAAGTACACCAGGGTCCCGATACGATCTCCGGATCTAAGGAACAACCCTGCACTCTCATACGACCTCCGGGTCCAATCATAGAATCCTCTGGGTTCCAACCACGATCTCCGGATCTAATCAGGAAATCTCTGAATTCCGACATCGCCCCCGGGCCCCAGTCTCGGTCCCAAGACCCAAATAAAAGACCTCCGGGTCCAAGATAAAAGACCTCGTGGTCTAATAGGAACCTCCGGGTCCCAAACGCGATCTACGGATCCAAGGAGAGCCTATGCTCCTCCTCCGCGACCTCCGAGTTCCCGGACGACCTCGGATCTCCACATAATCTCCGGATTACGAGAGCTGTCTATAGACTCCAAGAGTCCATATTCTAAACCTCCGGGTTCAGAGCCCATTTCTCCGGGCACATCAAATAATCTCCGGATTCCTAAAAAGAGACAACTGCACGGAGCCTCCAGGTCCGGGGTAACCCCGTTATCTCAAAATAGACCTATGATTTGTTCCCCGGAGTCCCAACTCCTAAGTCTCCGGTTCTGAAGAACACACCCTGCTATCTCTCAAGAAAGGAGATCATCAACGGAGGTCCCGCTTTGGAAACTAAACTAGTGCATGGTCAAAGGGTCCACTACGCAGAAGCTAGAGCAAAATCGAAAATCCGAAGGCGTTCTTTAAAAAGGAAAAAAGAAAGGCCACAGCAGGGCCAATGTTTTACAAAATAAAAAGGCACGAAGGCCTGAAGATGAGTTTTTAAACCCTCGCAGAGGGCAATACAACTCAAAAGAAACCCCTCAAGGGTTGAAAAGTTCAGATAAGGATCAGGAGGCAGGAGGATCGTCGGTGACAGGCTCCGGAGTCTTCTCAGTCTCAGTCCCGCTCGGGATCGATGGCTCACCCTCGAAGGTAGGAGCAGGGAGCCCCTGGAACTCAGCTTCAAATGTTTTCACCATGTTGTATTGCTTCAGCGCACCTTCGAGATCCCAGCTATCCGTCTGATGGTTGAGCCACTCCCTCATCAACTCCCAGCGAGCCACCACTATGGCGACGCTCACCGCAATAGTCTTCTCAGCATCAAAGGTCTCCGCGGCACATCTCAGGTCGCATACTCCTCCTCCCGCCGCTCCAACTGCTCCCTCCGGGACACGTTCTCCGCTGCAGCCAGTGACCCAGCTTCATTTTGGTTCCTCACCTTAAGCTTCAGGGCTTTGATCTCCTTCTCCTTGGCAAGGACGTTGTCCTTCTCCTCACGTAGCTGGAAATTCAACTCAGCTAGGTCAGCTTTGAACGAAGCATGATCACCCATCCTCTCGCCAAGATGGAACAGCTGAGACATCGCCTGCAGAAAGAAATAGATCGTTTGCAAGAGAAAACGAGATACCAGAAGAAGTTAAAAGGAAGGGAGCGTGTTACCTGGAGGAGATCACCTTGGATGAGTTGGATGGAAGCTGAAGAATCCCCATCTGGAAGAATCACCGGAGTCAAAGGGAACATCTTAGTGTTGAGGTTGGCCAAAACCGTGGCTGGATCGCTCGACGACGATGGAGAAACCCTCGGGGTAAATCCTGAAGCCCTAGACTTCTTTTTAGAAGAACTGGACCTCATCGTCGTTCTCACTAGGGGCGGCCTTCTTAGGCGCAGCTTTCTTCGCCGACATAACCTCCAAAGCCCTCTTATACTATGCCAGCGCCTCTTCACCTTTGGATCCCGACATATTACCTGAAGCACCGCGCTAATACATCTCAGCGAATTGTTTGCAGTAAACAGAAAGAGAGATCGGAGCTTACCCCAGATGCTGCAACGCTCCAAGGCTTCTTTGCTCACAAGAAAAGGGAGTTGGCGACGCTCGATGGGGAGTTCCAGTACCTGCTTGATCGTCTTCTCTCCCAAAGATGGATCCACACTAGGAATATCTGCAAAAGGAAGCAAGAAACGTTAGTTTCGCGATACAACCATCACCCTCACAACTCTTATTACCCACCAGATGTGCACCAGACAGTGGAGAAACCCGGGAGGTACATGAAAGCAAACTTCTCGGTCCAGCGACCATTGAAAGACGGGACGCGCTTTCTATTTATCTTCGCAATCTCCTGAACTGGGATCTCTCCGCCGCGAGGATGCAGGTGGTATCTTCGTTCACCACCGTTCAGTTGGGTAATAGCATATGAATATAGAACCTCGGCGACCCCGATAGTGAGACCTTCAAGATCTCCTAAGTTCTGTAAAGCTATCAAAGTCCTCCAGGAAGGGGGATTCGGCTGACCAGGAGAGATCTCCAGTGCCTCCGACACCTTCGCCACCAGCGAGGGAACTCGATCTCTAAAGCCCGACTCGAAAAACCCTTCATACACCGGGACCTCGTCAACCTTGAAGTTCGAAATTATGTCTATAGGACCCGGAATCTTAATGACAACGTCATCGGAAAGATGATACTTCTCTTGCCAGTTCGCAACTTCGTCCACTCCTATCGTCGAAGGAGGGCCCACCGGAGGAAAATCACCTACCTCTGTGGACAGAGCGGACAGAGGAGCAAGGTTGACGACCTCGCGGCAAGATTTTCAACCTCCACGGTAAGATCTAACAAAGAACCGGAGGAGTCCATCGATTCTGAAGGACCGGCACCCGATCTCTGCTTCTTTGACCTAACCCTACCACCTATGGAAGAAGAGTCTAGGGCAAGATCGGATTAGGATTTCATCCTAGAGGTCTAAGAGGAGAATCTAGAGGAAAGAGATTGAGAGAAAAGAGAGAGTGAGAAGGAGATAATACCTGAAAATGGAGAATTGAGCTTGAGCGAATGAAGACCACGGAGAAAGAGAGAGAATAGGAAAGTTAGAAAGCCGCTAGGCGGCAAGAAGCAGAAAGAAGGGTAGTAAACCCTAGGGAGATTCCCACGCGCTACAAGGAGGACGCCACGCGAGGGAGCGAATTTCGAGGCTTCATCATAACCGTTCCCTTTTTTCGTCATAAACGCGGACCAAAAGACTCTAAGGAACCCCGAACTCTATCAAGAATCTCCCCGTTCGCGCCAGCGTTAAGGCATGTTCCTATGCCAGCTCTTCGTCAGGGAACATCAGAGCTCTAGACTCCACCGTCTCCAAGATATCATCAGAAGCCCAGAGCTTCCCCTCTTCGACAAGAATCAGCGGTCCAAGTAGCACCAGACCCCGGTCTGATATAGGGGAAACTGATCATCCCCCGGGTTCAGAGTACAGTTCCGGCCTTAGTGGAATCCGGGATCGCAGGATTACTGGAGCGATGTCCTGCCTAAGGGAAGCCTGCTGAGAATAAGCAACTCCGGTTGACTTGAGTGCACAGGTTATTCCCCGAGTTCGATGATGAAATCGAGCAATAAGGGGCAAACTGTTGGGGAAAACTACTCAGGTATTGAATTCCTCCAGACCCCAGGCAGGACCCCGGCCTCTGGATCCCCGCTGGAAGGAACCCTGGTTCCCAGGATCCCCGCTAGAAGGAACTCCGGTTCCCCGCTATGGAGTTTTCTGGGTACTGTCCCAGGATCGCCTCCTTCCCCCAGGAAATGGAAAACTTCCGATAAGGAGAACCATCCATATTTCCGAGTATGGAAGAGTTTAACCTACTCCAACCGACTATATAAAGGGAAGACTATATAAAGGGAACCTAAACCCTAAAGCAAGGGATCGACACTTGGAGACTTAGAGAATAGGGCTAGACGGCTAGAATTAGGGTTCTTACTCAAATCATTGTAATCCTAGTTTGTCTACTCAATAAAATGTCTCTTCAAGTCTTTATCTCTACTGTATTTCTCGAAATTAATACAAATACTAGCCTTGTCCATCGTTCTGTGGTACTCAAAAAGATCCTACACAAAAAATCCCTAACAAGGATTCCTCTAGATAAGCCATTTGATGAGGCTTATTTTACCCACAGATTGTGGATGTTCTTCAGAGAAACCAGAGAGACAGAAGAAGACATTAGGAGAATGTTTTGTGAAGCTAGAGAACAGATGAGGAAGAGGGTTACATTGAAGAAGAAGAGTGATCCTGGGCAATTTGCAATACCATGCACAGTTAAAGGTATTAAATTTCCACATGCCTTGTGCGACACAGGAGCATCAGTCAGCATCCTACCTAGAGTTATGGCAGACCATCTAGGTCTGCAGGTGGAGCCTTCCAAGGAATTGTTCACTTTTGTGGATTGTTCTCAGAGAAACTCAGGAGGAATTGTGAGAGACCTAGAGGTGCAGATTGGTAATGCCATAGTTCCAATTGATTTCCATGTCTTGGACATCAAGCTGAACTGGAACTCTTCTCTATTACTTGGGAGAGCCTTCTTATCAACAGTGGGAGCAGTGTGCAACTTGCAAACTAACCAGTTGTGCCTAACGCTCATAGATCCTCATGTCCACTACAACCCTATTCCAGTCAAGAAGCCACAGACGAGCTCCAGAAGAATCAATGATCCAGGAATCATTGCAACATGCCACTGTGGAGCCGAATATGAGATAGAATACTCGGCGTCGATCGAAACTCACACTGCAACATCGATCGACAGTGCCCAGCAAAAATCGACCAACGAAGCAGAAGAAGAATCGGTCGACAGTAGTCAAGGAGAATGGGAAAACGATTATTGAAATCCCACTATGGCAGCACACAACATACATACGGAGGAGTATGATGAAGATTATGAGGAAGAACGAGCTATAGAGCAAAGAGCGACCTTGACGAGGAAGATAGACTTCTCCATCATTCCTTTTGGAAAAAGAAGTCGCCATCGATCGACAGGAATGGATCATCATCGATCGACACTCAACCTCATCAACCAAGCCACCTTCGAGCATCGACCGACATCGCCTACTACCCATCGATCGACACTAACGTCGACGCTACCTGAGATGGAGATTACTCAATTGGAAGTTGGGCATATGATCGCCATCACGAGAGCTACGCAGTAGAGACAGCATACCGTGATCAAGGAGTTGATGAACTTCATGAGGGTTTCACTCATGAGGAACTTCTCAACATGCAAAGACGCGATGAAACAGATCAGAAACGAGCAGAAGCTGCTTGGGAAAGAACACATTTCAGCCATCCGATCGACAGAGCTATTCCTCCATCGATCGACATCAATCCTTCAACATCGATCGACATCAACAATACAACATCGATCGACAGCCGTCCAAAACCAAAAACCACTGTAAGCGAAAAAGATAAATCTGATAACCAGTATCTAACTCCATACGAATTTGGTATTTTCAGAGACCCAGATGGCTACGCAAAAGCAATAGATGAACGTACACTGCACGTATCTCGAGAGGATATTACAGACATCCTTCAGACAGCCAATGGGGCAGACAACCTCTTCATGAAACAACGCACTATTACAGAACACCAGCAGAAGGTTACAAAGGAGTTCTATGACACAGCTGGTGGCATAGATAAACGCTTCAAACAGAGATCTCGACACCTTACTCGACCATCGATCGACGTTGACGTCCCAACATCGGTCGACGACAATCCACCACACTCACATACGATGAAGTCTCAACCAGATTTTCACACCAGGGAAGAGATAGATCAGTTGGTAGAAGGGATCTACAGAGCTCTGGAAATTACAAAAGAGAGGCTTGATAGGAGATGTGATGACATCTATTTCCCAATAGATCTTAGCATTAGTGCTTTGACTTCCAAGATTGAAGCTGTTCAAGGGGAATTAGTGGAGATTCAGAGTTACATTGCCCGTAGACCAGAAGCATCAGCATCGATCGACAGACGCAACGATAAATCGACCGACACTCACAGACAGACATCGGTCGACGATGCTACAAACCGAGGGAGGCTAGTACAAAAGGTGACATCAGACATGTTTGATACACACAACCATGGAGAGGAGATCTCATCTGACACATACACCACAGTTATGAGACATCAGTTCAATCTTGAGAGTCTTGGAGATAGATTACAGAAGATAGAAGATGCAACTACAATAATGAAGGACAAATGGCGCAGAGGAGATGAAGCAATGCGAGACTTCACTGGTACATGGTTCAACAAGCGCAAAGAAGAGATGGAGACTTGTTTCCCAACAAGTGCCAGCTTTCAACATCACTAGCCCAAATCACCTCCAAAGTCTAGCTAAATGACTATAACAAAGCGCTGAGTGTGAGGTAACCCACTATTAGGTAATATTTATTTGGTTTTTATTAATCTACTATTTATGTTGGTTTTTAATTATTGCAGGTCATAAAAAAAAAAGATCCGAGTAGACGATTGCCGTGAGTATCGACCGACGAGACACTGTCGACATCGATCGACATAGCATCACCTGCCGCGGCCGATATCAACATCCTTACATCGGTCGACATACATTCCGGTCTGGTATATCGTTTTAACGTGTTACATTACGTACTTATGATTTAATTATCACCATAACTCCGACTGAGTTTACACTAGGGACAGTGTAGTTTAAGTCTGGGGGGAGGTTTACTGATATTAGTTTATTCATGAATTTTAAAAATATTTTCAAACATAAAGTTTTTGTTGAGTCAAGAAAGGGATAATGAACTTATTAGATTTTTGCTTGTTATCTAACCACTATTTAGCACCATTCTAGAACTTACTGATTGCAGATAGTACTAAAGATACTAAAGTGGATCAACCTGTCAACTATGTTACACTTGATGAGATTGTTTGAAGGAACCAAAGCTGAACTCCAACACTAAACTTGACACAACTGCTTGTCTTGGGGCTTGGTATACATGGGATCGGATTCTTCAAACATGTCTGGAAGGTAAAGCCTTGTGTATATAGATTTATCACTCTCTCTCTCTCTCTATTTTCGAAATATAAAAGAAAAAAAAATTATTATTATTATTTATATATATACATATCTATTAGAGATTTATTAGGAAGGGATTCGAACAGGACTTGGTGGCAACAACCATTAAGGCTTGCTTCACAAATAATCCTAGGATATAGGTCAAAAAGAAGTGAACATGACTTGGTGGCAACCAACATTAAGGCTTGATTCATGGAAGTCTGTCTAATCTTGGTCAATGATCTTGCAAATATAAGCAGATTTTGACTAAGAGAGAATTAGTAGAGAGAGAGAAAAAGAACTAATGTTTACCTGCAGGTCCAGATAGTTGTTTGAAAATCCTTGCATCCTGTGATCGATACTCCCAAGGTAAAGCATGCACTTTTATTTATGCTAAGAAATGAGGTTGGTAGAGGGGAATGTCAGACAAGATTTGCTAAGTTGTTAACTAGGTGAATTTGGTTGCTAAGCTAGGATATGGTATAATGTTCTTTTGTGATTAGGACTTCTTAGATGTGGATTGCAATATTGTAGAGGTGATGATTCTACGTTTAAAATTGTGTGAGTCCCTGCTGTTTTCAAACTTCTTTCAGAGAGACTGCATGTTTGTTTTGCATGAGGACAAGCAAAAGGGTAAGTCTGGGGGAGTTGATAGACCATGGATTTGACCCACTTTCACCCATGGTTTATAGGTATTTTTACTACTAATTATTATATTATAGAATCTATTTATTATATTTATAATATCAGGAGTGATTTGGAGATATGTGATGATTTTGGAGCATTTTTGAGATATTTGGAGCAAGTACCCGAGATGACCATCGAGCTCGACCATCGGTCGATATTGAGGAACAAATATCAATCGATGTTCATATCAGAACATCGATCGACAGCGAAGCGCGCAGAAAGCCCGTTTGGTCACAGCCGACTTGAAGCCCAAGTCTTCACCAATTTACAAGATTACCCCTGACGAGTTTTAAACTAATTATATAAGCTTTGCCACCATGTTAGAGGCAAAGTGTGCTTTCTTGTGTTTCTAGTTTTACTATTATCAGCAAAAGGTTTTTAGGATTTTGATAGATTGGAGAGAAGATCCAAAGTTATATTTGTGATTGGAACTCCATTGATATCTATTTACTATTCTAATGAAGTTTTCTTAACTAATTGTTGTTATGAATTGTTTGGCCATGTCTGAGTAGTTCCATTGTTAGATTTTAGGGTTTAAATAGGTTATGAGGGTTTAAATAGCCCCAACTATAGATTGCTGAGTTGTGATAATAATCATTAGGATTTTCATTAATGTCTGATTCTATATTAGCTACCTAGAACTTGCCCTAGGATTGTTAGATAAAAGCGATATCTTCATTCTCATCCTGAAACAATTCTGATTGAGCTAATATTCTTGCTAAGAGTAAGGCGAGAGCTGATCTAGTGAGCTTAGTGAGTTTCATTCAACCCGCGCATAAAGCTTAACTAGAAGCGCTCGATCGATATACGTACTGGATAATCGATCGACACAGTGAAAGGTGTATCGATCGATATCCCTATAGGATAATCGATCGACACTTGCTATTGATCGAACACATTTGTTTGGGTCATTAGATCTAGTTAATAGACAAGTCCAGAAACGCGAGAGCTGATTGACTTGTTGCTTAGTAGTTGAGCTCTACATTATCATGCATGCAACTCATTAGGCATCTGTAGGATTATAATTTCAAGTTTCCTGAATAAAAACCCTAAGTCTAGCTATTTCCTTTTAAGCACCAAAACCTCAACCAATCAATCGAGCAATTACTTGCTCAACAAAACTGCAAATTTACATTTTAATCATTAAACCATCCAACTTAACAAATCCCATTAGATTTATTAGGTTCCCTAGCTCCTTGTGGATTCGATCCCTAAGTAATGCAATTGAACCTCTTATTTGAGAGAGTAAATTCACTTCTTAGGGTAATTTGAGTGATATCAATCAGCAAGGACCAGTTCTTCCAGGAAGAAATCCTTCTTCCCTCCTGAGGTACTGCATTATGCGCTACTTGACCATCCAGCCTCTTAATATGCTCACTCAAAGTCTCAAACTTTCCCATTAGCTTGGAATAGATTAAGTCTATCTTTCCATCGAGATGGACGGCCATTCTCCGATTGCATGTGAAAGCTTTGTTGTCGCATCATAGTTGTTGGTGAAACTACCACTGTTGAATCCAAGTCCGTGGTCCTTAAAACCGGTTATACCAATGGATTCTACAGATTTCCCTTGATCAGGCAAGACATCTTCATCCCCATTATCTGATTTGGAATGGTTTTGTCCTAATAATAGAGCTTGAACTGATTCTAAAGTTGCCTTTACTTTGGCCAACTGGTTCTCTACTACGGACTCCACTGTGTCTCCTCTTTCAACTTCCATTTTTTTTAAACCTTTACCAGAAGTTACAATTTCAATCAGTCTTCTTGCTTCATCAGGGCTCCTGGTATTGAAGTTCCCTTCGCTGGCTATGTCAAGTGTAGTCTGGTAATTGAGATTAAGGCCTCTGTACAAAGTGTTGATTAGTTATGATTCCGAGTATCCATGATGTGGGCATTCAAGCTGGTATTTATTAAACCTACCCCATGCATTTTTTAAAGATTCTCACATACCTTGGGAAAATGTAAAAAGTTTGTTTCTTTCCTCTCAATATCTCGTTTCATCATAGAAGTTGTATATAAAGGTGCTCCTAATCTCCCTGCAACAAGTCATAAATTCAGCTGGTAACTGATCCAGCCACCTTATGGTGTCCCCTTCGAGAGAGAATGAGAAAATCTTGCAGCGATTGTAATCGTCCAGCTTCTCGATGTAATCATGTGGGTGCTCTGCAGGAACTCCATGGAAAGGATTCTGACGTACTAGAACAAGGAAATCGAGATTAAGCGCAGAACATCTTGCATTGTTCTCTGGTAGTCTAATTGCGGACCTATTGGAATAGGTTCTATTAGGATTTAAGTAGTCTTTCATAGGAAATTTGTGTTCCTTCTTATTATTTAAAGTTGTGTTAATTTTATCAGGGATTGCAGGCCCTGATCATTAATGAATTGGTTTGTTACGTTGCATATTTGACATTTTGGGTCTCCTAGGACTACTTTCTCAGTATTTAAATTCATAATTGTAAACTTACATGCTTTCGGCCGGTTGGTGTTGATCGCCTCCATTGGCAAAGTGTCCCTCGATTCCTCCAGCAAGGTATCGCTCAATGCTTCGGTCATAATGTTGATCGATGTTCGTCGTCTGAATTATGTGTTCTTCTTCATGATTACATGTGTAAAAAAAAAAAAAAAAAAAAAAAAAAAGTATGGTCGAGTGTCTTTGTGGTGGTCGAGTGTCTTTGTGGTGGTCGAGTCGCGGGCAATAAGGATCGATCGAGAAGTTTTAAAGTACGAGGTGTGCCAAGAAGTGATCGTGGGTGAACTATGAGTCGAATAAGCTGCTCGACCATAGTTAGAAGATGTCTTAGATTGATCAGACGGACGTTTTGGAAGCACAACATTTTTGGAAGCACAACGTTTCAGAAGCTCGACGTTTTTGAAGACCGACGTTTCTTCATCACGAAGTTTTCTCGGAAAATCTTCATATCAGTAAAATATTATTCTGGAGACATAATAAGTTGGAAGCAGGACGGGAATTAAGCATGACGGAAAGCAAGCACCACGGGATCGAAGCACGACGGGAAAACCCGAAATTGGGCGAAAACCCTAATTTCGGTATTATGGAATTCTTCGAGGAAGCCGGAGGCTCGGGAAATATTTTTACAGGATATCAGAATTCATCTGGAGTCTATTAAAAATATTTAGAGCATCAGAACGGGAGCGGAAAAATATTCGGGATTGATCACGGGTTAGAAATTTGCCGGAATAGTCAAAAATCGCGTAAACCGACAAAGAAGCTCGAGGTGTCTCTACGTATATGGCCAGGACGTGATAACTACCATCTAAGCAGCTGAGTGTCTACAGAAGCTCGAGGTGTCGCCGTGCATGGAAGCAGTACATGCAGCCTGACATGTAGAAGCACGAGGTGGATCGACTAAGCACGAGGTGTCTCCGCGCATGCAACCGCAGCATGCTGATCGACATGTGTGTACTGGTGTGGCTTCTTGCATGCACTCCAGGCATGCATCCTGACATGTGGGAGGAGTGGTGGCGTCCTGCATGTGTCCTGGACATGCAGCCTGACATGTGGAGCACGAGGTGCCGCCGCGCATGCGTCCGGAGCCATGCGAAGCGACACACGGGCTGCCACCAACCTGAAGCTGATTGGCTGGTGTCTCCTATAAATACCCCCACGACCCCAGCTCATTTATTCACATCCATACCTGTCCAAACCAAGTTAAAAGTGTGAGAGAGAAGTAGAAAAAGAAAGCAAGTGATTCCGAGCTATTTCGAGAGTTTTCGAGGTCAGTTCTCTACTGATTTCGAGTCAGCGCCTAGGGACGGTTCTGTCCAACTGAATTCGTCCAGGCCACTCAGTTCATTTGATGATCAAGTGGAGATGCTGTCCGGAGTTAGTTCAGTTCTACGGGTTCAGATCAGTCGAAGTTCTGCTCGATACTCCGCCGGGAAGTCCGAAGAACTGTCCAGAAGCTAGAGGAGGTTCTGTCTGAGTCCAGATCAGCCTGTCGAGGCCTATCAGTTTCTTCATGGTGAAGCCAAGGTTCTTTCCAACCCGAGATCAGTCCAAGTCGAGATCAGTCCAGTCAACTCCAGTCAAGTCGTCCCTTGGGTTTTGCCAAGTCTTCTCTGATCAACCAGCTGCTTCTCGCCTAGAACACTGTGAGTTGGTTTTGTTTGAGTTCCACTTGGAACTTAGGGAAGATCGAGTATTCATATAGAGTAGAATGCTCACATTCTTGCATGGTAGTCCTTAGGGTTATTTATTAAACCGGACTCAGTTTAGCACGGGCTAAGCTGAGATGAAATGGAATTAAGACTGAGATAATAACCTGACTAGGACTAGGATGATCGATTATAGTTGAATTGAGATTGAGATGAGACATGCCTTAGTGATGATTGCTTGGTAGTGATTATTGTTTGTGCAGGGATTGTGGTAATGTTGTTGTCTAGGGGATCTTTGGCCATATAGGCCGATCTCCTGGTTGTGATATTGATACTACGGGTCCTATGCCATATAGGCTGGACTACGAGTATTGGTTGATATTTTCGTAGACTCTTATATATTGTTTAGTTTTGGGTTGGAGTCTTGTCCCTTAGGTCTTTCGTAGGGATAATTGTGTCGAGTGTGTGTTATGCCGACAGCAGGTGCGAAACCCGCCCATGCTAGGCATGTTTTGGGGTGGACTAGTGTTTCCTCGCCCTCGTACCCAGCGGGTTCAAGGAAACCCCTTATTCGCTGGATCGGGAAGACTCAGACGAACGGGGTCATGTCCTATGGCTGAGTATTACACGACGGTGTAATGTGGCAGTGACCCGAAGGACTGTGGGATGTCGCGCGGTGACCCCAAGGACTGTGGGCCGCGGTCGGTTGAAATTTCCTTCTTCTGGCCTCTGTGGTAGGAAGATAGGATATTGCCGATAGAGAGGATGAACACGAAGTCACCAGGGCCCAGGTTAGAGTGTTGTGTTAGTGTGTCGTAGAGGGTTATGGAACCCTCGAGTTAATGTAGCACCGATATACGGTGTTACGAGATAGATCGAGTCGTAGTTACTCATAGTATCTTATTAATATGATTGTGTTTGGTTGTTGATTTATTTGTTTGCAGGTTCTGACATTAAGTCCTAAGTCTGGTTTAGGTACCGGACTAGGCTTGGTGTGTATTTGGTTAGTGTAGGCCTGACGTTGGCCTGTATGTGTTTGAGGGATTGCTTGTGAAGGGTGGTGGATATTAAAGCTATGCGGTATCATTGGTTGGCCGATCATGTTCTTGTTTGATTGTTGGTCGACCGGCTCATGATACTTGTATAGTCTAAGTGTCTAACACTACATGAGTACTGAACTCAGGCGTATATATGGTTAACTATGGATTGGTTGTTGACTTGTTTTAATGCAGGTTCCCGTTGCTTGGAAGTCGGATTATGGCAGGAGGCCAAGTCTAACTTAGTAACGGTTTGCTTAGCCTTAGCTTATATTGCATGCTAGGGCTAGATTGATTGTTATTTTGGGTTGTCTGGGTTAGAGTCTAGGTTGCGGGTAGAGGCTGCCAGCTCACTGAGTAATACTAGATTACTCATCCAACTCCGTTGTCCTTTTTGCAGGTCGCTTTAGGTAAGGATGATCGGATAGCTTGGTGCTGGACGTTAGGACCGCCGGTGTAGATTTTCATACCCTTTTGTAAACGGTATTGTGAATTGTGTTATGTTGACTCGATTTGGCATTAGGCCGGGTCCAGTCTTGAATTATTCAATGTATGAATATTTCTTGAATCAATAAAGTAAATGTTTTTATATGCGCTTCATGAGTACTCTGATATTTGACTAGTCCGGTCTAACACAACGTTAGGTCGTAGTACGGGTTGAAAAGCCTTAGGCCTCGATCTAACGGAAAACGCTAACTCTAGGTACGGGTTGCAAAGCCTTGTGCCTTGACACAGCGGGACGAGTTAGTGGATGAAATGGTGTTGGGTTGGACGGTCAGTCATGTTCTTATTTGATTGTTGGCTGGCCGGTTGGCCTTTCAAGTCCAACCCTTGGTGTGGGTCGTCCGTCGGTCATGTTCTTGTTTGATTGTTGGCCGGTGGGTCGACCTATGCTTAGGACGGTTCGGGGGTGTTACAACATGTGTCAGCAAGAAAAGAAGAAAAACTTTTTAGTAAACAGAAAATAAAAATCTAGACTATATTCTAAACTAAGTCTAATGGTAATAAGAAAGAGTCCCCCGACAACGGTGCCAAATTTGATATGCTCAAATTAACCGTAGAGAAACTTACTCTCTTAAATAAGAGGTTCAGTTGTAATACTTAGGGATCGAGTCCACAGAGACTCTAAGATTACACGGTAGACTTATTGTTTTGAAATAAAGCCAGAAAGTAAAAGTAGAAAGCAGTAAACAAAAAAATAATTGTTGTAAGTTATTCAGATGAGGTGAAGCTAGACTTACGTGAATTCTCAGGTATGATAGGTATGCAATCTTAATAAGTTATTAGGGATTTATTAAAAGACTTTTTCTCGAACTCAAACTAGATTATAATCTGTCAACTTTCGTATGCAGAGATTATTTAATGTCTAGACCTATGACTTCAACTGTCGTATGTTAATCCTATGGGAGTGTCAATCGATACACCTTTCAGAGTGTCGATCGATAATACTTCTTGCAAGATTTAGCGAATACGTTTGATGTGTTCTCTAATCATTTAGACAAACTTTCGTGTGTGCCTAGTTAATCAGATCATCCTAGTTTCGCTCAGGCAACATACCAAGATTTTGCTTGCGTCAATTAATACTAAGATCTAACTTCAAGGTGATCAATCCTAGACATAGCAGTACAAACAACTAGATGAAGAACCAATTAAACCACCATAACGACAGTGCATATTTAGCAAACCATAAATCAAGCTTCTCTCATAAGGTGTTCATATCTCTCTCTCCAATTCTAAGCTCGATATTTCTCTCTCTAGTAAGGTATGTGGTGTGCCTCTCTCAAACAATTCGTAAAAGAAGTTTTACTTTTAAAACAATAGAAACCCCTAATAAATAGCCGAAAATGCAGCCAAGGACTTGTGGTGCAATTCTTGGAACTTATGGGCAAAACTTGTAATTTCCTCAAATCATCATTAAACTTGCGGGCGGCTACGGTGTCGATCGACATTTCGAGTGCATTGTCGATCGATGCTTCTCGCAGAAACATCCTCTGACTCAATTCTTCAGCAAAGCTTTCCTCAAAGCTCCAAAATGATCTAAAAGCTTCAATTATCTCCAATAAGCATCTAGACCTGAAAAGACTCTAAAAAACTCCAAATGCCTACAAAAGACTCTAAAAACATACTTATATCATGGGTGAAAACAGATAAAATCCATGACATATCAGTTCAGCAAAGTCAAAAGTTTTTAAAGATGAAGAGTCATGGTTGTCATGTGTTTATAAACCTACTACTTCCATGTGCATTTGCGGAGCTCCTTCCAACAACTGTCCATGAAGCACTTGCAGGTAAATAATTGGTATTGTCATTTAATATCATTATTTACTTATGTGTACTAAAAAAATCTTGAAAATGTGGAAGGATCAATCATTGATGGGAGTTTGACAGAAGAAACATCCTATTTTACATCGTATTACTTCAGGGCAAAAGTACATACACGAAAAGAGCTCCACAAAGATATGACATTGGTGGTGTTGTGCTAACATATGCAGTTGATGGTATTCCAAACATCTAATGCCAAATCGGCTATTTGGGTGGGAAATTAATATTGCCACATAGCCCATAATATATTCTGCTAAATTTCCAAGAAGCTCGTTCATTTTAAAGCTAAAATATTTATTTATTGAAGTACTTGAAGCTTCCACTGTTGAGCTAAAAACGGAAAGATCTACATTTTATTAAATGGTTGAGGACCTACATAATTTTGTATAATTTTTACGCCTTAACTACTTTAACAAAATTTGTTATATAAATTTACATAAGCAAATTTATTTTTCGCATGTTGATTATGACTATCCATTTTATCCCCATGGTTTCACATATTGGTTTAGGATCTGATTACAAAGATCACCACGGAACCAATGTATTCCACATGTGATTTTACTTTTAATGATTATGAGTATGGGAAACATCAGGCAATAGTTAACTATGGAATATGTGTGAAAGGTGAAACAAATTTTTACCGGATCTTGCAAAAAATTACTGAACTGGAATGTCTCGGGTTAGTGCAGATGAAATGCATCCTCTTCAAATATGGTTGGGTTCGACCATGTCGTCAATATAGGTGTCCAGTATAACAAATTTAGAGTTGATGATGTCAATGATGCACGATGGTACAACAAATTCGACTCTTTCATTGGCATCTAAAGGAGACCAGGTTAGCTTCATCTAATACCCTCGGATCAAAGATTCCAAAATAGCTTGGTTATTTTGCTATTAAAATCACACTTAGAGACTAAATATTTGGTGGAGAAAACCCACATTTTCAACAAGATTCGTGTATAAATGAAGTTGAAGTAAACCTAATGAAATCTTTCTCGTTGGCCCGCATTACCATAAACATGAAGATCTTCCAGATGTATGACGGATGATGCAAATGAAGACAAATTTGATGAAAGTGATGTGTGTAATGATAACACGAATGAGGAATCCGACTGAAGTGATCTTTGTGTTGTTTTGTGCTCAAACATTATGTTATATAATAATTAATGAATTTGAAATGTGTTTATTCATTTATTTTAGTTTATGTTTTGCTTGATCAATGTTAATGTTTTAGAATCTAACAATTTTTGTTTGGACTGAATTGAATTGTATGCTTTCACAAAGTTAAATGTATATATTACGACCGATTTATGACAATTCGTTGTAATTCGGTCGTCCAAGAACCATGTATTTACGCCGATTCATCATAAATACATGGTCAAATGCAACTCTACGGATATATGGTTTAGGGATTCAGGGTATAGGGATTCAGGATTTGGGTTTAGAGTCTGATAAAAGAGATATCTTGTTAAATCATTGTAAGAGGAAAACGCAGTCATTGTTAAACCATTGTAAACATATATGCTCTTGAATTCATTGAAATTGTAAACACGGGTTCTTGTTAAATCGTCATAAACCAAAAACGCGGGTCCTTGTAATTTTGCTATAAATTTACAACGAATTTACGATGATTCTTGGTTTCCTATATAAATTCAACTCATTTCTTCCCCTTCCCGTCGGCCATTCCTCTCTACTCTCTACAACATTATCTATCCAGCCTACTCAGTAAGAAAAAGGTTAGTAATTATTTTTCTTAGTTTGGATTGCAGTAAATTTAGGTTATATAATTATATTAGGTTACAGAACTAGATTAAGTTACAAAATTAGTTTCGATGACGAATTTAATTTAATTTCCTGAAATTTTTTAAAATGTTTTTTTTTTGTAAATGGCTCTTAGAAATATAAGCAAGAAGCTTCCACATTATAGTGACATTTAGTACCGGAGATATAGTGGGGTCTAGTTCCTCGGCTCCTACTTCAGTTCCGGAGACTTTCCCAGACAGTCAATCACAAAGAGCTCCACCACCAACGCTTCTTCCTCATATGCCTCATTTTGCTCCTACTGCACCATCGGGTACTCCAAGACTTTATCTGAAATTGATGGTGCCACCTAAAGCTCAGTATGCTCGGTACATCGTCAAGGTTCTTCTCTCCCAACCTAGATGAAAAGGTTTAGATGTATTGGACCCCGATCGACAGCCAAACACTTACAAGTACGTTTTATTTTTAATTTAATTTTTAGTGAATATAATTTCTTAACAACTTTCTTAATTTTGTCATTTCAATAATTTTGCAGGTTTGGAGTCGACCATAGAATGACAGAGAGCATATTTGAAACCATGAAGAGATATTTCTTCAAGCCACACCCAGACTGGAGTTACATCCCCGAGCACATCCGCACTACATGGTTTTATATTTTTGAAAGAATATTTACATATCTTTTTCCTAACAATAGCTATTTTTATTATTATTTTTGGCGGCAAAAAAAGGAATTTGTCTATCTGCATCAACGAAAAGGTGAAGACGACATTTAACGCAGAGGCGAAGATATAGTTAGCAAACACCATATCTGATTGGAAGGACCTTTGGAAGTACAAAGGCAATTAGACAAAACCCGTATACATCACGAATGATGTATGGGATGGTCTTTTTGCTACTGGATCGACTCTCATTTAATCAGTGTGTTCATGCAGTGCAGTGCTCCACTTCCCATATAACGAGAGGCCCACACAGACATTTGTCGATGCTTCACATGACGAGACAGACTCCCCACGCCATTTTCGCCTACAAATTATAAGTCACTTAAAATTAATATTATATATTTAGCACATCTTACTTTAATCTAATTTTTTAATGGCTTCAAAGGATAGAGAAGGTAGTCTTTGTAGACTATTTGAGGCTACCTATAAGACGAAGACCTGAGATTTTGTGGATTCTAAGCTGAAAGGATCCACAACAAAATGGCTGCTCGGATAGAAAAGCGCCAGAACCAGCTGACCTAACAGTCTTCAGATGGTGTACCGGTTCAGTTGTTCATGCAAGAGGTAGACAAGATTTTTGAGGAAGTAATACTTAGAATTTATTTATTTCTATTAATTTATTTTATATGTTTCTTTATATCTGATTTTCAATTTTCTGTTCATTTTTAAGGTTTTCCCAGAGCTAAATGGACGAACATATGGTGGGGTCGGTGAACGATGTCCGGAGGGAAACATCGTCTTATTCCTTGAGAAGGGATGATTTGTCTCAGCTCCGTGCAGATTTGGAAGGGATGAAAGTGCACTTAGAAACCATGGAGAGTTTGTTAGATGTATTCGCTGTTGGGAATCCGGAGAAGCAGTGGATCGTGGAGTTTAGGCGCCACAACCTCGGGATTTCATATCCACCTTAATTCGATGTAGTTCAATTAAAAAATAAATTTGAGTCCGTTTCAATTATAATTATTTACAATTTGATGTTGATCCAATAGATAATTCCCCTACTAAAATCCCACATTTGGCCAAAACGAGAGTAAAATACTAAAATCTAATAGATGTAATTTGAAAAGAAAAAAATAATTGGATGTGCGTTAATCATTAGAAAAAAGGGAAGTGCGTTAATACATAGCCTAACTTTTCTCACTCCTTACAACCCATCTAAATAAATCAAATCTAAAACGTTTATAAGCATGTCGACAAGAGAAACAAAATTTAGCCCCGATATAAATAAAAATCGTAACGATTGATTGATCATAAAATTTTCAGAAAAGGACCGGAACCGAAGAACCGAACCGAAATACCCGAAACCGGAACCGGACCAATACCCTCAAATACCCGAACGGTTCCTATATTTTTATATCCGAAATAACCGAACCGAACCGGAACCGAACCGAGAACCGAACGGGTACCCGAATATATAAAAATATTAATTATATATACATATAGCATCACTAAATATATATTTTTAATTCAAAATTCTAGTAAAAATATCTGAAAATAGTTGAGGATAACTAAATTATTATAAAGTATCCAAACTATCCGAAAGTATCCGAAACTATCCGGATAGTTTTATCCGAAATATCCAAAGTAATCCAAAATATCCAAAAAAAATTTATCTAAATCATCCTAATTATTTGATATTTTACTCTAAATAACCGATATTTTATCCAAATTATCCGAACTACCCGAACTATCCGAACCCGAACTGGATCCAAATGAGAACCGAACTTTTTCCGGATATTTTCCGGTTCCTACATTTACTATCCGAACCGAACCGAACCCGAAAATATCTGAACTGAACTGAACCGAAAATAGGTCAAGTATTAAATGGATCCTCTAGCCTCTATCCAAACTACCCGAAATCCAAAATACCCGAACCGAACCGAACCGATACCCGAAATGCCCAGGCCTAGTGATAACGATAACTGAGTAAGTGAGAGGATGATAAGTTCAAAAAAAAAAAGTGAGAGGATGATAGTGAGAGTGAGAGTGAGAGTGAGAGTGGAAAACTGAATGTTCTTCAGATAAGACAGCGAAAGAGGAGGCCCGAGAGTAGTTGAATGGGCTTAATTTTATCGTTAACAATATAATATAATGCCGATGAACCTGACCTTTACACGTGTCGATATCAAAATGGTGCCGACATCTGCATTCCACGACCATACCATATCACTCGTGACTGAATTATAATGTTGGTTTCTAGATTTGGCACAAAAAAAAACTTTTATTTTATTCGGTCAAGTCGATTCAAATTCAATTCAATTCAATTCAATAACTATCACTTGATTACTACAATACATCGTCGACATTGAGGATCTGATTTCATGAGTTATGAGTCTTATATGACTTAAGTACTATTGTTATAAAAATCTTACTGGCATAGGAGTCACATTTTTCACACCCCAATTACACACATATTCTCTTTATAGTTGTATTATTAAGAAATAATAGTTTATGTTTTCAGAAACGGAACTATATTCATGCTTAATTAGGCGTTGTAGTGCTTAAACTATGTGCCCTTGTACCCTCCTTTGTTGCTTGAGCTGTGCAGATTTCATCACCATAGATGTGTATCCATTTTTTACATACCAAATGCCATTAGCTCAAATGGAAAAATACTGAAGACAAAAGTCTAGAGGTCACATGCATGACCGGTCTTAGGTCATGCTAAATAGGTGTTATTGGTATATATATTTTGATTGATTTAGAAATTCATATAGTATTTATAAATCTAAGTAAAATATACAAATCCGGAGGTTTTCCTCGGATTTGAGTCTTTGTATTTTTAACTAAAAAATCCAAACAAATCCATTCAAATCCATTATTAAATCAAATATATTAGTAAATCCGTACGATTGAATAATACTTGATTTGATATAGAATTTATGAATCATTAAACCAATAACACATGATTTTAATACAGATTTGAAAATCATAGAATCAATAACACTAGATTTAGTTTGAATTTTCAAATCTATTAAAATACAACAACCAATAACCCCTACTAAGTGAAATATTTGTCAAAACCCCTAAAATTTTTGAAAAAAAATTACATACAAATAGGTTCTTAAAAAAAATTTTAGGCTCCAAAAGTTGTAAAAAAGAAAAACTTTACATAGACACAACAACAAGCTCCCAAAATCTAGGACCAGCCCTGGTCACATGATTGAGTGATGCTTAGGATTTCTAAAATTACATGCTCAGGTCTCGACCTGGGGTACTTATGAACTTACAAACTTCTAGTTAAGGAGTCTAGAGGGTATTTTGGAGTTTCAGGTCAGAAGACGATGTGGTCTTTCCGGCCGTCTGGTTTGACAATAGTGATTTTAACAATTGGAAAAAAAATATAATCTTGTTCCATCTTTCCTTTCTAATATGCACGTTGAGATAAATTTATCTTTCGAAAATGACTTCAGCCTTTTTCTGATAGAAAATAACCGTTTTTGGAACTGATCTTTGAGGCGATTTGTAACATCCCGAGTTGTGATATATGGAAAAGCTTAAGAGGATTGATTTGGCTACCTATGTCACCAAAGTTGATTTACCTTTTCCGTCACACATCCATTTAGAACTCCAGAGTTAAGCGTGCTTGAGCTGGAGTAGTGAAAGGATGGATGACCTATCGGAAAGTGATTAACGATACCGTGCGAGTGAGGCCGAAGCACGGAGAAAGGTCATGTGGTGATTGCGGTGTCAGTAAACAAACTTTCGGGCCTTGGAAAATTAATGGACCGACCGTTGGAACGGGATGGGGCCCACGGGCCGAGAGAGCTGGCGTGGGTGGCCCATTAGCCGTGGGCGGTCGGGGCTTTACAAGTGGTATCAGAGCCATCTCGGTTCTGACCCGAGAGGCATCTTGAGACATGTCGTGGAGCGCAACGAGGACGTTGCGTTCTTTGAGAGATGGTGAATTGTAACATCCCGAGTTGCGATATATGGAAAGGCTTAAGAGGATTGATTTGGCTACCAATGTCACCAAAGTTGACTTACCTTTTCCGTCACACATCCGTTTAGAACTCCAGAGTTAAGCGTGTTTGAGCTGGAGTAGTGAAAGGATGGGTGACTTATCGGTACGTGATTCGCGATACCGTGCGAGTGAGGCCAAAGCACGGGGAAATGTCATGTGGTGATTGCAGAATCAGTAAACAAGACTTTCGGGCCTTGGAAAATTAACAGACCGACTGTTGGAACGGGATGGGGCCCACAGGCCGAGAGAGTTGGCGTGGGTGGCCCATTAGTCGTGGGCGGTCGGGGCGTTACACGACTACTAGTGGTTAATGTTTGTGGTTGGATCATTTCCTTGTGTTTTTCTCTGTTGCCAAATTTAGTAGCTGATAGGCTTCAGTTATGTGAGTGATTTTGGTTCCCTTGATGGAGTTCATATTTTTTATTAGAATGTAGTTTTTGTTATAAAAAGAACTGGTATTTTATTATATCGGAGGAATTTAAATAAGGGCAAAATTTTATACCCGTACAAAGAAGGTAACACTGATAAGAAGAGAGGATATGTTATTAGAAGGAGAAGGATGGTGTGTCTTACAAACGATCGAAACGATCGTTTATATAGAAATGAAAAGTAAAGTTACTGTGCATGCATAGTGACAGCGGGACCCATAATGATATTAAAGTCAACAAATTCTGCGCCTCCCCTGTTTGCAATACGACGCTTCCATAACACTCCCCCTTGGGGACCGGTGTCATTATCCACTCTCGCTTAACGTCTTTGTTGCCTCGTTAAAAACCTTTCTAGGAAAACCCAATGGGAAAAACCATAGTAAGGTAAAAAGAGTACAACTACGTAAGCTCCCCCTCGAATGAGCAGTCATAGATCTTTCTGATGACGCATTCCAATGTTACGAACATGTTTTCTGAATACCGAAGTCGGAAGTGATTTTGTGAAGAGGTCAGCTGCATTATCGCATGATTGGACATATCTTACTTCAATCTCTTTCTTCTTTACGAGCTCTTGAGTGTATGAGAAGAACTTCGGATGAATATGCTTTGTTCTATCGCTTTTAATATATCCGTCCTTTGTTTGAGCAACACATGCTGCATTATCTTCATATAGAATAGTTGGCTCCGTATTTTCACCAATCCCGCTGCTTGAACAGATGTGTCGGCTCATTGATCTCAGCCATACACATTCTCTACTTGCTTCATGGAGTGAAATGATCTCAGCATGATTTGAAGAAGTAGCCACGAGCGTTTTTTTCTGGGAACGCCAAGATATAGCAGTGCCTCCGATCGTAAAAACGTATCCTGTTTGCGATCGGGCTTTGTGTGGATCTGAAAGATATCCTGCATCTGCAAAACCAACCATTTGACCTTTTGAACTTTTAGGATAAAACAAGCCTAAATCAATGGTCCCTTGGAGGTAACGAAAAAATGTTTAATCCCATTCCAATGTCTTCGAGTTGGAGATGAGCTGAATCTTGCCAAAAGATTCACAGCAAATGATATATCAGGCCGTGTACAATTTGCAAGGTACATCAGCGCTCCAATTGCACTTAGATATGGTACTTCCGGACCAAGTATTTCTTCTTTCTCCTCAGGTGGTCGAAATAGATCACTTTCAATATTAAGTGACCTAACGACCATCGGGGTGCTAAGAGGAGTTGATTTATCCATGTTAAATCGTTTCAACACTCTTTTAGTGTATGTGGATTAATGCACAAATATACCATTTTGTGAATGTTCTATTTGTAGGCCAAGACAATACTGTGTCTGTCCTAGGTCTTTCATCTCAAACTCTCCTTTGAGATAGTCGGATGCCTTTTGTATTTCCTTTTGAGTTCCGATGATGTTAAGATCATCGACATATACCGCGATTATTACAAATCCGGATATTGTTTTCTTGATGAAAACACATGGGCATATAAGGTCATTCACATATCCTTCTTTTATTAAATGATCACTGAGACGATTATACCACATACGTCCAGATTGCTTTAACCCATATAATGATCTTTGCAATTATATTGCACATAACTCTTTAGGTTTGGAACTTAATGCTTCTGGCATTTTAAATCCATCAGGAACTTTCATGTAGATATCAGTATCTAATGATCCATATAGATAAGCTGTAACAACATCCATGAGACGCATCTCAAGATTTTTATCAGCGGCTAGACTCA
Source organism: Brassica napus (assembly GCF_020379485.1). Taxonomy (NCBI): domain Eukaryota; kingdom Viridiplantae; phylum Streptophyta; class Magnoliopsida; order Brassicales; family Brassicaceae; genus Brassica; species Brassica napus. The sequence goes on along the minus strand of NC_063448.1, from coordinate 26,313,798 downwards.
TCAGGAATCTAAATGTGATCGCATCCATTACAGGAGAATATGTTTCCTCATAATCAATACCAGGTCTTTGAGAAAATCCTTGGGCTACAAGGCGAGCTTTATACCTTGTAATCTCATTTTTCTCATTTCGTTTTCGAACGAAAATCCATCTGTACCAAACTGGTCTCACATCTTCAGGTGTGAGTACAATAGATCCAAACACTTTTCGTTTGTTAAGCGAATCAAGTTCGATTTGTATTGCTTCTTTCCATTTATTCCAATCATGTCTCTTTTGACATTCATATATGGATTTCGGTTCTGGATCATCGGTATCTTCATTTACCTCATTTGACATAAGATATGAGAAAACATCACCAATGTCATCATTTTCATTCCTTTTCCATATCCTTTTATTATGGATGTAATTAATAGAAATCTCATGATTATCTTTCGATTCATGATGCTCTGATTCATCAGAGTCCTTATCATGTATTTCTTCCAAAATATTTTCTACTATTTTGGGTGCATCATATATTTCAGCTTTCTTCTGTTTCCTAGGATTCTTATCCTTAGAACCAACAGGTCTACCACGCTTCAGGCGTGTTTTTGGCTCTCGTGTGTCATCTTCATTTTCTTGTTCATTTGGCATTTTGATACGAGCAGGAGCATTTGCAGCTGGTATATGAGATTTAGTTACCGTCTTGGTATCTGCAAATGCATCAGGTAGCTGGTTAGCTATACTCTATAAATGCATAATTCGTCGAACTTCTAGTTCTGACTCTTTAGTAGGAGGATCAAGATATAACAATGATGGTACACTCCATTTTATATCACTTCCAACATTTTTGTTTTCTCCCCCTAGAACTGGGAATACATTTTCGTCAAAATGACAATCAGCAAAACGTGCTGTAAAGACGTCACCAGTCTGTGGTTCTAGGTATCTTATAATTGATGGAGAATCACAACAAACATATATTCCCAACCTTCTTTGTGGTCCTATCTTTGTTCGTTGTGGTGGTGCTACAGGCACATATACTGCACAACCAAAGATTCTTAAATGGGAAATATTTGGTTCTCGACCAAACGCTAATTGTAGTGGGGAATACTTGTGGTATGCACTCGGTCTGATTCGAATGAGTGTTTCTGCGTGCAAAATAGCATGTCCCCATACAGAGGTTGGAAGTTTTGATCTCATGATCAATGGTCTTGCAATCAGTTGCAGACGCTTAATTAAAGATTCAGCCAAACCATTTTGCGTATGAACATGAGCCACAGAATGTTCAACTTCAATTCCCGTTACCATACAATAATCATTGAATGCTTGGGATGTGAATTCATCAGCGTTGTCTAATCTAACTTTTTTAATATTATAATCAGGGAACTGTGTCCGCAGTTTGATTATCTGAGTTAGAAATCTCGCAAATGCCATGTTTCGAGATGATAATAGACAAACGTGTGACCATCTACTGGATGCGTCAATTAATACCATAAAATAGTGGAATGGTCCACATGGTAGATGTATCGGTCCACATATATCACCTTGAATTCTTTCAAGGAACTTTGGTGATTCTTTATCGATTTTGGTTGGTGATGGCTTTACGATCAAGTTTCCTAGAGAACATGCAACACATGTCATTTTATTCCCTTGAGAAATCTCCTGGATTTTCAGTGAATGGTCATGTGAGCTCTCTATGATTCTACGCATCATTGTGGTGCCCGGGTGACCGAGGCGATCATGCCATAAATTAAAATCTTCTGGATTTTGTTTTACCATAAAATTTGATTCGATTGCATTGATATAAGTGTGGTGTAATCCCGAAGGAAGTTCTGGAAACTTTTCCAATATGTGTCTTTTGCCAAATTTATCAGAAGTTATATATATACACTTCTTTCCATTTTCAGTTACAGACTGAGTATCATATCCTTGACGATATATGTCTTTAAAACTCAACAAATTTCTTCTGGAATTTGGAGCATATAGTGCATTATTTATGGAAATTTTTGTTCCATTTGGCAATGTAAAGTTTGCTTTACCATTTCCTTCAATCACGTCTGCAGGACCTGATATTGTATTGACAATAACTCTTTTTGGTTTTATATCTGAGAAATATATATTTTTTTCTCAAGATAGTGTGCGTTGTTCCACTATCTAGTATACATATCTCTTGAATTTCTTTCTTAGATTTTGTTCCATTTGCGTTTTGATCTATTTCTGAAATTATCATAAACATTAAACAACAGTGAAACGTGAAATTTATTCATTTATTATATAAAGAAAACACACAATAATTATACATATATTGTTGTTAAAACAACATTATTCTTTGAAAAACATAATTATTATACATTACAAATGAGGACTATTCAGTAGTCTTATTAGAAACATTTCCGTACTCTTCAAGAGTATTCTAGTCCAGCTCATTTGCGAAATCAGAGGATTCAAGGTATGAGGTCCCTTCAACGTTTTCCGTGAGATTCACCTCTTTAGCCTTTCCTTTTATGGACTCTTGATATAACTTGCACAAATGTGGGGGAGTACGACAGGTACGGGACCAATGTCCTTTACATCCACATCTGTAACATACAGTCTCACTTTTCTTTGTGGTATCCTCTTCGGTTTCTTTGCCTTTAGGAGGTTGTTCAGATCTAACCCATTTGTTAGATCTAATACTTTTAGGATAGTAAGGCTTTCCACGTTTGTTGTTGAAACGCCGACCACGACCTCGGTTGGTCTGGTTTCTCCTTCCCGAATATTCTACCGCCGTAGCATTCACTTCGGGAAATGCCTTGGCTCCCGTAGGTCGGGAATTATGGTTTTTGATTAGTAACTCATCGTTCTTTTCAGCCAACATGAGTGTTATCATCAATTCAGAAAATTTGGTGTACCCACATTTTCTGTAAATTCGGGATAAGACGTTGTGTTCTTTGTGGAAAGTATTGTATGTCTTGTCAAGCATTTCTGCTTCGGTGATAGGGTTACCACAATATTTTAATTGTGCAACTATCCTCAAGATAGTGGAATTGTAATCTCTAACCCTTTGGAAATCCTGAAACCTCAGGGTTTTCCACTCTTCAAGAGCGTGAGGAAGATTGATTTCCTTTTGATTATCGAATCTGTCTTTCAAGGCTTGCCATAGTACGGCTGGGTCCTCAACGTCTCCATAGTCGTGAGTTAGATTCTCATCTAAGTGCTTCTTCAGGAAGATTATCGCTTCGGCTATATGCTCGGGTGGCGATTTGTTACCGACTTTTATCGCTTCGGTTATCTTTTTTATTACAAGATAAGGTTTCACATTTGTGACTCATCTGACATAGTTTTCGCCGGTTACTTTCAGAGCCGGGAACTGGAGTTTCTCGATGTTTGCCATTTGTATTTCTAAAACACATAAATAAAAATTATTAGAATATTATTCATATTAAAAGGAACCGTTTACATTAATCATACAAGCAATTACAAGGAGAAGCGATGTAAAGAAAATTAAACCGATATTCATCTTAAATTCACTCGGAGTAAATTCTCCAACGAATAAACCATAAATAGAAACACAAATAAAAATGGCACATAAAAACAAAAGTGTGCGAATCATCTTTCTTGAAATGAAAAATCGGAGGAGAGCGATTTGAAATTTTTGAGAGAAGATGAAATGTTTTGGATGATGAAATGGAGTGAAAATGAGTTGTATTTATAGATGAAAATTACTGTTCATGACCGTTGGAGAAAGAGAAAATTTTTGAAAAAATTTCTTTGTGACCGTTGGTGTTAAATCGAGTGCACCAAAAATCAGTCTGAAAATATCGTATTAAACAGTCAATCAAATCTATAAAATTTCATAAAAGTAAAAAAAATTATGGCAATGAAATATTTATGTTATGACAACAAATCATGCGACGGCTCAGCCGATCAATGCAGAGTAATAAATAAATTATACGGCGGCTCGGCCGACCAATTAATAATAAACAGAATATAAGGCGGCTCGGCCGACCAATAAATAATAAACAGAATATAAGGCGGCTCGGCCGACCAATATATAAATTAAATTACTAGTAAATAATATAGGCGGTATTCCGGCCATTATAACATGATATAAATAATAGTAGAGGCGGTATACCGACCATTATAACAGGGTATAAATGATACAAATAAATTTTACCGAATCGCAGAGTGATCGTGCTGATAACGTGTTATAAAAAGAACTGGTATTTTATTATATCGCAGAAATTTAAATAAGGACAAAAATTTATACCCATATGAAGAAGGTAACACTGATAAGAAGAGAGGATGTGTTATTAGAAGGAGAATGATGGTGTGTCTTACAAACAATCGAAACGATCGTTTATATAGAAATGAAAAGTAAAGTTACTGTGCATGTATAGTGACAGCGGAACCCATAATGATATTAAAGTCAACAAATTGTGCACCTCTCCCGTTTGCTCTGCAATACGACGCTTCCATAACAGTTTTTAATTTAATTTAGTTATCTCGTAGAAGATCTATTGTGTCTTCTAGATGCTTTGTTTTAGTCTGCTGGGCTTCCGTTTATGCAGTTCAACCTCGTGCAACATCGGTCTCAACTTGGACAAAATTAACAACCTATTTAAATTTGAGGATTTTGTCTTTTTATAATTAAGAAAATCGTCAAAGTTGGTTATCTGAACAAAAATAACAAAGACAATAAAGAAATAACCTATTTAAATTTGAAAATTTCGTCGTTTTATACGTGTTCACGTTTAATTTCTAGTATAGAATTATTTTTTTTTTTCACTTTCTATGATGTAATTTATCACAAATCAGTTTCAACAAAATAGCAAAGTATTGATAAACACACATAAATAATAATCATTAGTTTACATATCCTGGTTGAACATACTACATACTTGCTGACAACGAAAGATTTAATATAAAAGAAGATTTTGTTGAAGCAAATTTTGGATATCATGGACGTATGAAGTTCAAAAATATTCTTAATGATTCAGTATATAGTTAAAGTATACAGTAACTAAATCCGAAGCTCTAAAGTATCTATATCAGTTTATTTTGGCAATTTCTTGAGATTTATCTAAAACAGTAACATGTCACATGTTGGGTTTTTTGACACATTTGAAGTTCATCATAAGTATCCGGAATATTTGTATTCTTTTATCCAGTTACAAACCTTTTTTTTTTTTGCAAACTTCCAGTTACAAACTTGGAAGAAAAAGAAAAAAAAAACGATAACCAGAAATTTGGTAATTCTCGTGGTTCGTTGATATATAATCCACATGAAAAACGAAAACGTGTAGTAAATACACTTTAATTGGAAATATTGGTCTTTTACAATATTTTAAATAGGGTGATATCATGCGAAATAATGATTTTTGGAACACATGTAAAATTGATATCATGCGAAATAATGATTTTTGGAACACATGTAAAATTTATTTTATGTTTAAAATTAAAATAATACGTCTTATGTTTCATAATACAAGTAACTTTAGCTAAAACCATAAAAATTTAAATATATATATATATAATACTCGATAAATGTCTTAACATAAAAGTTTTCTTCAAACATACATGTTTGAATTTTTCTATGCAATTTTGTTAGTTAATAATGGTGGACCGTAAACTTAAAAAAAAAATCTACTTTTGAAATACTATTAGTTTCAAATTATGAAAAATAGCTAAATACAGAAAATAATTTATTTATTATCAATTTTTATGTTTTATTAATATGTGTAAAACACACATAAACATACATTTTATGGAACAAATGGAATATTATTTAATACATAGATAATATATAACTGAACTAATCATAAATGAGTATATATGAATTTTCATAGTCACACCATGCCAATAAATGCAAAGTTGCATTTTTTATGAAAATAACTTATATTTTGAAATAAGAAAAAAACTTTAAAACTATTTGTATTATAAAAAAAAGAGTATGTGATGAACAAACCAGCTTGATTTGATTTTAAGTAAGTTAAATAAGTTAAAAGAAAATTATATGATAAAAATTATATATTTTTATAAAATAAAAAAAACCAATAATTCAAACCACTATCAGAGAATTAAATAGTGTTTCACGGATTAAATTTAAACTGGTCTAAAGTAAAAACAAATTAAAAATTTTGTTTTGAACTCAGTCATAAATTTTCCGATCTGAAGAGACTATATTCTGAAAAATCAACCATTCTGATGCTCAACAACGGGGACAAACTGATTCATTTAAATGGTTACTTGTGCCATATTTTTGAAAGGTAAAGAGGAGGAATTTTTCTGCAGCTTTATCTATGCCTCAGATGAAATGGAAGAGAGAAGAGATTTATGGGAAGATTTGAGATATCACCATGACTCTCTACTCTTTAAAAATCAACCATGTATGGTATGTGGAGACTTTAATGAGACTCTAAGGTACAAAAAGCATTAAAACTTTTTGAGCAGCCCAACACTTTCGGTGGAAATGCAAGACTTCCGGAATGTGATTGGATACTGCTCATTAGTAGACCTTGGTCATCAAGGTCCTACATTTACCTGGTGCAATAAAAGATCCAAAGGAACAATATGCAAGAAGTTGGATAGAATGATGGTGAACGATGTGTGGATGCAAAAGTACCCGAGCTCTTATGGTGTCTTTGAGGCAGGGGATGCTCATATCACCTAAGAAGTTGCATAGTACTTGAAATGCAAGAAGAAAAGAAAAGGAAGCCATTTAAGTTCGCAAATGTTCTAGTGAAGCTACCGCAGTTTGGGCTGATTGTGGAAGAAGAATGGAAGACGACCCCGCCTCTGTTCATCTCTACATCTGCACTTCATAGATTCTCCAAAAGGCTAAAAAGTTTGAAACCTGCAATGCGAAATCTTGGAAAACAGAGTCTAAGTGATATATCGAGATGGACAAGAGAGGCACACGCGAACCTGTGTGAGAAACAAAAGCAAACACTAATGCTTCCTACTGCGGTTACAATTGCAGAGGAATCTGAAGCTTACAACAAATGGCAAAGATTGTCTGAGATTGAAGAAGACTTTCTAAAACAAAGAGCAAAGCTCCATTGTTTAACAGTGGGAGATGGTAACAACAAAGTCTTTCATCGAGTAGTGCAGGTTCGAAAGATGAGAAATACAATCAAGGAAATCAAAGATCATAATGGTGAAGTTAAGAAGGGGACAGAGGAGATAAAAACAGAAGCTGCCAGATTCTTTCAAGAGTTCCTTACTCACACACCCGAGGAATACACAGGCATGTCTACTGAGCAACTCCAGCAGCTGTTGCAGTTTCGTTGTTCTGAGATAGACAAAGAACAGATGCTTCATGAAGTAACAGAGGAAGAGATACAGAAAACTATTTTCTCAATGCCAAACGAAAAGTCACCGGGTCCTGACGGGTATACCAGTAAATTTTTCAAAGACGCATGGTCAATTGTTGGAAAAGACTTCACAGCAGCGATTCAATATTTTTTGTAAAAGGATTCTTGCCCAAAGGAGTCAACACGACAATTCTAGCTCTCATCCCAAAAAAATAGGATGCAAGTACAATGAAGGATTATCGACCTATATTATGCTGCAATTTCATATATAAGGTGATCTCTAAGATCCTTGCTAATAGGCTGAAAGTGATGCTACCCAAGTTTATAGCTCAAAATCAGTCAGCATTTGTCAAAGAGCGTTTGCTGATGGAAAATGTGTTGCTTGCATCTGAGGTCGTTAAGGATTATCACAAGCCTGATGTGTCACCTAGATGGCTAGATGTGCTATGAAGATAGAGATCTCGAAAGCTTTTGACTCAGTACAATGGAATTTTCTTCTCAATGTAATAGCTGCCCTTGATTTTCCAGAAAAGTTCATACATTGGATTCATCTCTGCATATCGACTGCATCTTTCTTTATTCAAGTTAATGGGAAATTAGCGGGCTTCTTCAAAAGTGAAAGAGGTCTACGGCAAGGCTGTGCACTATCTCCATACTTGTTTATGATTTGTATGAATGTTCTGTCAAAAATAATCGACAAAGCAGCAAGTGAGAGAACCATTGGCTACCACCCGAAATGTAAACCAATTGAGTTGACGCACCTGTGTTTTGCTGATGATCTAATGGTGTTTGTGGATGGGCATAGAAGATATATTGAGGGTATCGTCAGGATTTTTGATGCATTCGCAAAGCAGTGTGGTTTAAAAATCAGTATTAAGAAGGACACAATATATCTTGTTGGCTGCACAGACCAAAGTCGGGAAAACTTACTCTTTGATTTCCCTTTTGCCATCGGTCAACTACCGGTACGATATCTCGGTATTCCTCTTATGACTAAGCGAGTGACAGAAGCTGACTATATGCCACTCACTGAGAGGATAAAGCAAAAAAAAATGAGGTCATGGACAGTTAGACATCTATTGTATGCATGCCAGGCCGCCTTCAGCTTTTGAAGTCAGTAAAAGTAGGCATAACGTCCTTCTGGATCACTGCCTATAGACTACTAAAAGAATGTGTTGAAAAGATACATTGCATGTGCTCCGCTTTCCTGTGGTCAAGATCAAACTAAAACACACACAAGGCAAAGGTATCATGGAAAGAGGTATGTAAACCAAAGCAGGAGAGAGGTTTGGGCATTAAATCATTGCAAGAAGCCAATAAAGTATGTTTTCTTAAGTTAATATGAAGGATTTTCTCAGGACAGAGTTATCTTTAGGTAAAATGGATCAGCAAGGTAAACCTGGGAAAAAAGACATATTGAACGATAAAAGGTACAACTACAGTGGGGTCTTGGATGTGGCGAAAGCTACTGAAGTACCGGGACACAGCAAAACACTTCTTTGTATAGAGGTGGGGAATGGAGAGGGCACATGATGAACCCTAGGAAACAATCACTCAACTGGATTGATAAGGAATGGATATGAACTCCAAAGGAGAACTAGATGGGGTGAATGGTGACACAAAAGGCTGCGGAAAGATCTCTTGATACTACCAGACTTCGATCGTTGCCGGACGTGACGCACCGGTCTAACAAAAGAAGGATCGAAACTTGGAGATAACCTCACCAAGAAACTAAGAGGTGTTCTAAACAAAGAACAAAGAGATAAACTCATAAAAAGGGGGAAAACAATATGTATTATTTCGTGGCTCATAAGCCTTATTTATAGGATTACAAGTTATAGAAATCCAAAGAAGAATGTGCTAAAAACAAGACATTGAAAATTGAAACAAAGACTTGACTAAATAAAGTCTTTGACGGAAACTTGGAGTAGATCTGGTCAAGGCACGGAAAATGGAGAAGACTAGTCAAGATGACCGTTCGGCTCCTGTCCAGATTCATCCGAGCTGGCTGTGTCCAAGGTGGAAAGGATCGGCACATGGACGGGACGATCAGCAAGGGCCGCGGGACATTCGGATCGAACAAGTTGCGTTCCAGCGTGGCCCAAGTATTCCGAGAGGTTAAGGATCCTTCCCTTAGAGATATATCCAAAGGAGAAGCCCATGATCGGATCGAACAAGGAAGCAAGATCATCAGCACAGTCGCCGGTGCATGCGGTACGAGCCAAACGGGCCAATAGAGAGAAGCCGCGGTCTGAATCGGAATTGGCTTGTCCTAAGTTGATTCTGGCTTGACCATATGGCTTAAAATATGAAGTTGGACGGGAAAGGCAAGTTCCAGTACGGTCAGGTTGGTCATCCGGCCATGGTTCCAGCCAAAGCTCCTTTCCGGACGTATGCGGGATGGTCCAGTACACTACACGGTCAGTCTGTCCGGTATGATGAAAAACATGAACCTCGGTTGAAATGTTCAGAACGTCCTGAACTCCATGTTGAGCTGGTTACATGTACTGATCTGTGGACTGTGGCACATCAGCACATCTTTCTGGTATGACCACTGGTCTGAGCAGAGACGATTGTGCGATTCGTTAGGCTGCAGAGGGTTCATTGACCTCGAAATTAGTAAGCATGCAACTCTGGCTGCAGTCATGACTAACCGTTGACGACAAAGGCATAGAGTATCACGTTTAAGCGACATCGAGGAAGAGATAGCGAAGTTCTCTCTCTTACGCAACTCAGAATCTATTGGCAGAGCCCTTTAGAGAAAAGCAGAGGACAAGTTCCATGGAAAGTTCACTCCAAGGACAACCTAGAACCTCATTCGAGAGATACACCTGCAGCAAGACTGGTATACAGCAATCTGGTTCCGCAAAGCAACTCCAAAATACTCGTTCATGACATGGTTGGCAGTGCGCAATCGTCTTACAACAGGTGACAGAACAAAACATTGGGATACAGGCGCCTCTACATGCGTTCTATGTTCTAATGCAGAGGAACCACGGTCTCATTTATTCTTCAAGTGCGAATACACTGGATATATTTGGCACAACCTCACTTCTCTGTTGCTCAACTCATACTTCAAAACAGCCCGGGATAGTCTTTTTCAGCTGCTTAGCAATCTGAACGCAACCAGACATAAGCTTTTTCTGCTACGGTACTCCTTCCAAGCCACTGTTTATCATGTATGGAAGGAAAGAAATAACAGGAAGCATGGGAAATCTCTTAAATTGACAGCAACTCTGATTCAAATTATTGATAAGGAGGTAAGAAACAAGCTTTGCGCAATCAGGAAAGAGGGGGACCACAACTACGATCTTGGGCTTACCAAATGGTTTACCTTAAAATTGGCAGCCTAAAACCAAGAAAACAATGTTCATCATCTGATTTTGTTTTTTTCCAAAACATTAGTTACTGGTTGTACAGTAAACAATTTTGGGTTTGAATTAATTTTACATTCTATTCAAAAAAAAAAAATATCAACCACAGTAATAATTTTTAAAAATCCTCATCTAAAAGTCCAATCCGACAGGTCCGGTCTAACCGGCCATGAATAACGGTTTGGATTCGCTTTTATACCATTTCTAATTTAGCCTAGCAAACTGCCGCCAAATTGAGTAAACGGATGCAAGTTATCTGACTTTCCAAATTCGTTTTCATTTAATTTAATGTGCTTACTGAAAATAGGAAAAAGATTCTAAATAAGAGTCCCGAAGTTTCAAGAAACTGCTTGTCGACATGAGAGACTACCATTAGGAAGGTTATTTATACTAAAATATTTTAGTATGAATGAAGAGTCCCGAAGTTTCAAGAAACTGCATGTCGACATGAGAGACTACCATCAGGCCCATTATATTTATATTTCTCTATCTAGAAAATGATTAGGAAGGTTATTTCACTTATAGTTATGTTTGTCTGAACGGTATGTCACGTACGTATGCACCATATAAATTATAATATATTTGCTTCGTATTTTTCACGACATTTATAGCTGTGTATTATTGTGACATTTAATGCGTGATGTATGTTTTTTTGTGAAATTTTATTAAACCCACAACAAGGTGAAAATATCAAACGCTAAATCTACGTCTTATAACAGAGTAATATGTTCTCTAATTAAGCTACTTTTCTTTAGTATTATATAGATGTTGTAAACTTAAGATTTAGAACCGTAAGTTTTTGTATATTATTAATAAATAAGTGTTCCCTTTATATAGGGGTTACAAAAGAGATAAACAGAAATACAATAATAGAAAAGATTACAAATCATAAACATATACGAAGTCTTTCGTTTCTTGCAGGTAACGAAGAACATGTTTGATCCCATTTCAATGCCTCTGGGTCGGACAGGAGCTAAACCTAGATAGTAGGTTCATGGCAAAGCTTATATCAGGCCGTGAGAGTTGCCAAGTACATTAAAGCTCCTATGGCATTGAGATAAGGCATTTCGGGAACTAGGTCATCTTCATCGTCCATCTTGGGACGGAATGGGTCAGTGTCCAGGCCGAGAGACCTCACGACCATGGGACTGGTCAGAGAATGGCAATCGGCCATATTGAATCTCTTGAGTACCTTTTCAGTGTATGTCATCTGATGCACAAGGATCCCATCATTTATGTACTCAAGTTGTAATCCCAAACAGAATTTTGTTTTCCCGAGATCTTTCATCTCGAATTCTTTCTTAAGGTATTCAACCGTTTGGGAAATTGTATCCAGAGGTTCCTAGGATATTCAACTCATATATTTCGATGATTATCAATATTGTTCTTGAGAACTTGCTGTACATTCAGCTCAATACCCTCTAATACTTTCATTATCCAGTGGACCATATAAATATGCAGTCACTACATCAATTTGCTGCAAGTCTAATTTTCTCTCTTATATAGCCAGACTTATGAGAAATCTTAAAAGTAGTTGCATCCACCACATGGGAGTATATCTCCTCATAATCTATTACTGGTCTTTGTGAGAATCCTTGTGCAACATTAGCTTTATATCTCACGATTTCTATTCCTCACAAGACCCATTTATATCCACTGGTTTTAACATCATATGACGTCTTAATCATATGGCCAAATACGCATTTCTTCTTTAAACTATTTAACCCCACGTTTCCATTCAATATGGTCTACGAGTGCGCACTCTTATATTGACAAGCTGGTTTATATATGACTTAGTCATTCTTTTTTTGGGTCAGCAAATGTGTCTGGCATTTGATTAGCTAGCTTTATAAATGTATAATCTTTGGACGTCTATTTCACATTCTTTAGTCCGAGGATCTTACCAAGACAATGATGGTCGATGCCATTCTGTTTCTCTTACCAGCTTATTATTTTCTCCCCTAATGTTGGATAGTCGGATCCATTAAACTTAGCAATCCGTGTTCTTGGCCACTAAATAGATCACCCATATTTGGCTCAAGGTACTTCATTATTTGTGGGAGATTCATGTCCAACATATATCCCCATCCTCATCCTCTTCTAAGGATCCATCTTAGACGGCACATATATTTGTGGTGGCTTATCCAAATATCTCAAGATGTTATATGTCTTGCTCATGACCCGTAATAAATTTGAGATGGGAATATCTATGCTCACTTAATGGTCTGATGCTTATTAGTTAAGATGCATGTAAATTCGTGTGTTCCCAAGCCTTGGACTGAGAGTTTGGACCTATGGGTAATGGTCAATACATATTTATAGAAGGATTCAGCTAAGCTATATATAGTATGGACATGTGCGGATTTGTCCTCACTGCCCCCTCATGGACATACTATAATCTTTAAGTGCTTTGGGACATCATGACCTAATGAGTTTCCCTTGTGTTCATGCTACACACGTGAGATTCTATGGGATAACTCTTTGTGCCCTTTCCAATATCAATTTCGCATCATGTTTTGGACCAGGATGGTCAATCCGGTCATACCATAAAGTGTATAATTTCGTGGGTAAACCATTCTGGTTACCATGACTATTGCCTCTATCATACTGATCTTAGCATAGTCTAGATCAATAGAGAATGCAGGTATAGTTTTTTTTATTTTTTTTTATAGACAATCTGAAGTTTCATAATCCATAAGATCGTCCTTATCATGATTGAAGTCGTTTTCATCATCTTGGTAAGTCATATGGGCTTCAGGATTCTTCCCTTTCAAGCTCTCTTAATAGAGGTCAACTAGATGCTTGGGAGTCCTACAAGTCTTAGCCCAATGATTGCTCATTCCACATCTATGGCACACGTATTTCTCTAATTTAGTCGAGTGTTGGGGTTTGAAAGAAGATCCACGGCCACGACCATGGCCCCGTCCAAATGAGCCACGGTCCCGTCCATGGTCTCGACCATTTCCTCGCCCGCGGCCAAAGGATCTTCGACTGCGGCCACGTCCGTTCGATTTGTCTCGACCACGGCCATGCTGGCCATTTCCTTTGATGTGGTTGGACTCTTTATTGTGCTATGTAGCGTGTGCATCAGGTAGTGGAGCTGATCCAAGTGGTCTCATCTGACTGTTTCTCATTAGTAATTCATTGTTCTGCTCAGTGAGCAAGAGACAAGAAATAAGATTAGCATAAGTTTTAAAACCTTTCTCTCGGTACTGTTGTTGTAACAGCACATTGCTTGCATGGAAAGTGGAAAAGGTTTTCTCAAGCATATCCTGTTCCGTAATACTTTCACCACACAGTTTCATTTTAGAAACAATCTTAAACAGTGCAGAGTTATATTCGTCCACAGACTTACAGTCTTGGATCCTCAGATTCGTCCAATCAAACCGAGCTTTTGGTAAGATCACCGTTCTCTGGTGATCATATCTTGATTTCAATTCATTCCAAAGATCTAGTGGATTCTCAATGGTTAGGTATTGATCCTTGAGACTCTCAGCTAGATGATGACGAATGATCAAGATGGCTCTGTAACGATCCTTTTCATTGGCATTATTGTTCTCGGTGATACACTCACCGAGTCCCTTGGATTTCAGGATGATCTTAGCATCGAGCGCCCACTGAAGGTAATTGTCTCCAGATAGATTTAGGGCAGCGAAATCAACGTTGTTGATTTTCGACATCCGAAGTAATAGATTAATATTTTTAGATCTTTTAGGAATAGTTTTTAATGTTTAAACGATTAGGGTTTTATGTTCAAACAATCAAACAAGCCTTCACAGCCAAGATCTATGCCTCACGGCCAATGAGCAAGCCGCACAGCCATGGATGCAAACTAGTTCGTTTTTATGCATTTAGTTTGTCGTGTAATTGCAATCCTAACATGGTTTGTTTCTATCAGTTCATGATGCAATCAAAACAAGCAAACTTATCGGCCAAGCAAAGATCAAGCCACACAGCTATTTGATTCAATTCAACACCATTCCTAGAATAAGTTCTAAGTGTAATTGCAATCAATCAATGTGATTAAGTTATGGTATGAATGCAACAAGGCCACACGGCCACGAGTATGATCAAGTCTAGAACAGTTTAACCTAATATGTAGTTTCAGATTTCGATTTTAAAAATAATCTGAACTAGGTCATTAGGGTTTTAGTTTAAACAAGCCAAACAATCAGATTCGAGTTTGAACAATCCTAACAATAGTTCTAGGTGATCAAATCAACCAATCAATGTTCAATTTCAAACAATCAAAATCGGTTTTCAGAATTAGGGTTTTAGTGTTTCGATTTTATTAACAAGCAATTTCAATTTCAGGATGATCAAATTCAATCTCAATCAATCAATCAATCAGTTTTAATTAATCAATAGTTTTCGAATTATGTTTTAGGGATTTCGAAAATTTGATCTTAGATCAAAGGGATTTGATTTGAGATTCAAAACCTTTAAGGTTCTAATTTTAATTGATCAATGGATCAATCTCGATTTTTAGGGTTTGGGGATCGAACTTATAGAGCTTCGATTTACTCGCTTAGGGATTGATCTATTATCCTATGGCTTTCATCGTAGAGATTATATTTTAGGGTTTCATTCTTTACAATCAACCAAATTCGATTCATTATGTTCTTAGAATTCGAAATACCTTTAGTTTAGTTGTTTGTAGAAACCAGACCACCAAGAATGAACCTCGAGCTTAGACACTATCGGGATGCGAGCTGGCTGGGACGCGAGCTGCTTCTATCGGATCGCGAGCGGCTCTGATGCGAACGGGAGCTGTTGCTGTCGGATCGCGAGCTGTCCTTGATGTAGGATGGAGCTGAGTTCGTCTAGGATCAGGAACGCCTTGGGGCTGGAGCTGATCAAGTGGACACGAGCTGGAACGGAGCCGCGAATGGATTAGGGTTCGTCGGGTTCAGATTAGGGTTCCAAAGCAAATCGGCGCGCACTGTATCTGTGCGTGAGGGTGCGTCGGTGGTCCGATCGACAAGCGGTTTGCGCTGACTGATTCGTCTCGGCCAGTGCTTCGATTTGATATCTTGATCGTTTTTTGGGTCCTCGCGGTTTGGGAGAACGTCCTCTTCGAAGTTCCGAGGCAGATTCCTTTTCATTTAGGGTTTTAGGGTTTTAGCGATTTGGTTTTAGGTTCAGGGTGTTAGAGGTTATCGTGCTGATAACGTGTTGTAAACTTAAATATTTAGAACTGTAAGTTTCTGTATATTATTAATGAATAAGTGTTCCCTTTATATAGGGGTTACAAGAGAGATAAACGGAAATACAATAATATGAAAGATTACAAATCATAAACATAAACGAATTAGGAAATAGGCAAGTTGTAGCCGCCTCTCTCTCCTCTCCAAGTCTCGCGGCCGCATCTCTCTCTTTAGGGTTGGACCGTTTCTCTCTCTAAGTGTATAGGCCGGTTATGGATCGGGCCGGTTATGGACATCCACCAATTGATTTATAACAATAGACATATTTTTCAACGTTCTTCTCTTGAAAACGCACATGTTGATATTTTTTTTTTGTAAAAATGTAAAGATATTATTACCAATTTTAAGATTTTTGACAGAAGTACAATGATAACAAGAAGCAGAGCAAAGAAAAAAAAAACTAAACAACAACTCAAATCTAGTCGAAGCTGAAACAGACACAACCAACCGAACTGCAGCGAGAAGCCTCAACCAATCCGCACTTACCGCTTGCCAAAAATGGCCGAACCACACTTAAAACGAGAGACAGAACCCGGTAATATTGGCCTCCCCGATGATCCGCTCTTAAAGATTTGGTTCGACGAAGAACAGCTCGAGGTAGACTTCCTGGCATCCGCATACACGACGACAGCCAAGCCAGAGGCCTAGCACACCACCACAACAAGAACGAGCATTATTCCGGCGAGCAGCCACTAAGCAGCAACACGCCAAATCCTATACAAAATGGGCTGATGACAGCAGCAACTCCACAACACACACCACAGTCTATGCTCAAGCCGGAAGAGCCCATCCACTAGGAGACAGACCGTAAACGGCTGACCCCAGTGCTGGGAAGATGAGCGCAAACCAAAGAAAACCCGAGAATCCGCCTGAACCGAAGACCCCTCGATAAAGAAGAGCAACTCGGACATGGACAGTCCTTGAGAACCAAGGAACTGACCGGTTTGAAGCCGGAACACAAACAAACAACAATAACAAGCACTGCGGATAAGAGGACTGAAGAAGTACTGAAGGGAATGCCGAGACCCGAGGAGGACAAGAAATAAGCACCATGAACACGGGGAGAGCCGAAGCCATAGACGACTCCGAATCAAACTCCAAGTTACAGATACACACGCCAAGCGAGACACTGCCGGAGACGACACACGACGAACCCAACAAAACCTCAGACGCGCCTTAGAGGAGAACCTCACCGTACCTTCTGCACTTTGAGCAACGAGAAACCCTAACGTCGACATGCCTCGCGCACCGGAGATACACGCGCCGCCGTGCCACTCCACCAGGATACAAAGACATTAATCACCGGTAGAAGAACAGATCCGAGGCAGAGGAACCACCAGACGTAGCCACGCGCCGCCGATCAACGAGTTTAGCCAGAGATCTATAAAAGGGGGAAATCGATCTGCGATGAAACCCTACCCAAAAGCCGACCCCAACCTCCCCACGACACCGTACCATCCTCGCCGAGTAATCAGAGAACCGAAACAGCCACCAGATTCAGCCTAGGTTCCTTCACCAACGAACGTTCGAACTCCAGGAACAGCCACATATCGGAGGTGGGCGCAGAGGGGAGAGATGGAGCAAAGAGAAAAGGAGAAGAAGGGATGAGAAGCCCTCCGACGGCGAGGAGAGAAGCAACCGCCGGAGGCAAGATCACAAAGTTGTTTGGAGATAAAGTCTGGGGGAGAGAGTTTGGAGAGAGAGAAGGTCTCGCACATGTTGATATTATGTATCAGCCCTAAATGGTATCTAATCATTTCTCTAACAGTACATGATCTTTAATAATTTGCTCCGTCTACAGAAGATTTGACAGCGACACAAATGAAATTTTATATCTATATATAGAGGGCAAGGGTTTTTCCCTCATATATCGATATAAAGGAAAAGATAAGAATCGTTGAAAAGAACCACCTCTCAAATTTCATTTCTTCCCAACCATAGCTTTACATGGCTTCTCGACCTCCCTTTGAGACACATTTCTCTTCCATTTTTGGAAGCTCCTTTCCGAGATCAACTAGTGATGAACCAACCGTCCAAACCTCAGGTGTAAAGCTTCCGGTGATCGATCTTAGCCATCTTACTAATGGCGAGGAGGTCAAGCGCAAAAGATGTGTGAAACAAATGGTTGATGCAGCAAAATAGTGGGGGTTCTTTCAAGTTGTGAACCATGGGATTCCCAAAGAAGTATTTGAGATGATGTTTCGTGAAGACAAGAAACTCTTTGACCGATCCTTTAATGAGAAAGTCCGAGAAAAGTTTTCGGACACATCAAAGCATTGTTACCGGTGGGGAAACCCTAACGCAACTTCCCCGACTCAGTACTCCTTTTCTGAAGCGTTTCACATCACTCTTGCTGAGATCTTAAGTTTTTCTGATGATGGCAACAACTTCAGGTTTCAAACTACTTTATTTGATTTGAGATCTGTCGTATGATGAAACCCTAGTTCTTGAATTGTGTTTACTTTTAATTATTGAATTTCAAATAGTGATTTCGTTTCAGGACAAAATTCTTAGCAAGTCACAGTAACTCGTTGAGATTTTTTGTAACCTTTTTATGAAATTTGGTATAGGTAAATGGACATACTTTAATTTTTTGGAATGAAATTTTGAGGTTCTTTGGAAGATCAAGATTCATAGTCACAAGCGTCTATCTAGTAGTATATATACATAGCAACACTCATCATTATTTTATAGTTATAGAAAACTTTGATAACATTCTATATATATAGATCGGTCGGTTGTTAAAGATACACATAAATACAACATCATATCATTATTATACAATCATATAGATGAAGAAATATTCAATATTTTATTTTATTTTATCCTTTTTTCACAGAACAACAGTTGCAATGTATGTGCAAGAGGTAGCTCGAGTGGCACACATGATATGCGAAATACTGGGGAATCAAGTGAAAGTGAACTCGAAGTATTTCGAGAATATTTTTGCACTACAAAACAGCTTTCTAAGACTTAACAAGTATCACCCTTGTGTTTTTGGTTCGCAAGTGTTTGGTTTGGTTCCTCATACCGATACAAGTTTCATCACCATACTCGCTCAAGATCAAATCGGAGGACTAGAATTGAAGAAAAATGGACAATGGATTGGCGTAAAACCTTGCTCGGAGGCTCTTACTGTGAACATTGGTGACATGTTTCAGGTAACTTTAATCATTGATTATCAAAGTTTATAAGGTTACATGTTGTCTCGTTTAAAAATCGTTTACTTAGTTCTAAGCTTTTAAATTATTTATGACTAATTCGCAACCCAATGACTTAGACTACAGAAGTCTAAAAGTACATATCAAACTATAAACGAAGTTATCTGGTTTAGTATATAATATATGATAATAGAATGTTATGCGAGATATATAAGTACATAGAATGAAAAAGAAAGGTTTGCGTTTTCAATTCTTCTGTTATCACATGTCAAAAATTGATTTTTTCATATATTCTTTGAATCTAGTTACAACAGTATCTTTAACTAATTCCAAGGGAAACAAAGAATGAATTTACTAAGTAAGTTGTGACTAAAAAAAGGGCAATTCTCTCAACATTTTTTAAGTTTATGGGAGGGATTGGTTGGACTTTATCTCCATAATTTAGCTTTATTTATTTTTAAATCACTAAATTTTACCAATCATGTTGTAGCTTTACTTTTAAAAATTAAAGTCTACATCAAGTTTTTATTTAGTTTTACCAATCATTATTTTACTTTATTTTTAAAACTACAGCAAAAAACATAAAGCAAAACTTTTTCTTACGTATTTTAGGCAAAAACCCTACACCTTGTTTTTATAGGTTGTAGAATCTGTAAATGAAAAAAAAATATCTATAATATCAAATAAATTATATAATCATAACAAAAACTCTTATAAATATTTTAATTTTGAATTTGAGTGTTTTAAAATTATTAAGATATTTAAATAATATAAATATTATTTACATATCACATTTTAAATTACAATAAATTTTGATAATTTATTAAAAAAATATTAATATAAATTATTTTAATTGATATAAAATAATAATTTTATATATACAACACATATTTCATACTCCCTTTGTTTCATTATAAGTGTCATTTTAGGTTTCGGCACACGGATTAAGGAAAAAATTAATTTTGTACATTTCCTATAAAAAACACTATTACATATACACCTAACCATATTTCAACCAATAGAAAAATAAATTTTGCATAAAATTTATAAATTTTGTATTGAAAATCGAAAATGACACTTATTTTGTAACCAAAAAAATTCTCTAAAACGACACTTAATATGAAACGGAGGGAGTATATTTTATTTTAAAATATCTACAGCCTACAGCTTACAGCTACAACAAATTTAACTACAGCAAAAATCTCTGCAGAAAAAGTCTACAGTAACAACTTTACAGCTACAACCGATTTATCTACAGCCAAACATCTACAGCTAAATTTTCAAAGCCACAGTCGGACCAATCATCACCTATGTCACACAAATAGACCTCAAAAAACAAAATGACCAAAATAAACTTTTATTTTGAAAATTTTAATATTTTTTTAGTTTTTAAAATTTAAAATCATACCCCCAAAACCTCACCCCTTTAACTCTAAACCCTAAACCCTAAATCATAAACCCTAAACCCTAAATTCTAAATCCTAAACCCAAAAATACACCCCTTAATAAAACATTTTGGTCATTTTGATATTTGAGGTCTATATTTGTGATAAAAACTTTTTTAGGTCTATTCTAAGGAATTTCTCTTAAAAAAATTCATTTACCAAGTAGTTTCAATATGAATCATCTGGATCATAAGAAAACATTCAGCCATTCAGGGGAAACCCTAACTCTTTAAAAAAGCGTTTTTGGAGTTGTGGACATAAAGTTATATGTAAGATTCTGGTCCCTAAAACTTAACACTACTAATCCAAAATCTAATAGATGTTTTTTATAAGTAATCTAATAGATTTTGAATCACTTGACTTTTGTTCTTACAATTAGGTAATTAATCATGCTAAAATCTAACTAATTATCTTATGTATGCGCTATAGGCACTGAGTAATGGAGTGTACCAGAGCGTTAGACATAGAGTGATACCTCCAGCAAACGTGGAGAGGTTGTCGATAGCATTCTTCGTATGTCCCTATCAGGAAACAGAGATTGAATGCTCTGGGAATCCGAAGAAGTATAGAAGATTCAGTTTCAGAGAGTACAAAGAGCAGAGTGAACGTGATGTTAAAGAAACTGGTGATAAGGTAGGCTTGTCTAGGTTTCTCATCTGATCCAAAACTCTTTGACCTTTTGATATAGTGAAGTTAAAAATAATGTTTTCGTTTTTCTGTTGCTGCTATTCCCCAAACTCAAGAGTTTTAACATCTATGCTCAAACCACAAGGTCTTCTAATAATGAAATGTAAGAAAAATAATGTTTTATATAAATATATCTTCCATATTTCTGTTAGACACATTTTCTGTGAAACTTGCTGTGAAACTTATGATCAGTTGTGGTACCCAATACCTACCTTCTGTAGTTATTGCGGTTAGCAGTAGCACTGCGCTCCAAAAAGAGGTTGCACTCTGCTTTTCAATGAAATTGACAAGAGCATGATTAACGCTAGGGTTCGTAGGGTTTTTTTTTTTTTTTTTTGTCTGATTTAAAAAAAAAATTAAAAACGAACCAATCGCGGGCCGCCATGTGTCAGTGAGGCTCGCAAACAGTACAAAACTCAACTAGAGTCGCCTCTTGCAGAAGAGGAGAAGGAGCTTGGTTTTAAGAAAATGGTGGGGCCCACCTCTTAAGAGTCCACTTAAGAGGCAGGGTTAATGGTGGCCTAAGTCTAACACTAATAAAATCTGTGAAATTGTTGTGAAACTAGAGAATAGAATCTATGTTTCTGTATTATTAATAAACATAAGGAGCTATTTATACATAGAGAATTACACCGTCATAGAATAATGGAAAGACTAAAAAAAGGAAATACAAATATGTAAAGAGTACAAATCATAATCTAATAAGAAAAAAGCAAAATGTCGATTCTCTCTCTCTCTCTCTCTCTCTCTCTCTCTCTCTCCTCACGGTCGACTCTCTCTCTCTAGCATTGGGCCGGTTATGAACCGGGCCGGTTATGGACGTCCACAATATGATTTATAACACTCCCTCTTGGATGCCATAACCATACAGGGATTGTAATACGCTTTAGATGTTGCCTCATTAAAACTTTACCAGGAAAACTCAGTGGGATAAAACCATGGTGAATGAAAAAGAGTACAACACGTATTACTCCCCATGCTCTGAACAATTCGCGGCTGGCCTCATGAACAGCCAAGATCTCCGAATGGTTTGAAGATGTGGCCGCGATCGTCTGCTTCATGGAACGCCATGATATGGCCGTTCCATCATGTGTGAAAACATAGCCTGTCTGTGATCGAGCATTGTGTGGATCTGAAAGATAACCTTCATCAGCAAAATCAACTGAACATTCTTTGTTTTTGTTAGTATAAAATAAACCCAAGTCTTTCGTTCCTTGCAGGTAACGAAGAACATGTTTAATCCCGTTCCAGTGCCTTTGGGTTGTAGAAGAGCTTAATCTAGACAATAGATTCACGGCAAAACATATATCTAGTCGTGTGACTAGCCAGATACATCAAAGCTCATATGGCACTGAGATATGACACTTCGGGACCAAGGACATCTTTATCATCCATCTTAGGACGAAACGGATCAGTGTCCAGGCCGAGGGACCTCACGACCATGGGGCTAGATAATGGGTGAGACTAGGCCATGTTGAATCTCTTGAGTACTTTTCTGTATATGCCATTTGATGCACAAGGATTCCATCTCTTATGGACTCAAGTTGTAATCCCAAACAAAACTTTGTTTTTTTTTTCAAGATCTTTCATCTCGAATTCTTTCTTAAGATATTCAACTGTTTGGGAAATCTCTCCAGAGGTTCCTAGGATATTTAAATCATCAACATACACTGCTATAATCACAAAGCCCTGGCCGAATTTCTTTATAAAGATACAAGGGCTGATCGGATCATTTTTGTTTCCTTCTCTCTCTAGATATTCACTTAACCTATTGTACCATATTCGGCCTGATTGTTTCAATCCATAAAGTGACTTATTCAACTTTATACAGTGTTATTCTCGAGTACTCGATTTGTTTTTCAACTCTATACCCTCTGGTACTTTCATATAAATCTCATTATCCAGTGGCCCATATAAGTATGCAGTTACAACATCCATTAACCGCAAGTCTAATTTCTCTCTTATAGCCAGACTTATCAGGAATCTAAAAGTAGTAGCATCCACCACAGGGGAGTATGTCTCCTCATAATCGATTCTTGGTCTCTGTGAGAATCCTTGTGCAACAAGCCGTGCTTTATATCTCATGACCTTTCCATGTTTATTTCTTTTCCTCACAAAGACCCACTTATAGCCGACTAATTTAATATCATATGGTGTCCGGACTATTGGTCCAAAGACATCTCTCTTCTTTAAAGAGTTTAACTCCACGTTTAGCTTCTTTCCATTTGATCCAATCTGATCGTTGAGTGCACTCATAAATAGACGTGGGTTCATGATCCTCATTCAAATCCATAAGTTCAAGTGCTACATTGTATGCAAATATATCATCAATATCGACATTCTTTTTGTTCCATTGTATCCCAGACAAGACATTGTTTATTGAGATCTCATTATTATCAGGACCTTCAATACCTTGAATCTTGGCGTCCCAATGATGTTAGGAGTTTCAAGGCTCCTAAGACAAATGTTGTAGTATAAATGATTGTCGAACCAGTTCTGAGGAATATCAAAGCACCGAGAATGCAAGTACTCACTTAATCTAAGTGCAACCAATGATTTAGATGGGTTTTAAACTACTACTAATACCAGAAAGCAATTACAGAATGATACTTTCTTGACTAAGGGAAAAGAGAACTCATGGGCATAGGGATTAGACCTTGGGTGATCAAGTATCGAACTAAGGATGGCAAATGATTAATCAAACTATCGACCTTAAGCCTAGACACAATTCTAAGCAAGCTCTATGTCTAGATAAATGCTCATTTACTAATATATCTCAAACATCAAATGTCTTTGGTTGAATAATATGAAAGCAATCATTACTAACAAGTCTATTAGCTATTTTAGCACCTTTAACAACAAATGTCTTTGGCAAAGTATACTAAAAGCTTAGGAGAGTTGTCTCAGGCATTTCATCAAACACCTTTTGGGTGGGAAATGCCTATCGATCAACTTTTGAGTGGCCAACTCAGAAGATGCATTATGAATACTCTACTAGCAAGGAACAAGAATGATCTACACTAAAACATTCTAGAACTAACCTAATCACCCTTAATCTCCCTAACCCATGAATTCAAAAGGTGATTACTCACTAATCTCCATGATTCCTCTTAAACCCATATTGGATTTCAGATTAATCATGTAGAGAAATAGATAAGAAATCAACAAGAACACAAGATGAAAGCAATGAAGTCTGAATCAAAAGAAGTTTTACTAGTTGTTCTCCCCGAAAAAAGATATCATGCCTGGTGGCTACAAAAGGTACTTAAAACATAGGTTTAGAAAGTGTAAAACATGCATAATAAAATGACCAAAAAGCCATTGATAAATCATAAGTTCGACCAAATAGACGACGCGGAGCGACCTCCCGGCACGTGCATAATAAAACGTGCACGTCGCTGCGAGAGGTCGCTCCCGGGTCGTTTCTTCCCGAGTGACCTGGCTGTGTCGCTCTGAAGACATCGCTCCCGGCTTGCTCAGAAACCATAAACGCGAGCGACCTTAGGGTGTCGCTCTAGGAGGTCGCTCCCGGCTTGTTCGTCGCTCTCAAATCGACACAACCCGAACGACCTCTGGGTGTCGCTGTGGTGAGGTCGCTCTAGGAGCTGGAGCGACTTCGCCTTGTCGCTCTAGGAGGTTGCTCCGAAGCGTAAATGGCGAGTGAGTTCATGGCGACGCTCCGGTAGGTCGCTCCCATGCATTGCTCGTCCAATGATCACCTTAATCACCTCTTTTGAGCTCCAAACGCACCCAAATGTCTCCAAGAACTCCATGTGGTACTCCAATACCTAATAGAGACATATGTATGCAAAATGCAACCTAGACATGGCTAAATCCTAATCTATATGATGAAAATGCACATGAATAAATGGATAAAACAATGTAAATATGCAAGATATCAACTCCCCCAAACTTGTTCTTTTACTTGTCCACAAGTGAACTTTCTAGAACTCATAGGAAGAGAGGTTTTAAGGTGGGGAGCTCATAGCCAAAAGAAACACAACTAGCACTCAACTCAACATTTAAATTCAGCATTAGTACACTCTCTCTTATTATACTCTAGCTTCTCTAGGCCTATCTCAACTCTTTTCATCCCTACACTCATCATCATGCATTCACACATGCAAATCAGCCAACTCTCAAGTTCATTAAGCATAGCATCAAGTGAATTCTTGCAAATGGTCAATTGGTCCAAATCATTTGGGTAAGGGGATGCTTTTTAATCAAGTGAGTCAAGGGGTTCAAGATATATGATATTCAAGGTGGTATACTCTCAAGACAAGTAGCCTTGACATTGCACATAATATATCTAAGAAAAGGATCAACTCATGCATACAATGCTCAATCTCCATTGTTCTACCTTTTTCCCAAACATATATGATACACATTCATTTCCCTATTCCAAACCCAACTCACATCTCTCACCCAAGGACTTCAAAAGCATTTCCCAACATAAAACTCTTTTTTTTTTACAAGGGATTTCTTGCACTCTTTTGAACACCTCTTAGCTCATACTAGTTTTGCTAGCCCCCTTTCTTTATTCTTTCTTTTTTTTTTTTTTTTTATGTTTGGGGGCCAAGACTTTTCACAAATTGAGCTAGAAGTTTCTCTACTTATCCCATAAAGACTAGTCAATTAAGCACAAGAGTTCACTCTTTTCGTTCAACTTTCTCATACTCACAAATCAAACTTTACAACACTCACCCCCATCCTATGGCTAGACAATAATGTGCCTAATCTAGCAAGAATGAAGATCAAGCATGGTCGTTCCCGATACTCTCAACGTTATGTGCATGTAAGACTTTCCGAAAAAGGCATCACTCATCAATCAATGAAGGCTTAAAAGGAGGAAGGGATTTTGGGGAGAGGTCTACCACTAGAGGTTGTCAAAAAGATTGGCATAAAAGATGTGATAACTCAAGTGTGTATATCCATGATTCAGTACACAAGGGACCATGAACAAGATGCATTAAGTTCGTTCAGTTCAAATAAGGTTGTAGTTGGCTTCAAAGACTGATACTTATACACAACTAATTTATCGAAGTTACTTAAATTTGTTGAGGACCAGGTCGTACAAGCTTCAGATCTCTGGAAGTAAAAAGATTACAAACTGATATGATGCGTTTGTAGTGTTTCAGTAGTATTAGATTAAATTTCTCCCTGCTAATACTTTTGTAGGCCCATATAGTAGATCTTCGTACAATTCCTGAAGCATTGCCATATTTTGTCACACCTAAAACCGTTGAAGAGAACTCAGCGCTGTTGCGGCAGCTGTTGTGTGTTATGTTACTTGACTAAATCGTGAAAATTTGCATATCTCCAAGGGCTTGATGTTGTGTGTTATGTTACTTGACTAAATCGTTCTTCTCACTGGTTTTAAGGCTTTTAAAAGGGTAGCTCATTTTTTAAGACGTTTTTTTTTTGGTAACAAAGGCTGGTTGAAGGGTATCTTCGTAGAGCTACCCAAAGAAGTTACATATTTGCTAATATCCTCACTTGGCATTTGCAGGCGAGTTTAATTTCGTCGTGTTTATGAATATTTGAATTTTCTTGGAACCTATAGACCCTTTTTGTTGGTAAATTCATTTTACTTTGTTTTATATAATGCTAGGGGAAATTGTCATTTAAATCACTAACTTTCAAATTTGGTTGAAAAAGATAGAATTTCACTTGAACCATTTATTTTTTTTAACGTCTGATTAATTATGCTATTACAACATTAAGAAATATTATATAGATGATTCGTATAACGGTAATTCTACCAGAGAATACACGTCTGACTGCATCATTCTAAGCCGCCCTATGAGATCATGTTTGATGATAAGGTCTGCATCATGCTGAAGACCTCTTGTAACTATTTTTTTTCCATAATCTGCATAATTTGCGTTTTTTGAGATTTGAACTTCAGACATTTTGGTGTAGAAGCATTAATGAACATTTACTCAAACCATTGGACTAATGGGGGCAGTGGTTTCCACCACTTGAACCAGTTAAAGCACTAATTTAGTTTGAATAGTCATTTTAAACCTCAACTCAATTTGACTAACTCAAATCAAAGACGACGTTAATTTGTATAACGGATTGATTAGACGGAGTTAATCGCCGTATCTAATCTCTCTTAAGTCCAAGACGTCGTTTTGAATTTTTTTTTAAATTGTATCTGAAAGGAATCGAACCCGTAACCAAAGCTAAACTCGTTGTAAACCCGAACCACTAGACCACTTCCAATTTTGTTAACTTAAAATTTTACAAATAGATATTATTATTAAACCCTTGACTACCTTTCACTCTTCTATTTTACTCAACTTGGCCTCATACTTCCTCCTCCCGCTACCACCGCCACCGCGTCTTTTCCTATTCCTTGTCTGACCGTTATATCTCGCCGCCGCAACTCTCCGGGCAGAGATGGTAACTGGAAAAACACATTTTCAGCGACACCGGCATCTATCTCGGCCTCAAGAACCACCGCTTCTCATTAGAGCAGAGCTAGCTTTAACAACCAATGCAGACATCTCTTCTGCTTTAAGTGACTGATGAAGCGAGCTGAGAGGTAAAGCGAAGTAAAGCTGACCAAGCTAAAGCTCCTCTTCAAAGCTAATGGCTGACACGGCGTAAATCAAATTTAATAATAATATCTATTGGTATTTATTCAAAATGACAAAATTGGAAGTGGTCTAGTGGTTCGGGTTTACAACGAGTTTAACTTTGGTCACGGGTTCGATTCCTTACAGATACAATTTAAAAAAAAAAACGACGTCGTTTGGAGGATTAACTCCGTCTAATCAATCTGTTACCCGAGTTAACGTCGTTTTTAATTTGGTTTAGTCAAATTAAGTTGAGGTTTAAAGTGGTTATTCAATATAAGTTGGTGTTTTAAATGGTCCGGTGAGTCTGTTCTGGAAATATTGAAAGATGGTGCTTCCGTGAAGGTTTGTCCTCTATTAAGCCTTTTGTACTTCTTGGTGTCAACGACTTTAGAGTGGAATCTTTATCGTATTATTGTTTGGCTAATATAGTGATTATGCAACTGATGAGATTTGAATCTTTTACAACATGCAAATCATTCCAATATATTTCCAAATTGGTTTCATATAGTCTTCAGTTCTGCTTTTTCCAATATATTTCCAAATATTTTGGAGATAGCAGTGATAATACTAACTCACTAAACATGAAAAGGCCACTAGCATGTTCATGTATATATAATTTCGGAAAAATGTCTACAGCTTTGTATTGTTGGCTGTAACACTTTGTGTTCATGCGGGTGTCTCTGTTATATTTTAGAATGAATCATTCCAAGCAATCTTGTCAGAGGTTTGACAGCATATCATTGATGCTCTCTCTCTCAAGGCCTTGGACTTGTTCAATAGAGAGTTTGACTTCTTTGAAAAGGTTACATCTATTTCTGGGGCATTATTTCCTCTTCCAAAGGAAGAACGAAGAGCTGGTATAAGAAGGTAGCATTCTAATATTTAGTTTTCATAACTGGACACTATTGGTACAAATGAATCTTCCTGTTAAGTTGTTAACATGCAAGATAATCTATGATATTTTCTCTGGTGGGGAGTTGGAGAAAATCAAAATGCAAGGAGAAGACCTTTATTTGCCTACCGCTCCTAGCATGCTTGTTAAGGGTATCCAGATAGACAGTGGAATACCCCTTCAGTCAGTTGCCAAAGTCCCTATATAACTTTCGACGTTGTCGATCGTGATGGTAACCAGAATGATGTGAAACCACAGGCTTGTATTTTCAAGGTAAGCTTTTGCATTTTCTAAATTTGTAGGCCGATCTAAAAACTGATATCATTTGATGTTTACGTAGTAGTAGCCAACACAATAAATAAATCATTACATATATCTTTTGCCTCCACTTTTGAAAATGCATATAGCTAGGATAGATATAAGTGCGCAAACGTAGCCAGTGTTTCGTAGTCAGTTTTATACATGTCCCAACCTGATCACTCTGAAAAATTCAAAAAAAAAAAAATGATCTGACGTACAAAACAGAGGATTGGAAACCTACAAAAGCACCTGTATAAAAACCCTATGTGGAATTCTACAGAATCCCAAACTAATCTCCTATTCCCTCGATACCCTTTTCTCTTGTTATTTCTCCCAAATATTTGATCTCCGCTTTTATAGAATTCTTTGTATGCTATTTTTAGCTGAAGAATCTTATGTTCCTGGTGAACACTTACCCTCAAAATGTTAGCTGAAGACTTTCTTTATGCTTCACCGGTTGGTGTTTAGTGTACTCTAATTCTCTCTTGTATATAGGTTGGAGATGATTGCCGTCAAGATATTCTTGCCCTGCAAGTGATATCTCTTCTTCGAGACATTTATGTAAGTGCAAAGATGATTGTCGTCGAGATGTTCTCTTGTCATGTGGCCTTGTTTATTCGGCTTTACACGTCTAGTGTTAACACCCTAATACACGCTATTGAAGGATTCCTAATCTACCCAATCCTATCTCTCATCCGTCAAGTACTTCGGCAACTCTTCAACACAACCAAGACACGCTTAAGAGTTTCTCTCTCTCTATAAAATCAGTCTCTGTATTTCTGTCTCTCTACAGACAACTCATAGCTATTTTATAGTTATTCTCCACGTTTCCGAAACCCTAGATCCATGCAACATGGATATGGACATCTTCCATAGCAATAAGTGAAACTTTCCTTTTCTTGGAATTGCACTTATTCCTCTTTCCTTTAGTCATAAACTTGTTCCCCAAATTTATTCTTCTTCTCCAAGATACTCCCTTGCTCTCCAACTTTACACGACTACAGCTCAGCACCTTACATCCACATAGGCTTCACCACTCAACACGTCGTATGCGTCAGCAACTACGTCAGCGACTTCTTAAGGGCAAAAATCTTGCATATTCAATCTCTCCATTTTAGCTTTTTGTGCCGATCAAGCACAATATTCTCCTGGTTCAAAAACTACGTTCCACACCTGGAAACTTCCATACCAAATATGTTTTTCTTTCCCACGAGATGTGCACCACATATGCTTTTCTCCCCCATGAGATATGCATTTTCTGGACCAGAACGTCACTATTCTCCCCCTGATTGATTGCATACTAAGCTAAAACAGATGCTTTGATTTCAAGCCTTACAGCCACACCCCTCTGCTTTTTCATGCGTAATCATGACACAACCCCTACTGCAGCGGAATAGATTACAAGTACTGCATCACGATCTGAAGCACATGTCAAACTACTTTTCGACCAGCTTCTGTTGAGGACATAGTTTCCTTTATGTGTCATCTTCTTGACCATGAGCCCCTCCTCATCCACACTGAGTGCACTCTGCACTCGTTGCTATTGTGTTGGAGTGATTTCACTATCACCCTCCTGATGATCACCTCACATCACGTCCTGATGCACTTTGATTTTTCCCCTTTGTACCACAAACAACTTCGTGTCTTGGCTCCAAGTTTTATGCGTCTTGATCAACCTCAAGATCGTTCCTAACAGAGGTGCACCCTTCTTATGATGTCTCATCCATGATCTCATCAAGTAAGCCACTCTTGGCTAAGAACACCTCTTTAATCCTCTTGGGTTTAATCAACGCCTTGTTCACCTTCTTGGTCATATTTCTGCTCTTCTTACGAGCAAACAGTCCCCTTCTTGTGTCCAACCTTCCCACATAACCATCAACGCATCTGATGTTGCTTCTTGTTTGGCCTGACACAGTTGCTGATGCACTGATTAGTCTCCTTCCTTGTACCAGATGCACAACCATGTTTCAGAACCTCATGTCTGACCTTCATGTTGTTGCACTGATGTACTACCTTCGGTTTGTTACTCACAGCTATGCGCTGTAAAATTTTATGTTGTATTCCTTGTCGTACGTCCCGATGAACTTCTTTGACTCCACCTTTTGATATGCTCCCTTGCACGAAGTGTGATAGCCCCTTATGTTGTACTTCACCAGTACTCTCAGCTCCTTGATATCTCAGTCCCCAGTTCACTTTGGTTGGTTGTCCCATCGATAGAATCTGATCCAAGTCTTTGGTTTCACTATTGAGCATCCTGATATGCTTGCGATTTTCAGCCAAATCACGTTCTAGCATCCTTACTACTCTCTCTTGTTCACCAGTAACAACTTCTCTCAAGTTGCTAACCCCATGTTCAAGAGACTCATTCTTCTCTTTTAAAGCCCCAAGTTCTTCAACCAGTTCTTCAACCAGTTCTTCAACCAGCTTATTTTGCTTCTGAGACATATCATGCTTACGACTCGGTGGTGCAATCTCAGATTCTCATTCTTGAGATTCAACCACTTGTTAAGCAGCACGTGATACTCTCCGCATCATCTGTATCCACATCTGAATCCACATCTGAATCCGAGGACTCATTGGATCTCTCCTTGCGTGCACCAAAAGCAACAAGATTCTTAATCACCTTTGCATCTTCTCCAGACTCTGAATCATCAGACGACTGCAATGGAATTTCTTTTTCCTTAATTGAGTTTGGAGATTCACGTCGAGTGTGTCCAACACCTCTACACTCAGGGCACTTGAGTTCCCTTCGTTGTGCTACAGGACAACCAACCCTCATATGGCCAACGTTTTCACATTCATAGCACTTGAGACCTTCTCTTCTTCTGCCATTGCCACGATCACCTCCCTGATGAATATACTGATTCCTCCCATCAGAGCGAGTCATCATCTTACCAATATTCTTAGCCAACATGCACATGACATCTTCAAACTTCAGAGAACTATTACCATCTTTTTGAGCTACAAGTGTTATATTCCTTGATGCACCACTTGACGTTGATACCGAACTATTGTTTGTCTCCATCTCTTCTGCCTTCAGCATACCCACAAATTTTTCAAACTTGAACTCATTCGTGTTTGTAGTCATCTACAAGACCGCCTTGTGAGCTACAAACTTAGTTGGAAGACAACGTTGTAACTTCTTTACCAAATTCTTCTCCTTGTAGTTCTTTTCAAGTATGAATGCTTCATGCGCTATAGCACTGAGTTTGACACTGAAGCTTGCCACAAAATCCGCATCAGACCATTTGAGATTCTCAAAATGCGACCAAAGATGATCCAGGCGTGTCCTCTTGACCCTCTCATCTCCTTCATACGAGTTCAGCAGCATTTTCCACGCCTCTTTAGGTAAAGTACTCCCCTGAATCAGCTAGAACTATTCTGCTTCAACAGCTCTAAAAATCACCGACAATGCCTTTGTATTAAACTTTGATGCATTGCGCTCTGCTTTTAACCAATCCTCTTTTGGCTTGGGCTTCTTCTCATCTTCTTTGACTATGTTAGGCTCCTCCCAACCAATCTCCACAGCTTTCCACGCATCTTCATTGATTCCTCAAATCATTTGTTTCATGCAAGCCTTCCAATGACCATACTGGTCTGCATTCAACATGATCTCTTTCTACATAGAAACAATCGTGTCCATCTTCACCTTCAGGATCACACCGGTAACTTAGGCGTCCTGCTCGGATACCAATTGTAAGTGCAAATATGACACCACAATGGTAATGTGATACACTAAAATTGGATCTTTGTCTACTGTCAAGTTAACAGTGTAGCTGTAATATCTTTAGATTCAATTCCAGAGGACCAGTTCACACTTTATCTTTATGGGATCAGAATTAAGCTAAACAAAGTGGGGTTTTTTAAAGAAGTCAATAACGTAAATAACAAGTAACAAGCTGAGGTTGTTTTGAATTGATTTAAAGGCGCTAGTCTAGGGTTTCTTCTTCAGGTATGGAAATCGCAAGCCAAGCAATTATTCAAGTTCAGTTTATAACAAATCTAAACTCGGATCACTCAGGTTGAATCAACCCACTCTCGTGGTATTGATTCTTTTGCAAGTCGGTCTTGATGCCTAAACGCTAGCAAACTTTAGAGATCAAGTTCGATATGTTCACAATACACCCTAATATCTACTCTCGCTGACTAGGGATGCAAAGCTCATTCAAATCATATCAAGTCATCAATTAATGGCTAGCTAAATTGATTAACCCTAATTCATGCACTAAGTGATCGGTTCAATCCAAGCAATAAGAACATATATGAATGTAGACAATCTTAAGATGACTTATTTATGCTTCAGCTCACGAATCCAAACCCTAGAACCCTAAACTAACTCGGTGAGTACTCAGACATAACACAAGAACAGAGAAGCATGATTTCTGAATAATACTGCATATATTAGATAATAGAAATCAGAGGGTTCAGGATAATCTTCTCTAGGAGATAGATGAGGCCTTGTCCCTTACAAGTAGCAATCGCCCAAAAATCAAAGCTCTCTCAAGTCTTTTCTTGCGTAAAAACTAAGGTAGGTCTAAAATAATAAATAGGAGACTATATATATAGGAGCCACAGGCGGCTATATGGAAAAATAGGAAATCTAGGGCAAATCCCGAAATATTTGGAAACTTCTTTTTTTATCTCTGCCGCTGGAGCATGCACTCAGGCTGCTCTGGTCGACTGTTCTGCGCGAAAGACTCCAATTCACACTCTTTTTCTCTTCTTTCCCTCTATCTGGTCTAACTCTCATCCAATGCAACTCCAGACCTGTAATGACTCAAATGGACTAAAAGACTCGATAAAACTGAAAACTATTAGTAAGACATACATATAATGTGCCAAAAACACAATATATCATAATGCAGAAAGTAAACCGAGAGATAATAATCAAGTACAAACAACCTCTTTGCTTTATTAGAAATCACATTTAAACAATCTTTACAAGACCTTGTTTATTCAGCTTTACACGTTTAGTGTTAACACCCTAAAACATGCTACTAAAATATTCCTAATCTACCCAACTCTGTCTCTCCTCCGTCAAGTACTTCGGCAACTGCTTCAGAACGACCAAGACACACTTAAGAGCTTCTCTCTCTCTCTCTCTCTCTAAAATCATCCTTTGTGTCTTTATCTTTCAACAAGAGTTTGGACCCGTTGGCTCACCCTCTTTTGAAATGGTATGGGGTAACGTCCTCACCATCAGTGTTGGTTATGGGGTGGTGAGTCTTTTACTCCAGCCCAAAGACAGACACAACGACAATCTCCTCTTTGACAAGTATGATAACCTTCACACTTTTGAAACCCTCTGTTCTGAATCTATGTGGGAAAATTCATGAAATAACCATTACATATTTTCATAAATGCAGCAAGGGAAGGCTTGTTCACATTGATTTTAGTTTCATTCTTGAAACTTCCCATGGTGGAAACATGCGTTTTGAGAATGCACATTTTAAACTAAGCCACGAGATGACACAATTGCTTGATCCATAAAGTTACATGAAGAGAGAAATCTGGCATCAGTTTGTGAAGTAAAATTTCTCCACACTTTACCTTTTTGACATAATTCCAATGAGAGAGGTTCTGAGATAGTTCTATACTCTCTCTCGTATAGCTTGTGTGTGAAAGGTTACTTGGCTGCTCATCGGTACATGGAGGGGATCATCATTACAGTGGAAATGATGGTGGGAAGTGGGTTGCCTTGCTTCAGCAGAGGAGATCCAATTGAGAAACTTCGCAAGAGATTTCATTCCGAGATGAGTGAGCGTGAAGCCGCACACTTCATGATCCATGTATGTACTGATTTCTACAACAACTGGACCACATATGTGTACGACGACTTGATACAATTTATGCAACAAGGCATCGAGAAGTAAACGCCAGAGAAGATATTCTTCTGCGTATTCAGAACAAGAAAAAAATTTTATGTCTAATCAAATTACCGAACAATAAAATTTGAATGATCGTGGTTTCTAATGATTAATACTAGCTTGTTGGAAAAGAGAGAAACCTTCTCTGAGTTTTCTTAAAATAACATTAGCATATGGCACTGTTCCGATAAAGATGCCTCCAGGACGAAGTAAAGCTGAAACATTTGCCAAGCCTCACCTTGCAAGCATCTCGATAGTCCAAGAGTAAACTAAATGTGAAAATTGATGAATTTTCGTCCTCTAACTCTTCAAAACCCAATCTAACAAGTGAATTATTCAGACATAAGCAGAATCAGAAATCATAGTATGAATAAATTGAATTAAGAAATAAAAAAGAGTAAATAAAGGATTTCAAAATCTTCTCTTTGCTGAGTTTTAATTTGTCTCACCTAAAAAATCTCTAAAAAAAATCTCTCTCTCCGTCAAAATAATGAATTGCCAAACTCTTGAAAACCTAAATAAAGTCTAAAGACACAAAAGGATCTAATTGGAAATAATGGAAACTTTGGGCCCATCTTCAATTCTTGAAACTTGATAAAAATCCGTCGTGAAGTGCTTAATCCCGATGGGTGTGGACCAACACCATGAATGGATGCGATCGACACCAGCCCAAAACATGGTCTATCACTTATGTTTTCAGCTGTCATTCTCCTGAAGCTCCTAAGTGCTCTAAAAGCTATTTATAAACCTGCAATGACTGGAAAAGAACTGAAAAGACCAAAAATACCATGATATATCATGAATCTCTGTTAAATCAGACGTATTTATTTCAGCCATTGTGTGTGGTCTCACTTCGGATCTTTAGAGGGCTATTTTTTCTTAACCCTTCCTCCCCCTTTCAAGCGTCAAATGATGGATTTCAGACCCACACAAAGTTTAGGGTTAGGATTTTGATATTATGTATCAAATAAGAAAAAAATAAAATGACTTTTCTTTGCTATGATTTCAAGGTAAAATGTGTTTCGTATTGTACATGAATCGAGATACAATGAAGATGGATAAAAATGTATAGTTGTATATATATAAGAAATACATAAGAGTATGTGATTTAAGCCTATGGAGGCTGCCAAGAGGTCCAGATCCCTTTCTTCTTCTTCTTCCTCCTCCTTCTCTTTTATTCATGTCTTCTATAGGGATTGTAAGGGAAGATTGATCTCCGGTGTGAATCCGGCACCATTAAAACCTTTTTAATTGCTTTGATCTTTCTTATGTTTTTGGTTGACTCATTGAAGTGACGTTGACTTTCTTTAGACTTATACTAGAATTTTGTTCTACTATGTTTTATTACTGTCTTAGTGAACTTTCGGACTGTTAAGCCGGATTTTGTAAGTGGGTTTCAAAGGAGGTGAAACCCGCCTCCAACATCACTAGCTAGTTTCATTAGATAGGTTCAGGCACTGGCTAACAAACTCAGATACTAATACTTAAAAATAAAAATAAAATAAATGATGGGCTTGCTTCTTGCTCTTCTAGAGTTTGATTTGTTCTTCGAAAGATTTACACTACAACGCAGTTTTCGAGTTTATTATTTCACTCTAGGACAGTTTCAACTAGCAATACACTTTTTCTCTCATCTCAACACCTTCTCTTCTCTTCCCAGCGTATGAAAACTCATTACTACCCTTTTTCATTATCTCTCTTTTAAATCTAACAAAAATACAAAAAAACGAATTATGTGGCCATAAATCAATCTCTTTTTCTCTTTCTATTTCCTTATCTCTTAAATTTTTTTCTTGTCTTTCTCATACAATTTTTTTTCTTCTGTAAAACAAATCATGCTGAGAAGAAGATGAAGATTATGATGAAGATGAAAAACACATGACGATGGAGTTCGATTTTGCAACCCTTAGTCGGCCTCATATAGAACCAGTAGAAGAATAAGATGAGGAAAGAGAGGATGACAGAGTTGATGATGAAGACAGCGACGACAGTGAGAACAAAGACACGACGGCAAGGATGACAAAGGTGAATGTGAGGTATGATTTTGAGATAATAAGTTTGTATGGAATCATCGGCATCAACGTTTGGAATCCTCGACTCATCTTCCACCGTGGATTTAACCATCGTTCCGGTGATGGATAGATAACTTCGATGAATTTGGTTTGTGCATATGGCTGCCTCCTTATAATTTCAATGAAGCGGTTATGACTGAACTGAAATCTAATGAGTTCTTGTCTTCTGATTAAAATTTCAACGAAGTGGTTATGACTGAACTGAACAACGACTCCGGTTGTCATCGTTAAAGGTGTAAAGATTTGTAATTTTTGAATGCACATACCCATCTTTGTGAATTACACAGATCATTGTT
The DNA here is from genome assembly GCF_020379485.1 of Brassica napus. Lineage (NCBI taxonomy): Eukaryota > Viridiplantae > Streptophyta > Magnoliopsida > Brassicales > Brassicaceae > Brassica > Brassica napus. The sequence continues at coordinate 26,276,641 of NC_063448.1, read as the reverse complement.
TGGTTTGTAATCAGTGTACACGTGGACAGTCAAACATTGTGTACACATGGATAGTCAAAAGTTGTAATGGAAATTTAAGAAGGATTATTATCAAATATTTTATATTTATCTTACGTCTCTTGATGTGTTTTCACTGATCAACATATATAATGCTGCAAAATAGTATTCCACATGTACAAATAATTCTCAGTATCCACATGTACATTTATGTGTACAAGAGACTAAAAGATGGACAATGATTTGGCGTTGCAATGAATATTAACATTTAGTAATCACTACAAGAGAACGTGGGAGTAACGACTACGATTTACGACTACAAATTTGTAGTCGTAAATTAACTTCGATTTTACGTCTAAGTTACGACTACAGTAAAGTTCGTCGTAGCTTAAACGTAATTTTGCTACTAATCGGGTTAGTCATAAATTGGTCGTAAATTAACTTCGCATTTACGACTACACTTTCAGGTAGTCGTAATGTAGCCGTAAATTTGTGACTAAATTACATCGAAGATCTACCATCTGATTAACAACCAATTTAAGAGAAACGTAGTTGCACATTGGTGGTTAAGTTATTATCAAACTTAAATTCGTTGTAACATTGTTACCTACCAAAATCAAAATTTCCCTATAAATATATATCGGATTGGATACCAAACTTTCCATATCAAAAGAAAATTGGATGAATCAGATGGAAAGACTTGTATTTTATTAAGTTATTTGCAACTATTACACCATAAATAAATATGATTGAATCAAGTCTTGAAGACTAAACATCAGTGTACATGTGTACATCAACGTGCATGCGTACATGTGGACACCTACGAGTACATGTACATGTAAAACACTTGCAAACAAAGAATGCGAGTGTTTATTTTACTTGGACAATGCTTCTCCTCTAAAACTTATCAAACTAAAACATACCAAATCTTCTTACCAAGTCAGCTTCAATGTTGTATATCTCTCATACAGAATGGGTACCCGTTTTTTGGTCGATGCGCCACAGCCGGCGCTTGTGGTACCAATCAAGTGTTCAAGATTATATGTACGAGCAATGCAACATTTGATATTTTTTATACATGGCTTTCACAATAAAAAAAATCATAAGAATATTACTTAGTACAAGACATTCCCACCAAATGTTGTTCGCATGGACAACTGAGATGTCCACATGGACAATTTACACAAGGCGTACACATGGACAACTTACACGAGGCATACACATGAATAGCTTCTTGTCTTTGACTCCATGCCAAGTCTTGTCCACATTATGGAGTTGTCCGTCCAAGAACAAAAATAATAATAAAATAACAGATAATTCAATGAAGACACATCGTTCAAACCAACATTTCCAACAAAACAAATACATCATATAGCAATATAACATAAAAACAGAACCTTATGTTTCTCTAGGATCCATACAGAACTGAATTAGCTTTGTAAGTCATTTCAAAATACTAGATTCAAAAATCATATATACTTTGTGAATCATCCAAAGCTAAGTTTCAAAGGTAATACATAATAAGCTGAGCTGATATAAATAAATAAAAAACGAATCTAAAGGAAGCAAGCTGCATCTTTTGGAATCAGAGATCAACTTTATGATTGAAATTCAGTATTGAGCAGGAGAAATCAAATATATTAAATGTAATCTTACCTCGCCAAACTGCCGTCAACTTAGTTCCAATCTCTCCGGATTTACATCATCTAGCTTCATCTGCGGCTGAGACGGAGATTGAGCAGGAGGTGGAGATACATCGGGTTTCTTAGCCACTTTCCCTTTGCCTTCATTTGTACTTATGGCTACAGCTCGTTTTTATGATATTTCTCTGGTGGTTATTCTTGTGGAGGATGAAGGTAGAGGTGGAGAAGAATAAGATAGACCAACGAATCAAGACTTTGATTCAGAAAAACCCACCATCAGAACATGAGAGAGGTGTATGCACGCTTAGATTTTTTGTTTCTTTGTTTCAAATCAGTATAATTTGATCCAAAACCACTTTATCGACATAGAAAAAGAGAAAAGAAGGTGATGAAAGAGATAAAGAAGAAGAAAACAATTTTATTTATAAAAAAAGGTATGGCTGTAAATAAAAGAAGAACAAAAGAGATATTGTGCTTTTCACACGCCACAAAAGGTGAGTGTTGTTAGGGTTAGTGCTGTCATTTTACTTCCAAAAACTACTTCAGTAGTGGAATCTTATATATTTATTGAAAGAAATTTAATGGTTATATATGCTTATATAAAAGAATTAGATTTGTAGGTAAAGAATTATTAGAACTTTTTATGTTTTCTAAAAATCTTATGCAAAAAAAAAACTCTATTTTTTTATTTCTTGAAAGCTAGAGTATTCTCGGTTTTTTCACGTGTTAAAATAAAATATAAAGTAATTCTAAAACAAATTATTTGAATTACTATAATATTACTTTTCTGTAAGAGAAATATTTGTAATGATTAAGGTTTACGTTGTTGAACTATTTTAAATCTCACAAATCTTCTAAAAATATATACAGAAATTTTTGATTATCCAAGTATTTGAAATTAAAAGTTAAAATTTTAAAATTTCAATTATTATTCAAAAACTATAACAATGTAAACATAATATATAAAACTTATAATATAATTACCCGCAAAATTACGGGCAAACACCTGGTACTAATAACTAAACCATAAAAAATAAACTGGTTCCTTGGAATGTCCAATAAATATGTATAGGTTTATCAGTTTTATAGATTTCTAATTAAGGGTATACAGACTAGCCCGTTAACTAAAAAAATATAATAATCAATGAACACAGATTTACCAGTTTATTGGAATTTTTATTGGTTCATTTTAACTTTTTATTGGAATTTTTTTAACTAAAGGTATACAAACAAACAACACATGTCATATAATGATTTATTTATCTAAAAATAAAATATTATAATTTCTTTGTAAATTATGATTGTGTGTTATATAAATAAATATTCTAATTTAAGTTAGTTTACAAAAACAACATTTTAAATTTTATACACACAATGTACAAAACCTAAATACATAAAATATTTAGGAAATTATATTTTTATTTTAATTTTCTTTTATAAACTAGCAAGTAATCCTGCGGATCAAAATTTAGTATATATTAAAAACAAAAATTATACACATTTGCAGTCAATTTTTTTGTTATGGAAACGTTTACATAATACAAAAGATTATATATATATATATATATATTATGTAAACGGAAAAGAAAAATATTATACCATCCATATATAGTAAATATTAATTTCGTTCAGAAATTTACAATGGAAGTTTTATTATGAAAACCATAACATAATGAGGAGTATTTTATTTATAGAAACAAAAGATTATATCATTCATTTATAGCAAATAAAAATAATGTTGACCAATATACATTCGAATATAGAAAATTAATTATAAATACTTATTACATAAGATGTGTTACCAAATATGGAAGATTTATCATGAATATATATATAAACACAATGAGAGCATACGATCAATTCACAATAAGAAGAAAAATACATAATACCAAAAGGTAAATCAAGTTAGAAATTCTTCTCTTTTTTACTATACAAAATTTTAGTTTTTTGTAATTTTATTTATTCATATTGTAATGTATATACGTTTTAATATATGTAAAAGTATGTATTTCATCAGAATTTTTCTCTAAGAGTTCTTACACCAGAATCTCGTCTAATGTTCATGGTAAAATCTGTATGTTTTGTTTCTTTGAAGGATATTCAGCAAAGAGTTATTCTAACTTATACATAGATAACATGGCAACCAAGAAAAGTTTATCTCTTCTGTTGTCTTTGTTGATGGTCTTTACTCTCATAAGCCTTTTTCCTACAATTACAGGTAATATATCTTATTATATATTTATTTATTTTAATTGAAGGAATATTTTATTTTATGTTTGTATTTTCTTAAAAGCAAAAGAAAAATGTGATATCAATCTGTAATACTTTGAAAAAATCAAGAACTTTTTAACTGATTCATTTTTTTTTTTGACAAAAACTGATTCATTTATTGAAAAGAAAAGACTTAAGAAGTTGAGTTTAAGTATTTTAATATACTGATTTTTCAATTTTTTTTATTTAAAACTTGTGTTAACTTTTATGATCAAAATAGGCAAAGAAGGAGAATGCCAACCACAAGGAAAATGCGAGGGCCAGACGCCGGTATGGACATGCAAAACAAAATGTATTCATTTGGGTTACGAACTTGGAGAGGAATTTGCTTAAATCATATAGGTGGTCCAAACGAGCCAACTACTGATTATTGTTGCTGCAATGTACCTTCTTGGTCGTCTTATGGGTCCTCTTATCGACCAATTAATTCGTAATTTAATATGTATCCGCCACTTTTTTCATCCAAAAAGTTAGTATCCTCAAATTAATATATCTGGTATTCAAATATGATGTATTTGTTATTTCATGCAAAGAAAGCGCTACAATTATATACTTTTATTTACAGACTAACCTATTAAAAATATAAGAGCACTAAAACCTTTTGTCAAAATAAAATAAAATATAAGACCATGATTAACCCGAAGTTCTTAGAGTGGGGTTCTTAGCAGAAGTTAAGAAACTGTTTCTTAACTTTTAACTAAAAAAGTTTTAAGAACCGGTTCTTAGTTTTTTTAGTTAAAAGTTAAGAAACTTCCGCTAAAAACCCCACTCTAAGAACTCCGGGTTAATCATGCTCCACGAGCACTTAAACCATCATCCCATTCTTTCACTCCGTGTCCTTTAGCTTCCTCCTTTATGACCGTTGTGTACCGCGTCGAATCTAAAGGTTTTACTGCTTTTTTGTTTTTTGGCAACAAAGGTTTTATTGGTTTTTTTTTTTATTTGAATTATTACCAACTTGAGGGGAAAAATGCAAAATCATTTGCAGAAACAAATTCAGCAGTTGTTTAACCTAAAAAAGAGCACTAAAATCAAATAATTAACATTTGATCCAAAAAACGATTCTAGATGCACAAATCTCGTCCACAAAAAAATAAAAATGCACAAATCTCATTTGACCAAAAAAGTACACAAATCTCCATAGAGAAAAGATATCATAACACCGTTCCTAGAGCTATGACGGATCTGGATATCCGAGATATTTAGAATATCCGGATCAGTAGATTCAATACCCGGATCAGGATTTGTGGCTTCTGAATATCCATATTTCGGATATTCGTCTAGACAATATATTATGATGGATCTGGCTCCTCCGCCGGATTCTTCAGAGCCGCCAGGGGAAGATTTAGTTCATCAGGGAGATTGGGCTGATGTCGTGAAGCAGGGTATCGTAGGAGGTGGTTCGAAATGTGTGAATCAGATCTGGGTTACGGCGGCGCAGGATAAGAAACAATTGAGGAAATACGAGGTGGAAGTTTCACAGAAGGATGGGGTCATTATGGTTGAGATTCCGGAGGGGATTGTGGAGAACTCTACTCCACTATGGGAAGATTTTGTGGTAGGGAAGTTCTTAGATCTAGCTCCGCATGTCGCTAAGGTTCATATGGTTCTAAATAAGATCTGGAAATATGGAGATCAGTCTACAAAGATTGAGATCTTTGAGGTAAACCCAACGACTATGAGGTTCAAGGTTTCGAGTCCGAAGGCTAGGGAGAAGATAATTCGACGGGGAATGTGGAATGTTGTAGGTGTGCCGATGATTGTGACGAAATGGACACCAACAACAGAGGAGGAGGCTCAGAAAGAGGAAGCTATTCCTATGTGGGTTCATCTGGAGAAGGTTCCTCTTCATATGTACTCGTGGGAAGGGCTTAGCTTCATTACGAGCACAGTCGGCCTTCCTGTGAAGCCACATCCGGAAACCACTGCTTGTACTAATCTAAATGAGGCGAAGATTTTTGTGAAGGTTGATGTTTCTAAAACATTGCCTAAGGAGATCACATTTACTAAAGAGGATAAGCAATTCATGGTGAAGTTCTTTTACCCATGGCTGCCGGCTAGGTGTAAGCTTTGTGATAAGTGGGGACATAGTGAAGCAGTTTGTGCTACAAAGGGTAAGGGGAAGAGGATTAGAAATGCTTCTGGTTCCCCATCTCAAGCTAGAGTTAAAGAAGGGGGAGGTTCTAGTCCTGTTGGTGGAGTGAAGGAAGCAGTTACAGCTCAGAAAAGTGGAGGCATTGATGTTGAAGGCAATTGCGAAGGTGTAGCTGTTGGGGTGGGTAATATCAGTATGGAGAAGAATAGTAGTCAGAGATTGGGCATTGGTGTTGCTGGTGGGACTAGTGAGTGGTCTAGGGTATCTCCAGCTAAGTCAGGCAGGTCTTTATTTACTTTGGCTCAGGAAGAAGTAGTTATTTCTGCATCTAAATTTGCAGTGCTAAGTGTTGATGAACCTGAAGAGGGTGAACTGATAGAAGGGAAGCTACCGTCAGTAGGAGAGGTTGGGAATGCTGGAACTGAGGATATTGATGAGATAGAGAGTCTGGAAAATGATTTATTGGATGATAATATCTTGGATCAGCAGGTCCAAGAGGAGATTAAGGCAGGGTCGAGAAGAGGTAGGAAGCCGAAGGCTCCGGATGCAAATCCGGTTAAGAGCTCAAGGCCTCGTCGGAAAAACTAATCAATGGCGAGTTTCTTCTGGAATGTGCGGGGGTTTAATAAATATTTGAAACATTCCGTTGTAGAAGAATGGGTCAGAAGCAACAACATGAGTTTTGGATGTATATTGGAAACGAGGGTGAAGGAAAGTAAGTCGGAGGCTATATTAAAGAAGGTTTTTCGTGGTTGGTCGTATATAACTAACTATGAGTATAGTAGGGGAGGTCGAATATGGTTTGTTTGAAGGGATGATGTTAGTGTGACCCCAGTCTATAAATCAGAACAGCTTATTACCTGTTCTGTAGGGTTACAGGGAAAGAAAAAGTTTTTCTTTTCGAGTGTTTATGCTAATAATCTGGCAGAGGATAGAAAGGAGTTATGGGAGGAGTTGTGCTTTCACCAAGATTCTGCTATATTTAGTAATAAGTCTTGGATGATTGTTGGTGACTTTAATGAGATTTTGGAGGGAGATGAAAGTTCAGGTTTTATGGAGTATGGAAGAGTTTCTAGTGGTATGAGAGATTTTCAACGAATGGCACTGCACTGCAAGCTATCAGATTTGGGTTATCAAGGGCCGCTATTTACTTGGTGCAATAAGAAGGAAGAAAAGAAGGAAGAAGGTGTTATTTGCAAGAAGTTAGACAGGGTCCTAATTAATGATATAGCTATGCTGAGGTTCTATGGTGCTTATTCTGTATTTGAGGCAGGTGGCTGCTCAGACCACTTGCGATGCAAGATCCAAATCTTTCCCCCTGAAGTGAAGATCAGAAGGCCGTTCAAATTTGTTAATGCTATTGGGAAGCTGGATGCTTTTCTACCTCTGGTTAGTGAGTTTTGGTCTACTACCCGGAGGCTATTTCATTCGACTTCTGCTCTGTTCATGTTTTCCAAAAAGCTAAAGAATCTTAAGCCACTCATTAAGGAGTTGGGTAAGACAAAGCTGGGAAATCTGACAAAGAAAGCTAAAGAAGCTCATGAAGTCTTGTGTGAGAAACAAAAGAACACCTTATCAACCCCGAGTGAAGTCTCTATTCAAGAGGAAGCGGTGGCTTATGAAAGGTGGCTTTATGTTGCTAGTTTGGAAGAGGATTTCTTAAAGCAACGCGCGAAACTCCATTGGTTGGATGTGGGGGATCAAAACAATAAAACATTCCACAATGCCATCAAATCAAGACAGGCGCAAAATACTATAAGAGAGATAAGGTGTCATAATGGTTCTACTGTCACCAAGCAGCAGGATATTAAGGAGGAAGCAGTCAGATTCTTTTCTGAGTTTCTTAATCAGATTCCTGAGGATTATTCTGGTGCTACTATGGAAGAGCTGAGAGAGTTACTAGGTTTTCAGTGCTCTGTGGAGGAGTGTAATCTGTTGGAAGAGGAAGTCACGGGGGAGGAAATAACTAAAGTTCTATTTGCTATGCCAGCTAATAAGTCACCTGGTCCTGATGGATATCCAAGTGAATTCTTCAAGACAGCCTGGTCTATTATATCTCAGGACTTCATTATATCTGTTCAATCAGTATTCAGGTATGGGTTTCTACCTAAGGGGGTGAACTCAACTATTCTGGCTTTGGTTCCTAAAAAATCTGACTCATTAGAGATGAGAGATTTCAGTCCAATAGCATGTTGCAATGTGATTTACAAGGTGGTTTCGAAGATCATAGCAAATAGACTGAAAAGGATTCTTCCGCGTATAATCTCTGCAAATCAGTCTGCGTTTATCAAAGGGCGACTATTGTTGGAGAATGTATTGCTGGCTTCAAAGTTGGTTAAGGATTATCATAAGGATGGAGTCTCGCCTAGATGTGTTCGAAGGCGTTTGATTCGGTTCAGTGGAATTTTGTTCTTCAGAGTCTTGAGGCAATGGGTTTTCCAGTGAGATTCATTCATTGGATCAAACTCTGCATAACTACCCCTTCTTTCTCTGTTCAAGTGAATGGTGAGCTTGCAGGGTACTTCCAAAGTAGGAGAGGGTTGAGACAGGGTTGTTCTCTCTCGCCGTATCTCTTTGTATTGTGCATGAATATATTGTCTCTCAAGATAGACAAGGCGGTGAGTATGAAGAAATTCAAGCTGCATCCTAGGTGCCAAGCTCTATCTCTCACTCATTTATGCTTTGCGGATGATTTGATGGTTTTTGTGGAGGGTACGAAAGAATCTAATGAGGGTGCTCTGTCTGTTTTTGGGGAGTTTGCAAAGTGGTCGAGGTTGAGAATTAGTATTGAGAAATCTACAGTTTATATGGCTGGAGTTGATGACGAGGAAAAAAGAAGAATTCTGGTTAATTTTCCATTTGCAGAGGGTACATTACCTGTCAGGTATTTGGGTTTACCGTTAATGACCCAGGCTATGAGAAGGCCAGATTATCTTCCTTTGATCGAGAGAGTGAGAAGTAGAGTTGGAACCTGGACATGTCGTTATTTGTCTTACGCTGGCCGACTCCAGTTGATCAAATCTGTGCTGGTCAGTATGATTAATTTTTGGGCATCGGTGTTTAGACTCCCAATCAAGTGCATTAAAGAGTTGGATCAGATCTGTGCTTCGTTTCTATGGCCGGGTCCAGTGTTAAAGTCCTCGGGTGCTAAGGTATCATGGAATGAGATCTGTAAGCTAAAGAGTGAGGGAGGTCTGGGTTTGCGCTCTCTGAAAGAGGTTAATATTGTCTACGGATTGAAGCTTATATGGAGAATGCTTTCTGGTGATTCGCTGTGGGGGAGTTGGGTAAAAACGAATTTACTAAAGGAAAAGAGTTTCTGGGAAGCTAAAGCTAATACGCAAGTTGGATCTTGGATGTGGATGAAGATGCTTAAGCTCAGGCCTCTAGCAAAGTCCTTCTATAAGGTTGAGATTGGGAATGGCCGTCACATTTCCTTTTGGTATGATAATTGGTCCTTAAAGGGTGGGTTAATGGATTTGTTGGGTGATAGGGGTATCATTGATATGGGTATCAGGAGGGATGCTACTCTTGCTGAAGCTGCTCTCAATATGAGAAGAAGACGTAACCATCGTTCTGGTATTTTAAAGGAAGTTGAAGCTGAGTTGGATCCTGCTAGAGTTTGCATTCAGAGAGAAGTGGATGATGTTAGTCTCTGGAAAGGAAGTTCTGGGTTTAAAGAAACGTTCTCAACAAATGATACTTGGCGAATGATAAGAGGGTCCAACGAGCAGTTCAATTGGGCGCGGGGGATTTGGTTTTCTATGGCTACTCCGAAGTTTGCATTTGTATCTTGGTTAGCTATGCTGGACAGGCTCTCTACTATGGACAGGGTATCAAAGTGGTGCAGTGGAGCTGATACTATCTGCGTGTTATGTAAGGCTGCTGCAGAAACCCGTAATCATTTATTCTTTGAGTGTGCATTTTCATCGCAGTTGTGGAGTCATCTCAGCAGTGGAATTATAATGAATTCTTACTCTAACGTCTGGTCTTCACTTGTGCTGATGATTTCAAGTTGTAGAGGTGATAAGAAGAGGTTATTTTGTATTAGATATGCATTTCAAGCTGCAGTCTATGCAATTTTGGAGAGAAAGAAATAGGATCAGACATGGAGAAAAGCTAATGCCGCTGTCTATGATCAAGAAGCTCACGGATAAGGGTGTTAGAAACAGGCTCAGCCTGATGAGAAGGAATGGAGGAAGGGGTATGGTGGGAGCTCTTCAATTTTGGTTCCAAACAAGAGTATAGGAATTATATGAGTAGTTAAGGTTGCTAGAAATTTGTATTAATCAGGTCCACACTTAGTTGTAACAAGGCTTTTTGATTGAATAAAAATTTAACATTTTTTCAAAAAAAAAAAAAAAAAAAAAAACTGTAAAAAGCAGTGAGGGTAATCCCGGTATTTCAATCTAAACAGATCCTCAAAAACCAATCTGTACCGTCAATTAAAAAACAATCTAACGGCGAAAAACAGTGATCCGCGTACTCTCTTTCTATTGGTTCACTAATGTTAAGCGGAATCTACAACTGTATATAAAGTACAGAGAAGATCGAAACTCATAGAACCAATAAGTTTACATTCCCTCTGAACTCTTCGCACAAATCGATTTCAATGGCGGGCCGCGGCAAAACTCTCGGATCCGGGGCTGTGAAGAAGGCAACCTCGAGAAGTAGCAAAGCCGGTCTCCAATTCCCGGTGGGTCGTATCGCTCGTTTCCTGAAGAAAGGCAAGTACGCCGAACGCGTCGGAGCCGGAGCTCCGGTCTACTTATCGGCCGTTCTCGAATACCTCGCCGCGGAGGTAAAATCAAGCTCATCCCTTAATCTCTGTAACTGGATCCTGTGAAAAAGTTCTAATTTTTGAAATTGAAATTAGGTATTGGAGTTGGCTGGTAACGCGGCGAGGGATAACAAGAAGACGAGGATTGTTCCGAGGCACATTCAGCTCGCGGTGAGGAACGACGAGGAGTTGAGTAAATTGCTGGGAGATGTTACGATTGCTAACGGAGGAGTGATGCCGAATATTCACAATCTTCTTCTTCCTAAGAAGGCTGGTGCTTCATCCAAGCCATCTGGGGATGACGATTGATTAAATCTATGTTGTTCTTTTCATTTTTGTTTCTCGATCAGAGTTGCTTTAACTGGTTTAATTGAATGTTCATATGCTTCAATTTCGGAATGAAATCAAAGTTCAGACGAGTCTTTTTTTTTTTTTTTTTTTTTTTATTATTATTCTAGGGTTTCGAATTGAGCATCATACTAGACTTTAGTTTCTCCAATCGAATGTTCGTAATTTTGGATGAAATAAAATAAAAAAAGCGAGAATTGTTGTAGATTGAGATAAAATTGATTTGTTTTGGTGATCGAAGATTTGGGTAAAGATGTGATATTTTCGATAGAAAGAAATTCTATCGAATTGTTCGTAAAATCGTATGAAATAAAAACCCAGATTTGTAAATTCTCTTATATGTCCACTTGGGGATTTTTTTAAATTGATCTGTTTTGATGATGGGAGGTTTGCGTAGAGATGTGATTTTTCGATTTAAAAATGGGATAGCTAAATGTGAATGACATCACAGGATGTGTATATAATTGAGCAACTATGACATGTATATTATAAAGATTTTGATGGAATGATGATGATTGGTGGGCCAATAGCGTATGACATCCATGAAAAAGAGAGATTTGAAATATATATTTAATAGAAACCGATTGAGAGAGAGAGAGAGAGAGAGAGAGAGAGAGTTTCTACCACCAATATCTCTTCTTCTTCACTTTTCCACACATTGTCTATTCAGATTCGTCGACCCTTTTTCGGAAGCAGCCGCCGCGTTTTTTTTTGTTTGACTTGTAGAAATGGTGTTTCCGGAGAACACGAACTGGCTCAGTGATTACCCTTTGATTGATGGTGTTTTCTCTCATCAGAGTCCCACTTTCCCTTGGCAGATCGATGGCTCAGCTACTGTCACGTATATTTTTCTCTATTTTTTATTGTTTTTTTGTTTCTAGGCTTTGGACTTTTGGTGTTAGGAGTTTAGAAAACGTTGGACTTTGGTTTTTTTTTTAAGATGGTCCTGTTGTGTTAGAAAATATGAAACTTCTTTTTTTGTCAACTCTGTTTTTGCATTTATTCCTCTGTTTCCTAAATTAGTAGACGAATCTACAGATCTCTCTCTCTATTTCTACTTTAGATTCTGTTACTGGTGTGAAGTCGTTTTCTGTCTACGAACTGGCTTTAATCCTTGTAGTTGATCCTTCCTTTTCTTTTGATGTGATCTGTTTCATCACAGTGTTGAAGAAGTTGATGGCTTCCTTTGTGATTCGGATGTGATCAAAGAACCTGGCTCAAAGAAAAGGTATTGTTGCTTCAACTTATAGTTGTGGTTCTAGCTTTCAGTTATATAGATTGATTTTGAACCTGTCTAGTGTTCTTTTGGTTGCTTCAGGGTCAAATCCGAATCTTATGCTGGTCCTAGCTCGAAAGCGTCTAGGGAGAAACAAAGACGCGATAAGCTAAATGACAAGTATTTTCTTGCTTTCTCCTCCTCCTTTCTCTTCTTCAATCTTCTAAATTTTTTAATCTTTTAATATTAAGTGTAGATTTACGGAATTGAGTTCCATATTGGAACCTGGGAGAGCTCCGAAAACAGACAAGGTTGCTATCATCAATGACGTTATCCGCATGGTGAATCAAGCAAGAGACGAAGCACAGAGATTGAAAGACTTGAATTCAAGCCTCCAGGAGAAAATCAAGGAGTTGAAGGTACAAAAACTCTAGAACGTTAGCCTTGAGAGATGTGTCCATTAATCCTATGATGTATGTTAATATGTAGGATGAGAAGAACGAGCTGCGTGATGAGAAACAGAAGCTGAAGATTGAGAAAGACAGAATCGAGCAGCAACTCAAAGCGATCAACACACAGCCTTTGCCTGCTCAACCTTGTTTCTTACCAAATCCACCAACACTGTCTCAGGCTCAAGCTCCAGGAAGCAAGCTTGTCCCTTACACAACTTATCCTGGCTTTGCCATGTGGCAGTTCATGCCTCCTGCTGCAGTTGATACCTCACAGGACCACGTCCTTCGTCCTCCGGTTGCTTAAAACTGCTCTCTCTACTATTGACGGTCTCCTTTTCTGATGTAGACAATCCTATGCAAACTTGTATTGTGTGATTTATGATCATCATGTGATTAATTTGCATGTAAAATGGAAATAAGCATGCACTAATTGTGCAAAATGTTGTAAACTTTTGAAATTATGGTTCTACAGCTTGTGGATTTTATGATCTTAAATGCTGAGAAAAATGTAAATGAGTAGGAAGTTACTGGCACTTGAGATGAATTAAGTAAAGTTGATAATCTTAGGAAAACGTGTGAACAATGGTCTTTGAAGTTGATAAACACACTGGCAAATCTTGGACCCATTATAAGATAGCTGGTCTCCAAAACAAACCAATGGATGTATAGTTGTATACTGTGAACAGAGCCGGCCATTTAAAAGTAAAGATGATTTGGCTTGAAATGCAGCAAATGGTCTCATGGGAAGACAGGTAGGTAAACACTTTGTTAAATGCTTTTTGTCTCGCAAAAATGAGGAATTTGATTCAGATCATTGAGAAGGATGGAAGAATAAAGTTTGAAGTTAACATTATTCTGGCATGTAGATTATCCATGAAAGGCAAATTCTTGGAAGTCTCTTTGTCTTTTAAAAAGTCATTTACTATTTTTTTTTTTTGTTCTCGATTGGTTTCAGGAGGCAGCCCTTAATGAGTTGAAGGACAACCAGTGCAACTGTCTTATGCCAAACATCCCTTTTATATTAATAGAGAAACATTTAAAAAATTATAACATGTAATTTGTATTAATTAAAAAAATGCGCTGCTGAGTTGTCACGTAATTAGAATGCTAATTTTGTTTACGTGGCAGCTTGAGAATCAATTGAGAATTTTGTTAGTTCAAAATTAAATTGCTAGAAAATGTTATATTATATAATATGTCCATTATAGACCATTCATATCAAATTGAAATTATTATATATGATTTTCTTATCTAAAACCTACGAAATTACCTAACAATTTGTAAACTTTCTATCATTTTTGTTTAATTATTTATTATTAAAATAAATTACAAAATTACATTAATCATATAATAAAATTTTAGATTTTTTTGTATATGATGTATTTTGAATTTTTCAAAACGAGTATAAATTACTAAAACTGTTAAAAGTCTCACATAAACTTTTGTGATCAAGGTTTAAATTTTTTTCTATAATAAGATACAATGATTATAAAATCATATAATTTTATTTTAATAGGTGTTTATGTTATATATATATATATCATATCGTTTAAATTAAACTATACATGATATTAAAAGACATACTTAGATTTTGATATCTGCGTTGAACATATATTGAAAAGTTAATATTTTAATTTTGAAATCTTAATTATTTTTTAAAATGATTATAAATTATTGAAACCACTAAATATTCTACATTAAAAAAATCGTTGGTGTAAAATTTTGTTACACAAATATGCAAATAATTCTAAAATCATATGAGTAGAAACATCATTTAATAAATATCTATATTAAAAGTATATTATATATCTATGTTAATATCATTTAAATTTAATTATATATCATATACGATAGATAAGATTGATTTTTATTTATTTATTTACCCTAAAATAATTGTGAATAAACAAGAGCGGTCGTGTGATTTATATGCGCACGCCAATTTATTATATAATAGTAACTGATTTCTTAGTTATTTAATATATAATTATTATTTTATTATTTTATAATATGCAAAAAAATAAAATAAGTAATAAATATAAAATATTTATTCAGATCTTAACATAAGTATGTATTTCTTTAATAATTTTAAATCTTAAACATTTTCTAAATCTCATGCCAAAACAAAATAACAAAATGAGAATAAACTCAAAAATCAATATTTATATCGAGCAATAACCAAAATGAAAAAACAGCACAAAAATGAAAAAATATTGAAGATATATAGGATTGGCACGTGAACGTAAACTTCTCATAACCATAATTAACTTTTAAATTGCTAAATCATGATATAAAACCGAACTGACATAGTTTCATTGTAACCAAATAGTAGGCCTGAGATTCTTCGGCCTAAACGTTAGGTTCTTATGCGATAAGTGATTTTTTGACTTAAAATATTTTTAAAAGTGGGATCAGCTCATCGGTAAACAAATTATGTAATTAACAAAAAAAGTTTTTAAAAATTGTTTAAGGGCCAAAAATATTAATTCGGTCAAGAATATAAATTTTATTTTTCCATACGATATTTCTTATATAATTTTCATATAAATTTACTATGCGCAAGACGCAGGTCTTATCCTAGTGTATCATGGTATCGCATATATTTTTTATATATATAAATATTTGAAATATTTAATAAAGACTATAAAGTAGATTGAAAAGAGTCCCAAAATATTTTGTGTATAGTTATGTTTTCATCACAAAATTTATAAAAATTATATAAACATTAAATTAACATAAATTTAAGAGTTTTTTTTTTGCTTTAGGACCATAAAAGTGTTGGCCAGTCCAGTGGACCATCATCGCTCATCAGGTACATGAAGTCCATTTAGATATCCGATCGAACTGACAAACAACATCGACTTCCAGTTTTGTAAGATCTCTCTTATTTTTAATATTGTTTCTTTTCTTTCACAAAAGAGTTTATGATTCATTTGAACTGCTAACAAAGAAAAATGTGTTGTTAATACAAAGATGCTTAATTTTTATGTTTGAAGCTACACAGATGAGAATAACCTGAGGATTTGATAACATTTTCTGCGTCCAAGAGATTTCAGGTTACTTATTCTTTTTGAATATCCATGTGCATGTAAAGAAGAAACTGTAATAATGCTCATCCTTTTATGCATGTAAAGGAAGAAACTGTCAAATGTGGTTGATTGTTAAATTTCTCTGATCAGTAGTTTTTTTTTCAGATGTAACAAGAACCAGAAACAAAAACAAGAAACCACATGACATGACATGATGATATAAGTATCGCAACTAATGTCTAAATTAAGACAAAAAAAAGTAAATATTTCCTTATAAAAAAACTTGAATATTTTTCTCCAGCTTTGTCTTAATCCTCAAGGAAAATTAACTTTTCTACCGAGAAAATATATCTGACATAAAAAGAATCTCATTAACAAGGGAAAGTTACCACAAACAGCTTCTGGTGTAATTAATTACTCTGTCAAGTTTACCATTTTCTACCTCAGAAAAGTTTAGAAACAAGAACAAACATGGAAACAACTCTGTCAGGTTTACCATTTCTTACCTCAGAAAAGTTAGAAACAAATACAAAACATGGAAACTGTATCATTCTAAACAATCATTGATAAGGATACAACATTCACGGATTTAATCTCTTCTCAAATCTCTCCTTCAAATACTCTCTTGTCTCCTCTTTTGTTTGTTAGATTTGTTTTTGTTTCTTTTACCGATGGATAGCCTCAAGGAGACAAGCCATGAAGCCAACACAACGACAGATACTTCTGTCTCAAGTGACTTGCGCCTGGCCAAACGCATGAAACCTACTGTCTCCCCGACCGCGACAACAAAATACAAAGGTGTGGTTGAGCAACAGAACGGTCACTGGGGCGCTCAGATTTACGCAGACCACAAACGGATTTGGCTTGGAACTTTCAAATCCGCTGCTGAAGCCGCTGCTGCTTATGATAGCGCATCTATCAAGCTCCGAAGCTTCGACGCTAACTCGCACCGGAACTTCCCTTGGTCTGAAATCACGGTCCACGAACCGGACTTTCAAAAAAGCCACACAACGGAAGCTGTGTTGAACATGATCAGAGACAGTTCTTACTCACAGAAGTTCGGAGATTATCTAATAGTAAGATCTCAGATGGTAGCCATCGCCAACGTCAACATCGTGGGATCAAAACAGAGCCGAGGAGGAGGAGAAGAATCAACCAAGTGTTTCTCTTGCACGGAGCTTTTCCACAAGGAACTGACACCGAGCGATGTTGGGAAGCTCAACAGGCTTGTGATACCTAAGAAGCACGCGGTGAAGCATTTGCCTTTCATAAGCGACGATCAAAACGAGGGCGAAACAGGAGGAGCTGCGGAGGATGTTGAGGTTGTGTTTTATGATAGGGCGATGAGGCAATGGAAGTTTAGGTATTGTTACTGGAAGAGTAGCCAGAGCTTTGTCTTCACTAGGGGATGGAATGGTTTCGTCAAGGAGAAGAATCTAAAGGAGAAAGATGTTATCGTCTTCTACACTTGCGATGTCCCTAGCAATTTCAAGACGTTGGAAGGTCAAAGCAACAAATTCTTGATGATTGATGTTGATTACTTTACAGATAAGGCTTCCGTGGAGCCCAAGGAAGTAAACAAGATGGTTCATAACGTTTCTGAGAGAGAAATGAAAACAGAAAACTTCTTTGGCACGAAGGTAGAAGAAGAAACCAAATCCGAGGTGAGCAAAGGAGGGTTCATGCTGTTTGGTGTTAGGATCCAATAGCTACTTTTATAACTTTAATTAGAGTTTGGTTTTGATTTGTATTACTTAAGGCTTTTGATTTACAAACTTGCTGCTTTTGGTTTTGATATGTAACATTAAGTTATCTTAGATTAATGTCTCTTCTTGAACAAATAAAAGAAGATGCTTTTGAGAGTTAACACGGCAAAGACACTTAGATGCTAACACTCCTACCATAAACAAAACAATACTAAACAAGACATTAAGTTAATGTCACAAAATCAAACAGCATCGGGAGTTTTTAACACACTACTCTTATATAGTTATATGCTAAATACAACAAGACTAATATGTTCTCAAGCGAGTCTCCGCTTACATCTCTTTCGAGTTCCATCCCCCTCGATGTCAGGAGAATCTTCAACAACAGTATCTTCCCGTACAACCAAACCTCGGTTTCTCGAGAATTTTCTTATTGGCGTTGTCTGAGAATCTTGTGGGAAGTCTGAGGGACAAGAAGATGAAGCGATTGCAATTTCTCTGTGTGGCATTAGCTCTTCGCCCATCGGCACCATTTCAGACATCAGCTGTTAGACACGACACATACATCATTACCACAAAAATAAGATATCATCAGGACGCATTGAGGGTATAACTAAGTGAGATTCTGCTTTCTTACCTTCCAGTCTTTGAAATCAAATCTAAACACAAAATGGTTATAAATGACTTCCCCTGACATCACCAGATTTGCAGCAGGTGCGTTTCTCGGCACTGAAGACAAATTAGGAAATCAGATGTAAGCTAAATGAATTGAATATCTGAAACAGACATCAGAGGATGGAGATGTGAACTTACAGGAAAAATGAGAACCGGTCTTATCAACAATGATCTCTACTCGTCCGTCTTTGGCCAAGAAAGATAGAGCGAACAAATTCTCTACAGTCTGAGCAAATGATCTTCTGTTAAGCACCAAACTTTCAAGCCTCACGCGCTTCTTTTGCCGTAAGATGTTAAACATTATCGCCATGTTCTTGTCTGTATCAGTTTTCTCTTCTGACTGTGTATCATCCACCTGTAGTACAAATACAGTACTCAAATCAACTATTATTGTTTCTTATCTAAATCCAAACTACATAACAATCAAAAAATTCCAGAGACAAACCATCGCATTCAAATCAATCAACAGAAAAGAGGTTCCAATTAAACAGTGCTCAGACATATACAACATTGCATACAGCGCAAATAACCCTTAAACGTCACTGATCAGCTGAGATACTAAACACTCGAAAAAGCTAGGTGAGGAGTTAAAAAGTTACATATGTAAAGTCTAGAAGCAATATTGAACCACATATACTTCATTTGAGCAAATTATCAGTCAGGAACTTAACCGAACATGGGGTCTGCAGAAAAAAAAAACATTTCTTACCTCCTCTGGACGAACGCCTTCACCAGGCTTTGTACGCTTTCTGTAGACTGCCCTTTTCCTTTCCTTCAATTCAGTATTCATAGGTCCCAACCTGATCACATAACAGGCAAAACAAACCTCTGTTTAAAAACAGAACATGCTCAGCTATTAGCAAGCTAGGTCAATGTTAAGTGGCTATTTTAGAGAACTCACATAGTGGAACAACCACATGATACAAAAACAGTAGAGCAGACAGCAAGCCCAAGATCCTTCCATTTGATAGATACAGGAGCAGTTTCATCAACGCCTAGAGAAGTCTGACCAAAACCATTGACCAAAGCATTAACAAACTCAGCAGGAGAAACCCCATTAGTAGAGTGAGACTTGACAGAGGACATAATGGTGTTCGCTATATCCAGAAACGCCTCTGCATCTGCAACTTGCTCTCTTGGCTTCTGAACTGCGAGGAAATTGTAACCAAACCGGATCTTTTCAGCAAAGATAGAACTGGCCTTCTCAATTGCTAAATACAACAAACTTAATGACACCAAAGAACATCTCCGAATCATATTACCTTTCTGGTGCAGGTTCTCAAATTCACTGAAAATTCTGGAGAATTTGTCAGAATCGACCCTCGTCAAGTCATCTTTAGAATCTGCAAAAACAAAACAAAAAGCCCTAATTTTCAAGACGAAACAGGCGAAGTCAATCAATGAACATGAGAGAGAGAGACTGTAAGTACCGCTGATTTTGTGAATAAGAGCGAGATACTGAGATCTGAGAATCCTCCGCTCATAAATTCCCTGCTCTTCATCCTGAGTCGGAGGCTCGTCGATTGGGACAGAGTCATCTACGCCCTTGTTCTTCTGCTTCTCCTTCTTCGCAGACTCGTCGACATCTCTCCTCCCATTGCCTTCGCCGGTTGCTTCAGATTCTCGCTTCACCTTCCTCTGCCATTTTCCCGCCAACCCCAGACCAAATAAAGCTTCCAATTTTTTAATTTAGTTTTATCCAAAGCCCAACTTTTTTTCGGGCCCATTAAAGCTCACAAAAAGCTTTATATAAGAAGTAGCGCGCGCTATATTTTGTTCTTTGGTTTTAATAGTCCCACATCCAAAACATGGGAGCGAGTAGCAGCCAAGTTACATTATAAACAGTGGCTCTCTCTCTTGGTTGAAAAAATCACGCAGCCATGAGGTGAGCACAAAGCGAACTATTCTTTCCCCTTTTACTAAAGAATACCGTGCGTTCTCCTCGCTTAAGTGGCATACACCTATTTTTGGATGGTTCTTCCTTTGGGTGGATCCAACAACATTTAGTTGAACTTTTGTCCGGTTAATATAATTTGAAATTTTGCTTCGAGCTATGAAACTCTTAACAAGCAACATCTATTTTTAGTTCCCGTTTAAATCAAATTTCCATTGGTTATGCCAATCGCAGCTAATTGGTTGAAACTAAATTTTATTTTGACTGTTTACGGCACTTTTATTTGTTAAATAGAGTAAGTTATTCGCGCGGAAATTTGTTTCATTATATTTCAGTTTTTAGTTTAAATGATCTTATTTTAATTATGTATTGAACATTATTTTTTTAATTTTTTTGTAATTTTTATCATTCTTTTTTTGTTGATCTTGTTTGTTCTAAAAAAACTAACGCCAGTTTTGTTAGAATTAATTAAATTTTCTAATACAATTATTGCAATTATTAATGAAGTTGTACTTTAATTTTATTATGTCGGTATATATATTTTAATCTGTTTATTTTAGTATAAATTATCTAATTTTATTTCTATTATTTTTTGTTTGTTATTGGGTTATTTTGCATTAGTTTATGCAAGTATATATTTTTAATTTTCATACCAATATTAAAATAATGGTAGAGTTTTTTATTTTAAATTTTCATACCAATATTAAAATAATGGTAGTATTTAAAAAAATACACAAAATTAAATACAATAACCTAAAATTTACTGTTCACAATACTTACAAAAATATTTATTTTACCATTAAAAACAATTTTAACGTAATTTTTTAAATTTTTTTAATTTATTCTCAATTATATGTACTATTAATTTTAACTATTTTTATAACAACTTTCACTATTTATTTTATTATTGTTTTTGTAAGTTATATATGATACCCATTAATTTTTCTAAAACAATACTTATTAACTTTTAAAAAATAATTTTAAACAATCACCTCATTAAATCTAGCTGATTTATTATATATTAACATCTAAATAATTATTTTTATTTATTAATTTTTGTATTATACTTAAAAATAGCGTATATAATGTTAAACTTATTATTAAGTTATTAATTTTTATAGCAATAATGGTTAATGATTATATGACTAATTTATAAATGTCACTATGATTTGCAATCATCAAAATATAAAACCCGGTTTTCATTTTTTTTTTTATGCGTCCTTATTATTTTGGATCTCATTTTAGAAGAACTCGATTTTCTTTTTTGCTTGTTGGTTTAATTGTTACAGTTCTTGTTCTGTGTGCATCAATTTTTTTTCCTGGGTTTGAATTGATTTGAAGAACTGCAAGAAGATAAAAGAGTGAGAAGGAGGTTTAATTGATTCTTTTTCGATGGAGATACAACTCAATTTCTTTGCAGTACATGTCCAATTAAAAAATAGACATGTATTAAACTCAAGAAAAAACACGGAAATTTAGGTCAAGAAAACCTTATTTAGTATAGTCAAGAAATAATTAAGTGGATTCTTTGATATTCTTTTTGAGTATAATTATATATTTAGTATATAAAATTATTTATGTGAAATCGTTTTATATAGAATTTAGGAACTTACACTTCAAAATTATTGCAATTAAATAAATTGCATGATAGATGATTTGTCTTTTTTGTTTTTATAAAATATAAAATCATAAAATAATAATTGTTAAACAAAATTAATCATATTTTGATTGGTTAAAGATCCGAACTAAAGTATTTATTTAATGACACAATTTATAACATTATATCATTTTACTGTTTATTTTATGTTCTATATAAATTTGCTGTGTAATTTGTTGGAAAATACTTATAAATGAATCGACATTTGCTTTTTACACAAAACAAAATATTAAAGTAGATAAGTCAAGTTGACAAAATAAGAGTATATAAGTCAAAAACATCCATTTTCCTGTTTCTTCTTTTTCGTAGAACTTTTTGGGTTAAGAAGTTATTTTATTTTTGTTGTATTGTTCATTTCATAATTTAAATATTATTTTGGATAAAGACGGATGAATTATTACTCGGAAATCACACCCTATGTGAGACTTTTACAGTTAATAAAAGAGATAAATATTTTATTATATTAAGGTTCTTGGGTCTCATTGTTTTTATGTTTCACATTTATCTCTTGATTCTTCTTTGGTGTCACCATATATCTGAACTTCCCATGTAATTTTCATTTAGGTCACAGAGTATTTTCTTCAATATTGGTCATTACTATGTTTTTTTACCCAATACAGTCAACTACATCTTATACTTTTTTATTTTCTTTTGATAGCTATGCTCGATTAACATTACAACATATTTGCTCTGTCGTTTCTTTTTCATATTTATTTTTACTTTTACTTGTATGTGTTTTATTAGGAAGCGTAATGATGAAATCTAAAGGAAATTATCGAATATTAGCACTGAAATATGGGCAAACTACCAATAAAAATGAGCAAATCACTTTAGTCTAGAACATAAAACTATGTGATACCAATTCCGGTTAACCTGGTCGGTTAAGGTTGTACATTTTTTTAAATAACATCTTCACTTCATTTTTCTTTGATTTCTATCATCAGCAACATAGAAAAAAATTGGTATATATTTTGATAGTGCACAAAGAGAGAGAGGAAGATCAGAACGTTTTATATAGAGAAATAAAGTATCTTTTCACCACAATAGTTTCCACATCCTGCAACCCAACTCCAATGCAAACGGCCTTGGACGGTGTTAATAGAAAGTCATCACAGATCAGACTCGTTTATTACTTTACGTTTTGACAATCTCATCAATTTCCCAAGCACTTGCAAGCCACAGCAGACCCTTCCATGACCGTTGCCTTCTGAAACTTATCCAATAACGCAGCTCTTCCTTACTTCTTGCATTCCAATACAAACTTCTACTCTTTTCAGTGGCAATCAAACAACTAAAACTACTTCTACATTCTTCAATATCTGTCCAGGATTAACAATTGAACAAAAGGCTATCGATGCAGCAGCTGATTGTAGTAGAGCAAGCTCCAATGCTTTATCTGTGTTATTACATTCTGGGAAGGGTTTCACTCAAGATTATGGCTGTAACAACTCAAGAATCAGTGCAGCCTTATTTCCGAAAGAGGTCATATCAACAACTTTTCCTATGCCACAATCACTGTCATTTGATTAAGATTCCATTTCAGTCATAATCTTCATGCCTTTAGCTTTTGGATTTTCTTATTTCCTCGGTTTCTACAATCACTAGCGAACCTCAGCCTGCGGTTAGGTTAGAAGAACCAATTAGAATGGATGTAGATTATGGTGTAGGTACTGAGCAGATGGTAAATGATCCTTTTAGAGGGGAAGATTTACCCAATGCAAAAGCTATGAGATTTTATGATATGTTGGATGCTGGAAAGCAACCCTTGTACGAAGGTTGCAGAGATTGTCACTCAGCTTTATCATCTGCAACAAGACTGATGGGCATTAAAACAAATTATAATTTGGCTGAAGACTGCGTGGATGCGATTGCCGATTTTGTAAAGGGTATTCTACCTGAGGATAATGTAGCCCCTGATTCATACTACGAGGTTCAGAAACTGGTAGCTGGTCTTGGTTTATCGTATCAGGTAATAGATGTATGCAGCGATAACTGCATGATTTATTGGAGGGCGGATGAAGAGCGGGTTACATGCAAATTTTGTGGAAAGACTCGTTATAAAGATACGAGTGGAAGAGTTCCAGTGCCATTTAAAAGGATGTGGTATTTGCCTTTGATGGAAAGGTTGCAGAGGTTGTATCAGTCTGAACGCACAGCGCAACCAATGAGATGGCATGCGGAGCATTCAACAAATTGTGAGATTAGACATCCTTCAGATGCAAAAGCGTGGAAGCATTTCCAATCAAAATATCCCGACTTTGCGTATGAGAGAAGAAATGTCTACCTTGGATTATGTACTGATGGTTTCAGCCCGTTTGGCATGAGTGGAAGACAGTATTCTCTATGGCCAGTCATTCTTACACCATACAACTTACCGCCAAACTTGTGCTTGCGACGAGAGTTTTTGTTTCTCTCCATTCTCGTTCCCGGACCAGAGCATCCTAAGAGATCACTTGATGTGTTTCTTCAGCCACTAATATATGAGTTGCAATAACTATGGGCTCAAGGTGCTGAAACATACGATGTTTTATGTAAAGAAAACTTTCAAATGCGGGCAGTACTTATGTGGACAATAAGTGATTTTCCAGCATATGGTATGTTATCTGGATGGACAACGCATGAAAGGCTATCATGTCCATATTGTCAAGATGACACAGATGATTTCCGACTAAAGAACGGAAGGAAAACGTGTTGGTTTGACTGTCACAGACGATTTCTACCACCTGATCATCCATACCGCATGAGTAAGACTTCGTTTACGAAGAACAAGCAGGTGTTTGATGGTCCACCTGAGGAAGTTAGTGGGAAAGATTCGTTGAAGCAGTTTAGGTATTTTGATGCAGAAAGGACGCCAGATGTAGGTGGACATGAAAACATTCGAGTCAGTGCGGTTGGAGAGCTACATAACTGGCACAAAAAGAGTGTTTTCTGGGATCTGTCATACTGGAAGGATCATCTGCTGAGGCATAATTTAGATGTCATGCTTATTGAGAAGAACTTTTTTTACAATCTCATGAACACGATCCTTAACGTTTAAGGTAAAACAAAGGATAATTTGAAGTCAAGACTAGATTTAGTCGATATATGTGCTCGTTCAGAACTTCATGTTGATGAGAATGGTAGGGCTCTTTTTCCCATTGCCGACTTGATGCAGAGGGAAAAGATGCGTTCTTTGATTGGATTTCAAACGATGTGGAATTTCCAGACGGTTACGCATCTAATTTGCGTAACTGTGTCGACAGAAAGGAAGGAAAGTTTATCGGCTTGAAGAGTCACGATTGCCATGTAATGATGCAGCGCCTCCTTCCGTTTACCTTCAAGGAACTATTACCACAGAATGTTCATGAAGCAATTGTAGGGATTAGTGCTTTCTTCCGCGATTTATGCACGAGATCAGTGACTCTTGAAGGTATTGAAAATTTGAAGACTAACATAGCTGTGATTCAGTGCAACCTTGAGAAGATATTTCCTCCATCATTTTTTGATGTTATGGAGCATCTTGTTATTCACCTGGCAAGAGAATTGGAACTTGGTGGTCCTGTGCAGTATAGATGGATGTATTTGTATGAGCGGTATATGTACCATTTGAAGAAGATGGTGAAAAATTATAGTAGGGTGGAAGGTTCTATAATCGCACAGATGATAAATTCAGAAACTTCAAACTTTGCCGAGTTCTACTTTCCAGCAGAAGTGCAGACCAAAAAAAGAAGACCTGCTCGGCATGATGAAAGAGGCGAACGGGCAACATATCATGTTACGGTTCCAGACATCTTCACAGATGTTGGACGACTTAGCGGAAAACCAAAGGACCGTCGACTTACTGAGCAGGAGCACAGTCATTTGCAAACATATTTGCTCGCCAACTGCGAAGATGTTCTTCAATATGAGAGGTAAATAAATTAGCTTACAAATTTTTATTTTAACAAGTTGAAATTTGAATCTTAATTAATTATATTATTGTCAACATATGTACAGAATTTTCATGGCAGAAAAACGGTTCGAATATAGATACGCCACAGAGGAGGAACTTGAAGAACTGAAGCAGAGAAAATTTTCTGGATGGATGCTTACTTATGTGAGTGCTTTACACAAATTAAAATATTATTTATCACATATTTATACTAATTCACATATATTGATATAACATATATATGTGCTATTAATAGGTGTCTGCTGGTATGACCAGAGGTGAAACATTTGACGATTGGATACGCGAGATGGTGCGTGGAGCAGAGTATGTTGTGAAGTCATATCCGAGATTTTGTACTCGAGGATATGCATTCACAACTCAAAAGAGGAGACGTTCGAGTACGACTTATGATGCTGACGTTTGTTCTGCATCTGGAGATGATGTATACTACGGAAACATACGGGAGATTATGGAAATCAAGTATCCGGGCATGGTTGGATTGTGATGTACTGTTTTCTATTGTGATTGGTACGACAACACTCCAGACCGAGGTGTGAGAACAGATGCATTTGGTGTTACATCAGTACATTCGAGGCGAAAGTTGCAATATTATGATTCTTTCATTCTTGCTTCTCAGGCCGATCAGGTAATTAAATATACATATATCAATTATTAATAATGATTCATCATCATGTGTATTAATAACACTTATTTACAAATTAAATAATTTTTTAAATGTTACAGGTTTGTTATATCAAGTACCCCCGGGTTAGGAACAGAGATGATCCATGGGTCACTGTTACATCACTCAACCCGAGAGGCCGAGTTCAGGGAAGTTCTGAGCTGGAACTTAAGTGCAGCAGAAGATTTAGCTGCAGTTGGCCTTGTAGTCGATTTAACCGACTTTGGAGAGGAAGCCGTCGTTCACGTAGAGGATGAACAAGAGATTGGAGAGTTTCACCAAGATCCAGATTCAGATTCATCTGGTGATGATTACTCGGAAACAGAGTAGCATCGCTTTTTTTTTTTAATATAAGAATACCGAGGAAATTCTGAGGGATAATTGGATTTAGGGATTTCCTCGGAATTTCCCCGGAATAGTCCGAGACTTTTCCGACGATTTAAGGTTTTCTTTTAGGGTTTCTGTTTCCTCGGAAAAGCCTCGGAATATTCCGAGGAAATCCAAGTGTTCCTCAGAATTTCCTCGGAATAGTCAGAGGAAATTCCGAGGAAGTAGGGTTTTTAAACCGAAAACAACGTTTTGCGGTTTGAATAACACTTATATAACCCTTATTAAGTGTCTTAGACTGATTATGAAGTCAAAAATTTGTTCCTTACCCTATAATAAACACTTTTCCGATTGTATGAACGAAATCCCCACGACATAAGAGAAACACTTATACACTTTAATGAAGGGTAAATGGAATACTTACAATTCGTTTTGAAATTTTGTTATTTCATAGTTTATGATCATCTATACAAAGATTCCTCAATGATATGTATTGCATTTGTATAAGAAATGATATAGGGCAAAAAAATTTGATGTTTTGAAAACCCAAACATGTGTTCCTCAGAATTTTCTCGGAATTTTCCGAGGAAATTCCGAGGAACAATATAAACCAATAGAAATACATGCATATGATATTCTTTTTCCTCGAATTAATGAAATATCCGAGGAAATTCCGACGGATATTTTAGTGTCCGTCGGAATTTCCTCGGAATATTTTCATTTAACCGGGCAAACCAGCCGCAAAATATTTCGCGAAAATTGAAATTGAAAATACCGAGGAAATTCCGACGGATAGTTTCCGTCGGACCCTAGGTTTTATAAAGACGAAACACTTCTTCTTCCCTATTTCTCTCTTCTTCCTCTCCGGCTCCTCTCCCTCCTCTCCGGCGATCTCCCCCTTCTCTCCCGACGATCTCTCCGGCGAATCCTCTCTAAACATACACAAATCATGTAAGGACCCTATCCCACTCTCTTAGGTTCTATTTGTTAGGTTTTTGTGTAGATTTGATGATTTAATTTACAGGTCTACTGGTGATCAGACCCGGTCTCGATCTCGTCCTGCCTCACCACGAGGTCGTAGTGGTACGGGGAGCCACTCTCAGGGTTCGTCCAGCCACTCTCGGGGGTCGAGCAGCCACTGTCGGGATTCTTCATTTCCCGCTCCGGTTTTTGCTCCCGCTGCTGCACCCCCTCCCGTTGCTGCACCCCCTCCCGCTCCTCCAGTTGTTCCGGGAGTGATGACTGTTGCCCAGTTGGTTCAACAGCCCGGTCGTGAGCATCTTCCCTATCTCACTCCGTGTCCAAAGGGACGACGTCAAACATGGTAATTAAAAGTCTTTTTTTTTCCTTTCATTAAAATTTGATTCATTATTAATAATTTGTTTCTTATATTAGGTTCAACCGATCCGGGAACGGGATCAACGCATGGATCAACAATATGATGTACTCGAACCTCAGCAAGGGATATCCGACTTTCTCTCACTTCCCTGCCGAGGACCAGAAGATGTGGTTTCGTCAGTTTGCGGTAAGTATTCTAATTTTTTAACTTATATTTTTAATCTTTAATATAAAATTTCTACAAATTGTGTTTTTTTTTTCAGCAAGAGTTCACCTGGAATCCCGATCACACGAACTTTATCCGTGACGCCTTCGTCCATAAAGTTATGGACAACTATGAGAAGCAGATCTACGAGTGGAAGCAGAAGTGGCTCATCAACCAGGTTTTTTTTAATTTATTAAACAATTTTTTGAATTTATTAAACTATTTTTGGATTTATTAAATTATTTTATATTTTTTTTATTAAAAGGTTCCGAAGTCGATCAACAGCACGGTCTGGGAGGAGTTGTGTGTGCATTGGGATAAGGACGAGACGAAAGCTTCCTCCGTGACCAACTCCGCCAACCGCAAGAGCGATCGTGGCGGGAAGGGCATGTACAAGCACAATTTGGGTGCCCAGACTATTGCCACTCAGGGGGATCGCTTGGTAAGTTCAATCTTTTTTTTTAATTTTTTTAAGTATTTTTATTTTAATTTTTATGCATTTCTTCTAATTTCTAATGTTTGTTTAACTTTTGTTTTTTTCAAGGCGGATCAAAATGATGGCGAGCCGGTTGATGATTTCGTCCTAATGAAGACGGCACATACCAACAAACACACCGGGGAGATTGATGATGGTGTTGTGAGGGATGTGCTCAGCCTGATCGAAACTCAGAAGGAAAACGAAGAGACCCGTCTATCTCAGCTTCAAACCGACCTGGACGCCACTTCGACGGCTTCGACCAACTTGTCCCGGATTCGAATCAACGAAATCGTTGAATCGGTATGTTCTTTATAAAAAAGTTCAATTCATTTATTTCTTTATTTTCATTTTATCATCTTTTCTATTATTTAAATTTGTTTATTTTTTATTTCAATCGGTTCCAAAGAAGAAGGGACGTTTGGTCGGTTTGGGTCGTCGAGCCCGGTCGGTTCCTCCTTTTGCACCACAGACCTATGTTGATCCAGAAGTGCTGGACCAGTTGAAGGACAAAGATGACCGCATAGCTGTGTTGGAGCAAAAGATGGGGGATCAAGAGGCGGGATGGGAGGCAACGAAGAGGCAGAACGAGCAAATGATGGAGATGATGAGGAGGATGTACCCGACCGAGCAGTTCCCCTAGTTTCTTTCTTTTTTTTTTCAAAAACTCTGAATGTTTTATTTTGGTACGTACAACTTTGAATATTATCTAATATGTTTTCTATTTCAATTTTAATTTTATATTTTCGAATTTCGATTAAAAAAAATAAATTTTTAATTAAAAAAAAAATATTTTTGGGAATATTCCGAGGAAGTGTATCCCTCGGGATATTCTGACGGATACACTTCCTCGGAATATTCCGACGGCAATGGTTTCTCGGAATATCCCGACGGATACACTTCCTCGGAATATTCCGACGACAAAGGTTTCTCGGAATATTCTGACGGCCAAAGTTCGTCGGAATATTCCGATACCTCTTTTCTCTCGGAATGTTTCCGAGGACCGTTCCATCGGAAATATCCGAGGAGATACCAACGAAAAGTCCTATGAAATATTTCTTCGGAATGTCCTCGGAATCTTTGATTCTGGGTATTCCCTCGGAATTTTCTGAGGAAATTCCGAGGAAATTTTAGTTTCCGACGACAAATATCGTCGGTATGTCCTCGGAATATTTGTCGATACCGACGATATTTGTCGTCGGAATACCGGTGTTTTCTTGTAATGAATAGTTTCTTGTTTGCTTCCAACTGACCCAATCGCTTAACCAAAATCTATGTTGCTTCCTGCTTAATTCAAAATCCAATCAATATCCACCACTAAATAGTAAAATCACATAAGATATCATTAGTTTACAATGTTGACTAACTCTTACCGACTTTTTCTTGTTGTCGTCGTCAGCAACCAAACCCTGTTCGTTGAGAATATGTTAATGTTCTTAGAAAGAACGAAGTGGTGGAGCTTGAGGGCATCACCAATATCTGTGAAGCTATGTATCTAAGGGGGTGAGGCTGATTATCACCATGAACATCTATATATGAACTTAAAACCCAGAATCTAAGCAATCTCCCCTCCAAGGTGGAAGAACATTGGCCTGACTTCAAATCTGAAAAAAGGATTGATGAGTTAGCCATTTTAGAGAAAAGTTTAGATGATAATGTTCAAGGAAATAAAGGCATACCTTTTATAGGAGTAGAGACACCGCCTTGCAGAGTAATAAAGTGTATTCAATAACAGATCGTGCTTGAAGAGAGGTGATGGAGTTAAGGAGTATGATAAAGAGGATGAATCAATTAGGCAAAACGTTTTCGTTGATCAGATGAGAAGAAAAAACGCCGGGATCGAAGATTTTACAAACCGATCCTTCAAGTGGATTGAAAATCTCGAAACTCCATAGCTGTATCAGATAACAAAGGAGAAGATTTGTGGATTTAGTGTGCAAGAAGAAGATGAACCAAGTCGTGCATCTGGTCTCGCTTTCTCTCGGGCTTGCTCACGGGATTAAACAAAAAGCCCACAAAATCATGAAGAAGTCCCATAAATAAAACGCACAGCTTTGATAGATGGACACGTGGCGCACCGAGAATCACCTAATTGATGACGTGACAATCTCACCGAAGAAAAAGCTCTTCTTTATAGTAATAGATAGATAGACTAGGAGTTAATCCGCGCTACGCGCCGGACTATTTTGATTTTCAAATGTTAACTATATAACTAATCTTTTAGATGTTGTATTTTAAACGACAACAAAATTATGAACTGTATAATTGTGTGAATACATATTTCTTTAGAAAAACCGAAAACTATACATTTTCAGATAGATATTTGATATAGTTTTTCATTTTTTATATTGTAAATTTAGTTATTATTTATTTTTTCTTATATTGTAGGACAATTCTCTCAAATAGCAATTTTTAATTTTTTTGTCACAAAATAGCATTTAATAAAGAAAATGACCAAAATAGTCTATTTTCATTTTGAAATATTTAATTTTTATTTTTTAAACTCTAATACCCTATCCTCAAAACCCCACCCTTAACTCTAAACCCTAGGTCTAGATTAGTTAACCGTAGGTATAAATGTATTTTTACTCTTTAATAAAACTTTTTTGGTCATTTTTCTTATTGAGAGCTATTTTTGTGACAAAAAATTCAAAAAAAGCTATCATAGGGAATTTTTCTATATTGTATTTTTTTATTCTAATTTTCTTGTTTTTATACCAAATGGTAATATTATGATAGATGTTTAATGTAATATTTTTCTTTCTTATATTGTATATTTGCATATTATTTATTTAACTATACATTTTTCCATTTAACTATACATTTTTCAGATAGATGTTCAATTTATTTTTTCCATTTTTTATATTGTATATTTACTTACTGTTTATCTTTTCTTATTTTTATATTTACTTATTCTAAATTTCTTGCATTTATATCAATGATAATATTACGATATATATATTTAATATAATATTTTTATTTCTTATATATTATATTTACTTATTATTTATTTTTTCCTATATTTTATATTTGCTTATTGTAATATTACGATAAATATTTAATATAATATTTATATTTCTTACATTGTGTATTTAGTTATTATTTATTTTACTATACAATTTTCAAATAGATGTCTAATTTAGTTTTTTCAATTTTTAATTGTATATTTATTTATTCTAATTTTTATGATTTTATATCAAATGATAATATTATGATATATGTTTAATGTAATATTTCTATTTCTTATATTGTATATTTATTTATTATTATTTTATCATACATTTTTCAGATGGATGTTTAATGTAGGTTTTTTATTACTTATATTGTATATTTACTTATTATTTATTTTTATTCTAATATTATGATAGATGTTTAATATAATATTTATATTTTTTTATACATTATATTTACTCATTATTTATTTTAGTATACATTTTTCAGATCGATGTCTAATTTAGTTTCCCCCTTTCTGATATTGTATATTTACTATTGATTATTTTTTCTTATAATGTATATTTACTTATTCTATTTTTTTGTTTTTATATCAAATAATAATATTACATTATATTTTTAGTGTAATATTTCTATTTCTTATATTATATGTTTATTTAATGTTTAATTTTTATTATATTTTTATTTATTTATTCTAATATTATGATAAATGTTTAATATAAATTTATATTTCGTATATTGTATGTTTAATTATTATTCACTTACTATATATTTTTCAGAGAGATGTTTAATTTATTTTTTCATTTCTTAATTTTATATTTACTTATTGTTTATTTTTTCTTATATTGTATATTTACTTATTATATTTTCCTTCTTTTATATTAGATAATAATATTATGATATATGTTTAATGTAATATTTCTATTTTCATATTGTATGCGTGTTTTTCTTATATTGTATATTTACATATAGAAATATTTAAAATGATAAAAATGTAAACCTATACATTTTCAGATAGATGTTTAATGTAATTTTTCTATTTCTTATATTGTATATTTATTTATTTATTATTTTTTTCTTATGTTGTATAATTATTTATTCTAATTGTTTTGATTTTATATCAAAATTGTAATACTGAGATAAATGTTTAACGTAATATTTCTATTTCTCATATTGTATAAAATCTATTAATATTTCTATTTCTCATATTTCTTATTATTTTTCTTTACATGTATATTTATTTATTATTTATTATTTATTTTTTGGTAATAATGCAACGTGTCATCTTTGGTGGAAAGTTTTTTTCGCTGATGTGGACGCTCCGTGGAGCCTCAAAAGGTCCATTTTATTAGTATAGATTTACAAATCCAATAATTTGTGATTGCATTATATTAGAATCTTATTGTATAAACTCTATAAATTAATATTCGATAACTTAATAAACACTATAAATTAATAATTTTTTTACGGTCCCGAGCTGTACTTGTTTAAAATAGATACAAATCGATAAAATAATAAGATAATAATAATTTTCTGTTAAAATCATAAATTAATAATTTTTCTATATATACATTTTATATAAGTACAAACAAATAATTATATTATTTTCTTTATTTCACAATAGAATTACCTCTATATTTTCTTAGCACTTCAATATATATATATATATATATATGTTGCTAATATTTAGTAAAATAATATCTAAACCTAATTTTAGTTTTATAAAACATATTTTATATACAAAAAATAATACAATAAAAATAACGTGAAATTCGAATTTCAAAGATGTAATTTATTTATATACGACAAAATCAGTTATTTTGTTCATTTATAATTTTTTTTTATAAAATAAAAAAAATTCATTAATGGATACTCTTTATAAATTAATAACTCTGTAAATTGATAAAATATCATAGTGCCAACATTATTAATTTATATTTTTTTACTGTATAAGTTTTAACTTTTTATTTTCACATAAAAGTAAATAAGAACCCTACCATATGATGATTTAAGAGTACGAAAAACTATAAATGTTTTGATGTTTCTGTCTACCGTCAAATGATGCGATATTAAACTGTGGAGAATCAGACATCAAAACTCAAACCGGTTATACTCTTATTGTCGAATTTGAATCCATTGTGCCCTTAAACATTTGGTTGTCACTGTTTCTGCTTGAGATGTTCATCAAGTCTTCAAAAAAAAAATCATTTCGACAATGTTTCCTTCAATTCCACTGAAATGCATATGTTCTTTGTGATTTTGAGCTTTTGGCTGGATGGTCATGCTTTGATTTTCCACCACTGAACAAACTTGATTCCTGTTAATGTTTCTGTGCCACTTAGCTATCAGCTTGTTGATCATAAGATCTTATGCATGCCTTCATAAGGTGCCGATACTGAGTGAACAGGCGAGAACACTGGCTTTTGTTAGTTCATTACCAAGAGGCAAATGCTTAATGATTAAAGCAAATAAATCAATTTTTCATATCTTCTTCAGATCATGAAGTTTTTATAAGGCATTGTGGGACCTTAATCTTGAGGCCACCAAAAATTCTTCCCACATTTAGGCTACCATGGCGCTCTAACTCCTTTCTCAAAAGGAAACAGTCTCTATAAAGGATCACAAAGTGGCATCAATGCCCACAATAGCCATCATAGAGTCCTCTTGAAGGCATCACATCGATTTTTGAGCTAGTCCATTTGCTAAACTGTGTCTTTTGTAGGCACCCAATTTACAAGATGAGCAAATTTGATATGCTAAAAAAAAATTACAAATGATATGAACAAAAAGTACAACAACATAATACCGTATTTGGAATGAAAAGAACTTAAGTAGAGTCGAGATTCAGATCTATTTCCTTAATCTTTTAAATACTCATAGTATGAAGGTTTGATACATTTAAGAATCTAAATATATAACTGTCTATATTTTCAGTCTCACAACACATGAGAACCATAACCTATCAAACCTATATCTATGCTATACTCTTATACTGTCAGACACAAAAATAAATAAATGGGAGAAACTGTTTTTTTGTTTGTGTTCGACGTGTCTATCAAATGAGAAAGGCATGGCTTTATATAGCCCATGAAATAATGTGCATCACAAAGCACTAAATGGAGATTTTTATTTTGATTCTATCATGAGCTGAATTTATTCTCCATATGTTACAGCATTGAATCCAAAATCAAATTCACTGTTGATCAAAGACGTTAGTCAAAGATGAGAAACAAAGAGATCTTATGCTTTATTATTTAGTAAAATAATTAGCAAAAGATATTGGGCTAAGACAAATAAATCTTAGTGGTTTAATCCAAAATTCAGTCTAGCCCAAGTATCTCTTTTCTTAATACACCAAAATGTTTACAAAGTTTTTTTAACTTTGTTTTAATTTCTCCATTTTATACACAAGATGATTTTCACCTCATATTTCTAATATAAATATTCTACAAATAATTTCATATTAATCTTTCATTTCTCATTCAAACGAACTTTTTTTTGACATATGATTACATTATATTACAATGCTCATAACAAGGAATCCAACTATTCCACAATCCGGTTATTCCGACAATTAAGTTGCTCGGAAAAATCACCAGAATATTGGTCATATCCATTTGTCCAAAAAAACAGTTCCAACAATCCCACACATGAATAGAAATGACTCTAAACACTAGACGACTCGATAGACTTGACATACTTGACTACCTAAACAATACTCGAAAAGATAAAAAGAGTGGATAAAAACGACCTTTGAGAGTATAAACAAAAAAACACTGCATGATGAGTTGGTAGCAATCTTTCAGCATTGAACCAGACATTGTTAGTAGCTATCGGATTTACTCGGCCAAGTAGTGAACATGATGTCTTGAACTACCCGGGCTTTGATGTATACCTAGACAATAACTATAATACAATTTCATTTTTTCATAGATTAGGTTCTATATTGTGTTCATTTTGGCCGTAAAAAGTTCTGGTTAATCATGAGTGAACTTGGAGAATATATCATTTCTTTCATTCTCCTGGAAACAGCTACATTTTAATATTCACAAGGTGATTTTTCATTAGCTTTGTTTAGAGAAGTATCATGTACTACTCCATTCATATCTCAAAGATATGGACACAAATCATTAAAAGCAAATGATTATCCTCTAATCCTTACATGTAGCACTGTTTAATCATCCTAGGAACTGAGTATAGACCGAACTCTGACAGTGCTTTGTTTAGAGGAGTATCATGTGAAGCCACTATCCACTAACCAAAAATCTTCGTCTTTGGTTTTTTCTGACTCTTCACTTGCACTAAATATCATGTGATCTTCATCTTCTTCATCCTCAATACCCATCTCTGCTTGTTCATATTTCTTCGAACGACAATCTCTTGAGAAATGTCCAAATTTTCCACAGTTGTAACATTCTTTATGGTTCCTTGAACCTCTTTGCTGATCAGCCAAATTCTGTTTCTTCCAATAGTCAGCTTATGTGTGGTTGTTTCTCTTACAAAACCCACATCACCTTTTTCCATATTCTGGCTTATAACCAAAAAAATTTCTTCTTTGCTGAACATTAAAAGCTCCTTCCAGCATGTTCTCACTTTGGTTTTCCATATGTTTTTCATGTGCCTTCAGAGTTCCTATTAACTCTGTTACCGACAACGAAGTCAAATCTTTTGTTTGCTCCATTACAGCCACAATGCTGTCAAACCTTTCTGAGAGAGATATCAAAATTTTCTGGACAATCTGATAATCCGACTTCTCTTCACCATGAACTCTTAATTGATTTCACAAATCAATTAATTTTCAGTGGAAACTGTGATGTTATCACCTTCGTTCATCTTCAAATTTTCATACTCCCTTCTCAATGATTGCTGTTTGATCAATCGTACTTGTGGAGTTCCTAGGAATTCAGATTTCAAAGCATCCCATGCTTCCTTTGAAGTAACTGCTGGTGCTATACGAGAGAATATCTTATCAGACACAACAGTTTGTAGAATTTATAGTGCCATCATATCTTGTGATGATGCTTCCTCCCATTGATTTCTCAGTTGCAATACTCTAGGATTTTCTTATGTTTGTGCCAGTTGGGTTGGAACTCCATTTTCCACCACTGTCCACAATTTTCGAGTTTTGAAAATTGTTGTCATCTTAATGCGTGAGAAATCATACTTGTCTCCATAAAATATGGGAATCACTTGTTGTATTGTTGCTTCCATCATTTTCTAATTTTTCTTTGAATCCTTTTTACAAATACTTGCTTCTCTCTTTAGTTGGCCCTTGAATCAATAAGGCTCTGATACCATGTAAAAGAAACTAAGGTTTCTAAAATATAACAAAGAAACAAGAGATGAATCTCTTAAGGAACAAGAGCTTTACTTTTATTATTAGAAATAGAAATCTGAACATATTGTTATACATCACAATAACAAGGGATTATATAGAAAATGAAACAACACAAAGTGAACACTTACATCTCTTGATTGTATCTCTTCAATGTAGCTCTTTAATAGAGTTGTGTTATTACAAATTAAGAGTTGCGTCTTTTCTCTTTAGAACTCTTAGAAAAACTAACTAACTAAAAGTCACAACTGTTAACACATACACCCTTTCAATAAAATCAATTACAACCAACATTTATGAGCTGTAATCGACCTCCATAAGAGAGTAAACGACTCGTGCAAGAGCATATCTGAGTTCTTATCTTTTCCACTAAGGGAGACAGTCTTGCGTTTTCATGCCTTTTGCATAAGTGGTAGACCGAGATACCGAACCGGAAGCTCGCCCTTCTTAAATAGAAAGTTCATAAGAATCTGCTTCTTTTGTTTCCACAAGAACACAAGGCATGTACACTATTGACTTCTCTAAACTTATTTTCAGCCCTGACTGATGCAAGCATGGTCGAGCTAGAAGATAATTTGAAATGGATGCAACTCTGTGGATGCAACTCCGTGGATGCTGAACTGGTGGGCGCAGAAACTCGTGGATACAACTCTATGGATAAAACTGAGTGGATGCAACAATCAGGTGACTGTGAAGCTGACTTGGAGCTAAATGGACTCGGTGATACTCAGACTCCGAACCAAACTGATGATGGACTAGACATGACTTTCTCAGCCAAAACTAATCAAGACAAAGATCTATTGTGCTTGTCTAAAGGCCCAATCACTAGATCACAAACCAGAAGACTGAGGAAATCGATTTCTGCTTTGGTTTACTCGGTACCAGACCTAAACCAAGTCGGAAATCAAGTCAAGGAGCCAAACCAACTCTTCACCTATTCAGTCATTGGTTTTACTTAGTTTTTCTACATAATTTATTATTTTCTGCGACTTAGACTTCCCGCCTTCTTTTAGGACTTTTCGTTTTCTTCTTCCTTTCTCTCTACTTAAACTCTGCCGTGTTTCTAAAAAATTGATTCACTTTTTATCAAACAAACTTGCTCATATCTGTGAATCCTTTGTTCATCTTTGAACATTGATTGCTAGGAGTTCATTCTCTGCAAGCAAAACTTGTTTTTGATCACAAGTAGAGTTCATTATCTTGATCTTAGACACATCTACACAATACTTGATCATTCCATAGATCATCTCTGAAGATCATCCAATCGATCCATCCATCATCATCGAAATCAACCCATATCTCTCTCAAACCATCTGATCTTCCTTAAAAAAGAAACAGGGACAATCAGATCTCCTCATAAGGGATTCATGAAGTGGTATCAGAGCAGATTTGAAGGCTCTTGATCTAGGGTTTGATTCTAAACTTTTTGACTTCTCTTCTCTGTTTTGGGAATCTGTTTTGTATTCACTACAATTTCTCTGCAATTTTCTCAGAAATCTCTTATCTTTCTATCTGTTGTATCTACAAGAGGGCCAACCACTATAAAAAACGAAATCAAAAGAAAAGTTGAAGAGAAATCCAACTTGGCTGAAGAGAAATCCAGCCGGCTGAAGAGAAATCCAGCCTTGGTGTTAATGCCTCTTGCAAACAAAAATCTTGCAATCTGTCTATCTCTTTCTTCTGTTTTGGGGTTGGGGTTTGTTCTTTGAAGTTTGATCTTTGTTTGTTGCTGAGCTACTGGATTCACATAGAAAACTCACTGAAAAATATAAGAGAGAAACACTTGAGAGATTGTGAGGCTTCAACTATTCATATATGTGCTAATCTTTCTTGTTTAATTTCTTAACAGGAAGCCATGTCTGATGGGAGCCATTAACGAGATGAAACACCCACTTTTAAGTTTGATAAAATTCAGATGGGGGCCATGATGGCTACACTGATGAAAGAAATGGATAAGAAACTTCAATTTGAAAGAGTTTCCTTTGCTACTGACAATGTTTTGGGTACTTCTTCACAGACTAGGAAAGCAGCTAGAAAAAAGAGAAAGGGCAAGCGACCTGCAGTAGTTGAAGAAAATGAGGATCTTTATACCTCTTCTGGCCGTAGTACTGATGATGCCAAATCAGTAAGGACAACTTCTCAAACTAGGCGCACGGCACGCGGAGTTGCTGAAGACATAGCTGACGACAGCCTTGGCAACCTCAAGCTCAGTATACCAACTTTCAGTGGTATAAACGATTCTGATGCGTATCTGGAGTGGGAGAAAAAGATGGAACTGGTGTTTGATTGCAAGAATTTTTTAGACTCTAAGAAAGTGAGACTAGTTGTTACTGAGTTCAATGGTTATGCTCTACATTGGTGGTATCAGATTGTTACAACCAGGAGGAGAACAGGAGAGCCACAAGTGTCTTCATGGTTTGAACTCAAAACTATTATGAAGAAACACTTGTTCCTGGTCATTACAGTAGGGAAGTTCATCAAATACTCAGGAGACTTACTCAAGGAACCAGAGGTGTAAAAGACTACTACTAGGAGATGGAAATCCTATTGATGAAAGCTGCTGTAGAAGAAAGTCCTAAGGCAACTATGGCATGATTTCTAGATGGCCTCAACCGTGAAGTTCAAGATAGATTGGAGTTGCAGGAGTATGAGGATATCTATGAGTTTCTACACAAGGCAACTCTCATTGAGCAGCAGTTGAAGAGGAAACTGAATCCTAGAGGCTCTTATGGTAACACAACCAGATCATCTTATGGTAAAGAATACAAGGTATTTGTGAAACCAAAAGAAGAACCAAAGGCGACTGCTCGAGATAACAAAGGGAAGGCAGCAGCCACACGAACCAGAGATGTGAAGTGTTTCAAATGCCATGGTTTTGGTCACTATGCTAGAGAGTGCACTAACAAGAAGGTCATGATATTGCTTGAGAATGGCAAACTGATCTCTGAGGACGAGAAGGATGATGTTACTGAGGAAGAAGCTGTAGAATATCTAGTGCGTGGAGAGCTTCTGGTCACTAGAAGATCGTTGAAAGTTCAGTCCAAATCAAAGAGAGAACCTCTTTAACACTCGTTGTAATGCTTATAATAAGGTTTGCAGCCTGATTATAGATGGTGGAATATTTACTAATGTGGCTAGTGAATCTCTTGTGGCAAAGCTTGGTCTGAAAACTGGAAAACATCCTCGACCTTATTTGCTTCAGTGGCTGAATGAAGATGGTGAGTTAAAGGTCACAGAACAAGTTATGGTTCATATAACCATTGGGAGATACCAAGATGAGATAGTGTGTGATATTCTGCCTATGGACTCTAGCCATATCCTCCTTGGAAGGCCTTGGCAGTATGATAAGAAAGTTTCATGATGGGTTTACGAACCGCCAATCTTTCACCCATCGGGAGAAGAAGATTGCTCTCACTCCCATATCACCTCATGAGGTTCATCAAGACCAAGTTCAACTCAAGCTCATGAGACAAGAAGCTAAAGACAAAGAGAAATTACCTGATAGAAAGAAAGACAAGGAGATTCACCTCATGGCCAAAAACAGTGAGGTTAAGAAAGCTATGTATCTCCAACAGTCTATGCTTTTGTTTGTCTTTAAAGGTGCACTAATGACTTCTTCCGACCATGAACCGGTGCTACCGAGTGAGTTTAAGTTTCCTTTGCAGGAGTTTAGTGATGTATTTCCAGAAGAGAGCCCTGATGGTCTACCACCAGTCAGAGGGATTGAACATCAAATAGATTTTTTTCCCGGAGCTTCTCTTTCCAACCGACCAGCTTACAGAACCAATCCTGAAGAGACTAAGGAACTACAGAGGCATGTTGATGAGTCAATGGAGAAAGGCCATATCAGAGAAAGCATGAGTCCATGTGTTGTTCCAGTACTTTTGGTGCCAAATAAAGATGGAAGCTGGCGCATGTGTGTAGATTACAGAGCCATCAACAATATCACTGTAAAGTACATGCATCATATTCCTAAACTTGATGATAGGATGAAAGAAGGTGATGAGTGGAAAACTGCTTTTAAAACAAAACATGGCTTGTATGAGTGGCTTGTTATGCCATTTGGACTTACAAACGCACCTAGAACTTTTATGAGATTGATGGATCATGTTTTTAGAGCTTTCATAGGTCATTTTGTGGTAGTTTATTTTGATGATATCCTGATCTACAACAAGAGTTTGAATGAGCATGTTAAGCATCTGAAATCTGTTCTTGAAGTGCTTAGAAAGGAAACTCTTTTTGCTAATTTTAAAAAGTGTACTTTTGGAGCAAATCACCTTGTGTTTTAGGCTTTGTTGTTACAGCTCAAGGAATCAAGGTGGATGAAGAAAAGATCAAAGCAATCTGAGATTGGCCAAGTCCTAAGAGTGTGAGCGAAGTTAGAAGCTTTCATGGACTAGCTGGTTTCTACAGAAGGTTTGTCAAAGACTTTAGCACCATTAGGATTCGGTACTGAACAAACGCTGATTGGTTCTCATTTTTATGATTATATAAAATATTTATGATTTTATTAACTTTTATCAATAAGAAAAACTATAGTGTAAAATACAAGAAAAATTAATGTTAAATTTGAAGTTTTTATTTTGGAAAAAAAAAACACTCCTAAATTTTAAATTTGAAGTTTTGCCAATTAAAAAAATGAATTTTTTTTACATTTTATTAGCTTTCCCAAAGAGGCATCACGAACACATTACTGTAAATCGAAACAAAGTCGGTACAACACAATCCTATAGCTAGGCTTCAGAAAGACGACAAAGTCGGAATGGTTTTCAACATCCCCGGATCAGACTTGTTCCTCACTACTAGATCGGTTAATCTGGGTAAGGAGCTATGCATCCCATTTTTCATACAGTGCTGAATGTGTCTTAACTCTTAAGCTCGAGAGAGTCAACAAAGACCCAAGAAATCAATACATTAGGACGACTACGAACCTAACACCAAGATGCGTTCACTCAAGGCAAAACTCGGATTGACGTGAAGCCGCCTTTCTGTGAGGGGAAAGGGTACCTGCAACTAAAGAAAAAGATAGCTCCTACCGAATATAGCCAACTGAAACATCTTCATAACTGGGATGGAGATGTCCAAAATGTGCCGCCATGGAGAGAGGACAGAGCAATCGATGGCCCCCGAAACCTGTCAAAATCTCCACACATTCCACCACTTAGAACAAGTGATGATTCTTCAGACTCTAAACTCAGCCACCGGTGACAGAACGATGACGAGAAGCCAATGAAGAACGAACCCAAAGACCCCAAAACCAAGAGAGAGCAAACTCTGGCCCGAGTTCCCTTCCAAACAAGACCATGAACTGAACCTGGCAATGATTGTAACAGATTCCCGGAAAAGAGGACGCCAAAGTACCAGACACCTCCACATGACCCCAGGACCAAGAAGCAACACACGCCATCAGACACCACTATCTGACACCACCAAATGGGGATAAATCTACACACGCCTTGATGGAGACAACCACCAAAGGACAACTTGAGGGCAGAGGAGAGGGAATTCTCGCCGAGACACCAAGGCGGAGGATAAGAACCAAACACCACACCGAGACAGGCCCAAACAAGAAAATATGAACTGGGTGAGTCAGATTCAGCTACACGTGCTGCCACCTCCAGTTGGAAGTATATCGGACCAAACAGATCTGAAAAACGCCAATCTACTTCCCGCCATCCTAAAATCCACCCCAGCCGCTTCCTAGTTCCCATAGCCTCGTCGCGTCTCTGGAGAAAGCCAACCGAAAAGAAGAGCCATCACCAGGGCCCGGATCTGAACACAAAAACCGAATGAACTTTCTAGAAAGTTGACCTACCGGGAAGGGAAACAGAGGAAGAGGAAGAGGCAAAGAAAAATAAAAAGAGAGAGAGAGAAGGGAGGAAATCGGCTCCGTGCCGCGCAGCCGGAGAAGATGAAAAGGGCGATTTAGGTTTTGAGAGGTTTTAGAGAGAGAGAGGATTAGAGAGAGAGGATTAGAGAGAGATCCTTTCAATTAAAAATGATGTTACTTTGGAAGATGCTCTTAAGGTTGTTTGCTAAACTGAGAATATATTTATCTTGATCGTTATCTATCAATTTCTTGGAAGAAAACTATTTTGGTGTCAAGAAAGTACTTGTTATTTATATTTATAGCAAAGAAAACAATATCCATAAACATGAGACGGTTTTGAGAATGTGAGAATTGAGGTGGAATACAACAGAGAACCACAATCATATCTCAAAGTGGAACTTAGGCGTGAAGATCATCTCCCTAAAAGTAGTAAGGCCCCTTTTTTTATCACACATTTAGAATCTTTTTTGGTTTCTTATTTTCTCTATTAAAAGAGAAGTACCATTTTTATGTACTATAAAATAGTCATACTAGATTCATATATCTATTTGATTTTTGCATTAACATTTCTAAAGAATCTAAATAACTATAAGAATATTAATAATAAATTAATTTTAACTGTAAATTTAAATTTTATTTTTAGTTATAATAAAATCTGATGAGAAATAATCTAACCAAATCTTATAAATATTTAAACATTTTTTTAATTAATGAATGATTAATTTCATAATTAGTAATATAATATTACTATAAACTAATTTTAAATAATTTTTTATAAAAACAAAACAAAATAAATTATATGATATTTTTTATGAATTTTATAATTATAGTCCATATTGTATTAAATAGAAGTAATAAATGAATTAAATACGAAAATTATATTGAATTGGTAAATTAACATAAATAAAATAATATTTTCATTTAAGTAAATAAAAATATCATTCATCTTTTATAGGAATTAGAATATCATTTACAGTTTATAAAAATAAAAATTAATAAATTATGTAACATTTTTATATAAAAATGAAATTGTTAACATATATTAAACTTTATATCTACAACTATATATTATCTATTTATTTATTTTGAAAATCACAATATTATATTATCAAAAATGATTATATACAAAATATAATATGAAAAATATATATTTATAAAATGAAAAATTACCCGTACGAATGTGCGGATCAATGTCTAGTTTTTATTTTAAAAGAATACATTGTTAAAAACTTCAGTTTTAGTCGCTTCTATAGAAAACTAATTATGCATTACTTATTCAATGGCTTTAAGATGAAAGTATCATTAGTTAGCAGAAGTTTATAAACAAGTGGTGAGCTATTAAACATTTCTACCAAGTGTGAAATCTAAGGCTATAGTTGATTATGGACTAAAAGCCCATGAAGTATTAGGTTTAGATGCAAAGTTTATATGAGAGTTTGAATGCATCTCAATTTTATAATATATTGGTTTATGTTGATGGACAAATTCTTGTTTTCATTCTTTAGATAGCCAAACTGTACAGAACCAGATTTGTAGAGCCAGTTTCAGACAAAGCAAATTTAAAGTCGCCGGTATTGCAATATTTTTGAGGCTAATTTTCATTAAGTTTTACTGACCAGTACGCATAAGTAAAGTGGTTCCAATATCTTGCATTTGTAATTGGCATTGAAACCTTTGATATCAACTCTACGAATCTCCCGACTCTGTCCATCAATCTTATTTAACAACTTCGGTTTAATCCTC
The DNA here is from genome assembly GCF_020379485.1 of Brassica napus. NCBI lineage: Eukaryota > Viridiplantae > Streptophyta > Magnoliopsida > Brassicales > Brassicaceae > Brassica > Brassica napus. Next base: position 26,232,084 of record NC_063448.1, on the reverse strand, counting down.
TCAGTTCATATATGTACTTGGTCTCAAGCCCGCGAACTCAAAAAGAGATGAATTTACGGCAAGCAAATCAATTTGTACCATATTTACTGTTGTACAGACAACTACTCCAAATTTTTGTATGACACTGTAATGTCATGGGCCATTATTACGCTCTTTTCTAGGGTCATCTTTCTCAGCAAGAGAGAACTTTCAACACAAAAAAGGCTTGGTCTAAAAGGAGAATAAAAATGTGGGTTTATAGAAAAAAAAGAAAGACTCGATGGACTAATCTAAACAATTCATTCGAGTGAATTGGGTAGAAAATCCGAAAGAGTGTAAAATTTTACTAAAAATGGGCAAACTGTTATATAAATGGCCGACGACTGTTTGCTCATCAAGAAATTTTCTATTCTCACACTTACTACACGGGTAAAATATTTTCTGTTTTTGAGTAAATAAAACATGGTTTTTAGCAGCAACCAAAAAATATTTCAATCCTTCTATAAATGCATTAGAGACTTGATTGGTATTAGGATCAATTCTTGCGTACATCCACTGCCTCATAGCATGATTATCATTACTCTAAGACATTTGAATTTTTGAAAAATCTGCGATCAACCAATCTAGACCTTGAATAAATCATTAATTCAATGCATAAAGAACATGTATCATGAGCGCATGTAACAAAACTTACCGAGTGTGAACAGAATCGTATGACAACAAGTACGTAAGTGTTCCGAGCCGTTCAATCAAGGAAGAAACAGCAACACAATTATCTGTTTTTTTAATGGATCAAAACAGAGGTTAAACAAATAATTTAAAACTCAATCCTTATACGACTTAAACTATAAAGCTAATAAATGCAGAGAGAAACAACTCAATCCTTATACGACTTAAACTATAAAGCTAATAAATGCAGAGAGAAACATAAGATAAGAGGGATCGTCATGAAAAAACAGAGGTCAATAATTCTCTTTTTTCTTTTTTTTTAATGATTAATATTAATAATAAAAACACAACTCATAACTGGGCACCGGAACAAAGCTTTCGGCTAACCGACGAAGAAACAGCAATCCTCAGCAATATATTAGGCTTATCACTAAGGTACAAGAAAAAGTAGGCTAAAAACAATGGGAGGGAAAAAATCTAGGTTCAAGGGTCCGTTCCAGGTCCCTCATCATCACCGTAGATCCGCGGCCAACGACGCCGACTTAATCGAAAGGCAAGCCGACCACTGCCTCTTCACTTCCTTCTCAAAAAGGCGCCGACACACAGATTTGAGGACTACCCGACACTTTTGTCTTCACCCCATTGACCAAGACTCAGAAGATCGAAAACGGAGATTACCATTGGAGGGAACCACCATCCCCAACTCGACCGTCTCTCTCATCTAAGCCCTAGTAATGGGGAATCCAAAAGATCGGCTCCGAACCCGTTAGCTAGAAGTCCGTTCTTTGACGATGAAGCTTGGAGTCGATAATTACAATACGAACTAACCTAAGAACAAGCAAGAAGACGGGCCTGAGACAGCAACTACTACTAACTCCAGATGGCTCTTTGGACCTGAACACGCTAAACAAACCGTCACTGTCGAAGAAATTCAAATGAAATAGCCTCGACACTGGGAAATGCCCGCTCGACAAGTAGTACCACCGAGGAAACCTGCAAAACGGAGACAACCCAAGCTGACACCATCCTCACCACTTGCTGCTATCGAGAACCGAAAGGCAGTTAGCTTCACAACGCCTGTGGTCGCTCCGGTAGCAAGGAGACGACTATCTTTCCGTGAAGAACAAGAGCGAACACCAATGAAAACTAGCCGGCAGTAACACCCGTGAACTAGAGCTGGAACCTGACAGAAACTTCAGAGATGAGAAGGAGATCCTCCCAACTGTGACGAATGGGCCATATACGACCACACCGTGCTTCAGTTCATCAGATCTCCACGCGCCTAACGGTAGGGGCACTGGCACGCACCGGTAACCACTACCTAAGAGCGCGCCTTCGAGTAGTGAAATCTCCAAAGCTCTCATGACAATGGGAGGAGAGGCTGAGATCCACCAAGACGCCGAGGAGAAATCCCGTACCAAACACCATTACCTCATCTCACACCGGACCATATGGAGTAGATCTGATAGAACTTACACCGGATCTGGAGGAGGAGCCCCGGAATCGCCACCACGCGCCGCCGTCTCGTACAACGTGAGCCAAGAAAGGGGAAAACTTGAAACCCACAATGAACCCTAAAAATCCGACCACTTAACCACATCCGTTTCACCAACCTCGTGACATCTCCAGAAATCTAGACGAACACCGGATCCAGCCCCGGAAGCTTTCGCCGGTGGCGCTATTTCTCCAGAGGGAGTCGACATATCAGAGGGATAGACGGAGGTGGAAGAAGAGGCAAAACAAGGCGAATGGGAAGAGAAACCCTCCGACGGTGGCGGTAGGGCACACGCGCCGGAGGTCACGGAAGCTGATGTCGAGAGAGAAAGTTGAGAGAGAAGGGTTTGAGGAGAGAAAGTTTTGACCACAAAAAACAGAAGTATAATATAATTCTCTTTTTTATTTATATCTCTTTTCGTTTCTGGAAATTGTAACATTAGTACATTACCTACAGAAGAAATATCAAAGGAAGAAAGATGGAGTCAGCTTACTGTGATATGAAACCTGCTGTAATATGCTCTGTTTCATGACAAAAAGTGGAGAAAGAGATTCGGGGGGTATGTCGATAATTAAAGAGATGAGAAGTCTTTTTCCGTTAATGATTTGGAAGAAGGTATGTGTGTAGTTTTATTTTTCTTGAAATTACTAAATTTTTTTTTTTGATAAAGACCTTGGACCTATCTTTATCTGAATTAAAGGGAAAAAAAGAAGAGATAAAAGTTACGTTTATAGCATAGTTATTTTATAATTATTTTTGAAAAATATTTAAATAATTATTTTGTCTAATTTCCTTTTCCGAATAGGAGTAAGTAAGCCATACCATATTAGACCAAAACAAAATAAAATTCATAACATAAAACTGTTAACAAATCTTAACAACCTGAAACTTTAAAAATATAGTGTACATATTTAAATATAAAATATAAATATATATTATATATTTCTTGTAATTAATATACAAAAAACATTTAATTTTTTCTATAAAATTATATAATAAAAGTATAATCACTTTCACATTTTTGCCACATATTTTTTGTGTGTGCAAATTAGCAATGATTCAAAAGTGTTGAATGCTTTTTGCAAAATTCACAAGATATTTATTTATGTTGTAAAAAATTGAAATTTAGTAAAGAAAACATGTAACGTCCGTTATAGTTGTTATTTTGCAATAAATTTGTAATGAAACTGTAAATAATATTTATTATTGCAAAAAAATATTGTAATAATCATAACGAAAATAGACATTGTAATTTTTATGTTGCAATAGACGCTATTTTTTTTTGTAGTGAGAAGAGGCGAGATAGAGGAGAAGTATTTTGACGGCTAAGGTTTTGGTTTTCGAAATCTCTCCACAGTTTGGCCGTGGTTTTGTTTTGTAGAAAAAGAGAGAGGAAACCTCTATTTATAAGAAAAATTGAGGTAAATCCTAGCCGGTTTCCTTTTAAACCTAATAATATTTGGAACAAAATTTAGGTTTACCCCTAGGGTGAACCTTTAAATTCAACCCTTAGGGTGAACCTTTAAATTCACATCTTCTTCTAGGATCAATCAAAGTGTCACGCAGATAATTAATTAAAAACTATTAAATTTTTTTTTTTTTTTAAAAGAAAAGAATAATGCTAATTTTAACAACGCTGACGCCGCCGGCTAAACCGAAAACCCCATATCTTAAATTCTAAACCCTAAACCTTAAATTTTAAACTCAAACCATATACCCTAAACCCAAATCCTAGACCCTAAACTCAAATTGCATACTCTAAACCCAAATCCTAGACCCTAAACCCAAACTGTAAACCTTAAATCCAAACCCTATACCTAAACCAAATCCTAAACCCAAACCGTATACCCTAAACCCTAAACCCAAATCCTAAACCTATACGCTATAAGGTTTGGGTTTAGGGTCTAGGATTTAAATTTAGGGTATATGGTTTGGGTTTAGGGTTTATGGTTTGGGTTTAGGGTATACAGTTTGAGATTAGGGTATACAATTTGGGTTTATGGTCTAGGATTTGGGTTTAGGGTATAGGTTTTAGGTTTTAGGGTTTGGGTTTAGGATTTAAAGTTTAGGGTTTAGAATTTAAGATTTAGGGTTTACGGTTTAGGTAGCGGCGTCATCGTCGTTAAAATTGGCGTTATTCTTTTTTTAGTTATTTTTAAATAAATTTAATATTTTTTAATTAATTATCTACGTGGTACTTTGATTGGTTCTAGAATGAGATGTAAATTTAAAGGTTCACTCTAGGAGGTGAACCTAAGTTTTGCAATAATTTTTGAGGCTCGGTTTTGAGATATTACATAAATGGTGTCATGTTGTATTTATTTTGCATTTTACTAGATAAATTAAAATCTTTGAAAGCAAAAAGGTGTATACTTCACAATCATATGTTCATATGTACTTGACTTTGACAGTGATTCAATGTATATTATTCTAGCATCCACTTAAACTCATATACAAGGTTTTGCACATCTTTTGATGCATATGTAGGATGCATGCATGTGTTCAACATATTGCATGTAAATTGTCTCGGTAGGAATGGTTCAAAGTATTAGCAGGTGTAAGATGTAAAATTTGATGTTTTAAGAAAATAAGTCTTGTCCCAAATGATTATTCAAACGTAACTGAGGAAAGAATAATTTTTCAGCATAATCAGATCCGTTTTAAGTTCGATACTTCGATATTCTGATTCTGGCAGATGTTACCACATAGTGATTATATTGAAGATTTACGATTTCAATTCCTGGTTCAAATGGTTTCCTAAACCTTGAAAATGAGCATGTAGTTGAGTCTATGTAAGAATTTCAATATGTCTCTATGTAAGACAAGATAGTGAATTGGGATTGTATTCTTGTTTGTTTGAACCAAAAAGACGTGTTTGTTGGATTCATACAATGAAGAATTTAAGAATTAGATTTCTTAGATTTTTGAGACTTACAAGAAATCAACATCGAAATCAAATGGAAAATGAATATCAAAAAGAGTTTATTTATCAACATTGTATTACAAGTGTAAAGTAAATCTAAGAATCCATAAACTTTTTATAAGAAGTGTTCTAGATCTAAGTGGAAAAGAGAAGATTCGCTTGATAAAGAGAGGTGTATTTATATTTATACAAAGAAGAAGCTAGGACTTCATAGTAAAATGAGCTTAATTTATTGTCCAATGGACCTTGAGGGAGGATGTAAATCCACCCCCAACAGTAAACCCTCCAAGTTCGTAGAGAGAGATGAAGTCGATCTCTATGAATTTTACGAATATGATTTATTAGACAATCAACTAGACACATTCATGCCTATGACGACTTGAACTTGTGCCTAGTAAAAGGCGAGTTTGTTTTAAACTCGTGCTTAGCGAAAGACGAGTTTACTGGACTCACGCTGAGACAAAGGCGAGTTTACTGAGAACTCGTGCCTAGTAGAAGGAGAGTTTTTATAAACTTATGCCTAGCCAAAGGCGAGTTTTTGTAAACTCGTGTCTAACAATAAGCGAGTCGACTGCAAACTCATGCCTAATAACAAGTAAGTTCAATTTAAACTCGTGCCTAAAATACAAGTTTACCGAACTATTGCCGACCCAAAGTCTCGTGTTGAAATCGTGTGTGCCGATGGCTTGTATGTTCGTCAGGCTGTGATGACGTTGAGAAACGTTCTGGTTTGCTCCGCTTGTACCGCTTCCGGCAAGCTCGTAGCTAAGGGCCGTCCTTCGAAGCATGAGGACATGATGGTGGCAGCCGCTTGTCTTTGGCTCAACGATCGCTGGCTCACAAAAGGCATGATCATGATTAGATCAATATAAACCAAAAGACATAACCAAATTTGGCATAAGCAATAAGCGGGCTGTAGAACTCATTATTACTTAATGCTTGTGAGTGCATGATAATATGATAATTGTTAATAATTAATATCATAGGCTACCAGCAATAAAGCAATAATTATATGAGAATGAGCAGCTTATAAAAGAACTTATCTTTGTCGTGAAGGAGAAACAAGCGTCCAACAGAAAGCTTGTGCCTTTGATGGCTAGAGATGACTGCTGCTGAATCTTGGTACGCAAGCTATAGCTTGATTTGAATCTCGTACTGTAAAAGCAAAGATCAGAGTTGCACTTGGGCTTCGTGGGACACAACGATCTTGTCGTAAAGAAGAGACAGAGCTGGTGTTGGCGATATTGTCGCAAGGAAAAGACAGAGCTTGCTACAGTGGTCTCGTCGCAAGGCTATAATTACTAGACAGATCGTGATGTTACTCTCCCACCTCAGCTCTAGCTTCCCTGAACCCTCCATGTGAAGGCTATAATAACTAGACCTAGAGCTCTCACTAGCAGCTCTAAGCATCTTAAAAGCTTCCAGCTTTCGGTTCAGAAGCAAGTATCAGCAGGCTTTCCCAAACAATCTCCTCCTTGTTTTTCAGCAAGACAAGGTTACCAGCATCACGTAACAGAGCAGAGAAAATAGAGAACCAGTTCATCTCGCAATGAACGGTAAGCTTGAAGTTCTCGGTGTGGTGCTTGTGACCAGAATGGCTCCATTGACATGATTTAGTAACACCAGCTGTACAAAGGCTTGAAGTAGAGGAACGAAGCATCTCGACATCATCTGGATCCGACTTGACAGAGGTTTCTTTAAACCTCGTTAATAGAACAGCGTTGCTCTGGTCGTTGAGACTCATCCACTCCCCATCGCGGCAGATACTTCAATCAAGCTAGGCTTCATCTTTCTTATTCTCAAGTGTTGAATCCTTAACCTGAGGTTTGCGAGGAACTGAGAAACCGAGCGAAGACTTGACCTTGATCGCAAACGTATCATACGTGCAACATTTCCTTAGACTTGACAGAAGCCTTATCGGAATGAAACAAACTCGCCGGAGAAACAACATGCCCAGGCGCCGTCGCGGTGGTGACACTGGAGGAAGGAGGAGAAACAATGCAATTAGGAACTCTCTGAATCAATTCGTCGAACAAGACGTGTGCAGATCCGAAATCGAGAACTTATGCGGCGTCACTCTTATGTTCTTTGCTCTGGAAATGAATCGAGGCCTCTCTTCATGTCCTTCAACATGTTGAGAAGCTCGTGAGGAACGTCAGAGCTTTTGACCTATCCGTCAATGGCGTCCGAGCGTTTCTGATCGTCCTTCTCAACGTTCCGTATCGGAAAGTAGCGGCTTCGACGTCGTTGATCTCTGTCGTCGTCTTCTTCCCGTGGCCACGAGATCGTTGACCTTCCAAGGCTCTGGCTTGATTTCGACAAACCTCACCGGCGGACCAAGACTGAAGCCGCGCCACCAAATCTTCATGAGCCAAGGGATGAGACGGCAAGCTGATGAGAATCTTGGGCTCTTTCGTGGGTGAGAAAGCCCTTTCTTTTTTTTTAGAAACCAACTTGAGATGAAGTTAGATCTAGGATTCTCCTAAAGTTTGATATACTCCTAAGATAGTTCTCCTTGGCCCCTCCCTCTAGCGCCAACTGTTTGAATAAAAAATGACGTGTTTGTTGGATTCATACAATGAAGAATTTAAGAATTAGATTTCTTAGATTCTTGAGGCTTAAGAGAAATCAACATCGAAATCAAATGAAAAATGAACATCAAAAATAGTTTATTGATCAAAGATTGTATTACAAGTGTAAAGTAAATATAAGAATGCAATAAATATAGTTTCTAAATAATATGTATTACTAGATGGAGTAAACTTGTTATTTTTAAAAAAGCAAATGATGAGTACTTATTTATAGATAATTGATATTTTAAGTATTTATTTAATTTTTAATATATATATATATATATATATATATATGTATCATACCAAAATAAAAACTTAATTGATGATTTGGAGTATTTCATATATGTTTTACATGTTTTTTTGACTATTAATTTTAGAATTTAAGTTATCGTTAGGTTTCGTTAAAAACATTTTGCATGTGGGTATGTTTTATATTATTTTACAAGATTTGTTCGGCAATTTTTGCATTTTGGATTGGATAACGGAACAATTTTTGCATTTTGGATTGGATAACGGATTAGTTTTTTTGGTCCTGATTCGGTTTGGATTTTGGTTATGCCTAGCCCTACGCTTTGATATGTAATAATTATATAACTTGTATGTTTATTTCTAGTATATCAAGTTATTCTTTTTCTAATCACTCAGTTTATTTAACATAAACATTTTCACTTTCTTCTCTTCTTTTGTTTGATTCCTACTATCGCCTTTTACTTTGTTTTTGTTGTTATCGCCTTTTGCTTTATTAACTTAAAGATGAACTTAGTTTGGTAAGTACTTTACAAATAATTAAATTTAGAAGTAAACATTTAAAGATAAGAGCATCTTCAAAAATACATTCTATTACGAAGTTTCCAAAACTCTAAATTTGAAGTTCAAAAGTGTTATTTTCCAAAATCAAAACTTCAAACTTAACTTCAAAACTATTTGTATTTTATATTATGGTCTTATATTTATTATAATCAATTTAAATTCATAAACTTTTTTGTAAATAATTAAGCACACATTTAAAATATTACAATAATATTAATTATTATAAGTTATAGAGTGTCTTTTGGAGATACTCTAATAAAGTGTTAATTGCAGTTGTGATTGTTATAAGTTCTTAGAATAATTACAATGTATAAATTGATTTCTTGGATCTTTAGATTTTAAACATGCACTTAATTTTTATATTAATAACTATATCTGAACTTGGGAAAAATGCTCTTAATTTGGCAGGAAAATGTCATCAAATGGCAACATGTGATTCCTTTTTGTTTGTCCATTATTTTACTTAAATCTTCTAAAATAGTATGCATCAGATTACCGTTTCCTTACATATACAATCATATGATCAGTTGATCACTGTCGCATTATTTTCTTTATTTGATTAGTATTCTTTAGATTCTGGGAGCATTGATTATCTGAGACGCTGCAGTCTGAGTAAGTTCAGTTTGGAAGAAAGCGAAAAATGGAAATCCATCTTTTTCTCACAATTTTTGTTCTACTATCAAGTGTTATAGTTTTGCCAAAAATGACCCTTTTGGGTTAAACTTTAATTTTAATCAATGTAGAAAGGAGCGAATGATTTATATACAATAAAAACTCTATAAATTAATATTTAGTAAATTAATAAACATCTCCTATATATTAATTCTAGAACATTATAACACGTTTTCTTAAACACGTGTCATCAATAAGATGATTCTTAGAATATTTAAAAAAAAAGTTGATATATATAAATATATGTTATATTTTTATTAAACTATCTATCAAACTGATTATTAGTGTATAAAAAATTATTTTCAATTATTTTCTTAAGTAAAATTTACAAAATTACCTAATATAATTAACATATATATGATAATTAATAATTATAAATAATACATATTTGATAACAATTTTTGCATCATCTCTCTTTTTATTTAATTTTATATTATTAAACGAAATTAAACAATCATATTAAGCATATAATAAACAAAATTTAGATTTTTTTCTTATATGTTATATTTTTAATTTTTAAAAAGACTATAAATTATTAAAAATAGTATAAATCTCACACTGAAAATTTTGTGATCAATGGTTTAATTTTTCTTTTGTTCAAACAAAATATAAATGATCATAAATCATATTAATATGAAGTCTCATTAATAAATATCCATATTATATATATATTAATATCATTTAAATTATATACTATAAAAATATGTTAATTTTAAAATTTGCATTGAAAAATTATTGATATCTTAATATTTTAATTTTGAAATTTGTATGAAAAATTTCATATTAAAAATTTTGTGATTAACAGTTTAATTTTTGTTACAACAAATATACAAATATAAGTAAAATCATATGAGTGAGAAGTATCAATAATAAATATTTATATTAAAATATACTATATATATCAATATCACTAAACTTTAATTATATACCATATAAAGTAAATAAAATGATTTTTTTGACTTACTTTCAAAAAACATGATTGTAAATAAACAAAAGGCACTGGTTTGATTTATTTGCTTACTCTAACGTATATATTTTTATGTATACATGTATCTTTTAAAATAAATGATTTCTAATATGTTATTTGATCCTGACAATGTCAGAAATACACTTCTTCAAATCGATGTGATTTTTAATATTGGAAGCACTATATATATATATTATATCAATTAGGTTAAAATATTTAGCTTTGATTTTTATTTCTAGAGAGATTGTAATGAACATCATAAAAAGATTTCAATCACCTCTTTTTGAGTTTATTCGAAGAATATATTTGATCATTCGTCTAATATTTGTTTCTTCCTAACTATCCTATATAGCTATTGTAATTGTAAGAATAAGAGATTTGAACTATTTATTATATGTTTTATGGTTTATCATTTAATAAATCAAATAGTTCTTAGTTTACATTATCTAGTTTTAGTGATTTGTGTCAGCCGCAAAACTTATTTTTTTTTTTGTATATGAAGTCTTAAAATAATTAAAATGAGATGTAATACGTTAACTCTTCGACAACGACAGTACATTTAAGAGACCAACATATATATTTGTCATTTTACAGTCGATAAAGATTGTAATTTTGCAAATGTTAAAACACAAAAATTAGTATAAAAAATTCATCCCCGCACATGCGCGCGAGTTACGTCTAGTTATAATTAATAAATTTCAGCGATTCTAAATAAGATTAGTATAGGCAATGAACGTGACTACAACCCATTTTAACGTTGGAAAGCATTTCAATTGTTTAAAATGTTCAGAACACTATTATTCTGATGTTAATGTATTGATAGTATTTAACCAAATTTTGGTCTGACTTCATCAGTTATTTATATTGTAGTTGTATAAGTCAAATCATTTTTTCTAACGGATTAGATTGTGTCTCAAGAGCTTGGTTTGGTTTCTTGATGAAATCTATCGTATCAACTTCATGTTATTGTCTTTGATAAACATATAGAATAAAATAACTTTTAGACGAGAAAAAGGAATTAGATTAGTACTGTTAACTATGATTTAATTTGATAAAATAATAAAATAAGAATTTTTTGAAAAATTTATATAAATATATGATCCCAATATAAACATAAATTAATAATAATGAATATAAATTTTATATAAATATAATCAATATTATATTTTGTTTTTATTCATAGTGAACTTTATTATTAGCTTTTCTTAATATTTTTAAATAAATTAATCTTATTTTGTTATTTTATACTTAAAATGTATTAACATTTACTGTATAGACCAAATAATCGAATAAGAACAAAATAAATTTTTTATTCATTAAATTTAGTCAATACATGTACCGTAATCATAAATGCCAAATGGGGTATGTATTAATTAATGTATGCATAAATGTAATAATTTATCTTATGAAGTAGAGTAGGAAAACTAAAATTAGTACAAACGAATACTATAGTGGTCTTTTCTTTTAATAAACTACTCAGTGGTCTTTGCATGGGAAATGGTTTTCTTTTCTTGATGAAGGGAATGGAATATACTGTTTAGTAAACTTCGGCGTTCTCATACATGTTCGGATTCGGATCAGATATTTTAGTTTTTTGGGTACTTTTGTATAGAAGTTTATAATTCGTTCAGATATTTTAAGATATCGGTCGGATTGGATATTTTTAGTTCGGGTTTGATTATTTCGAGTCGGGTTCGGATATTTTAGATTTTGAAAAACAAAAATTCTTCATTACTCAAGTTTTTATACTTTAAATTTTATAAATAATTTAACTAATTTTTTAAAAAGTTAATAGATTCAACGATTAATAGTTTAGAAACAAAATTTTGGAAATATAAAAACCACTAATTTAGTTTTTGTCTTGAGAATTTGAATGCAATTTTGTTAATGCATGAAACAAAAAGCTTGACATGCATTTTAAGTGAATAGTAAATAACTTTATCCGCAATTATATGTATATTATATGACTTTTAGCTATGTATAACATCAATATAAATATTTGAATAAAACAAAATGGTAAATTATAAATATATGGTTAAGTATTAGAGCTGTTCAATATGGCAAAACCGAACCGTACCGAACCGAACCGAACCGAAATAGATAATATGGTTTGGATTTGGTATATACCATACAAACCGAATGGATATGATTTTTAAAAAATCGTAGGATTTGGATATGGTTCGGTATATAACCGATAAAACCGAATAAACCGAATAAAACCGATCAAAAAATAGAAACATGTAAATATGTATATATTTTATAACAACGTATGAAAATCATAAGTTAATTTTTTTGCTAATAACTATTACCATATTTTTACAATAATAAAATAGTCACGATTTGTAAAACACTTGAACTATAATTAAATAACAATTCATCGCAAACATGCTTCTTATTTTCTTAGTCTTCTTTTGATCTTTTTGCTTTAATTTAGCATTGACTAAATTGAAATAAAGATTATAAATTTGATGAAAACAATTAGTGGAAAATCTTCACAATTTTTTTTATCTATAAACGAATAGAGTTTCGTGTTTAATAGAAGAAACATGACTTTGATGAACGCTAAATATGAAAGAATATAATAACTTATTTTTTGTGCTTCATGCTTCTGTTTTATTTTTTGTTTTTTTTATTTTTATTATCAAAATTTTGAGCTTTGATTTTAATTATAGATTTGATTATTTTATTAGATGATAGAAACATTTTTTACTTTTGTTCTTTTATTTAAACTTATAATATTTTTTTAATAAATGAATGTGTTGACAACAAGACTCTAAAATTCATATAATATGATCCTAAAATAAAGAATTATGTTTTTTGGTATAAAACCGAATAAACCAAAAACCGACGGTATATAAACCGAACCGAACCGAAGTAAATATGGATTTAGAATGGTAGTTATATTTTACTAACCGAAATACCGAAAAACCGAAAAAACCGAACTGAAACCGAACCGATATCCAGATTGAACACCCCTATTAAGTATACATATGTTCGGTTATCTTCGGATATCCATTCGAATTCGGATATTACCCGTTCGAGTTCGGATATCCAATTTCTCCCAACTCAATACCTATTCGAGTATTTTGCTACTTCGGTTTAGATTTCTATTCAGATTTTTGGGGTTCAGTTTTAGATTCGGGTATCAGGTAAAATGCTCAGACCTACTGTTTATTGTTAAATACTGACTAATCAAAAGGGTGGAATCGGGATCATATATATTTGTATGGAATGATCTATGGCTCCCAACCACTCGCCCGAGACCAGCTAATAAAAAACCTACACAATTTCTACCCAGGCCTCACAGTGGACTCTCTCATTGATTCCACTTCGCGAACTTGGAACTCGCAGGCAATTCAGGCTTTGGTGGACCCACATGATGTGAAAACTATAGAAAGCATTCCACTGAGTAGGATTCAGATGATAGATAGGGATGGATGACATTTCACAAAAAATGGAAAATATACAGTTAAATCAGGATATCAGGTATAACGGGTTTACCCATACAAGGAAAGACCACCACTACTGTTTGGACCCACAATTGATGTATTGAAGGCGTTCTGTTGGAAAATACGGCGCCCACCAAAGATAAAACATTTCCTACGCGAATTGGTGACATGGTGTATATCAGTCAAGAAGAATCTGCGAGCGCGAGGGATACAAGAGGATATATGTTGTGCAAGATGCAGAGCCTATGAAAAATTGATAAACTATGTGTTTTTTAAATGTCCTCCAACACTTAAAGTTTGGGCTCTCTCAGAGATACCATCAAATCCAGCTATTTTCTCTACAAGTTCTCTTTTCACAAACATGGATCATCTTTTATGGAAAGTTTTCCCGCATATAGATGATCATCAGTTTGGATGGATACTATGCTACATTTGGAAAGAAATGAATAATAAAGTTTTCAGTAATCTGGACATTGATCATAGGAAAATACTAAAATTGGCAGAAACAGAATCAACACTCTGGGCTGAGGCACATATATTAAACGAACATAGGATAGTACTACAAGTAGATGTTACAACCCTACCATCAATTCCAGGAAGATGGTGTTTCACAGACGGTTCCTGGAAAGAGAATAATATTTTCTTCGAACATGGTTGGCTCAGCTCTCTAGAAGGATTTGCTGAGCTGATGAGGGCGAAGAATGTTCGGGCTAGTCTCTTTCCTCTTCATGCGGAGCACTTTGGGATATAGAATGTATGAGGAACTTACGTCAGTTTCAGGCTACGTTTGCAACAGATTGTTCTCAATTGGTGAAAATGGTTCCAAAACCAGAAGAATGACCAGTTTTTGTAAGTTATTTGGAAGATATTAAGATCCTGAAACAAAATTTTCTCTGATCAGAAATCATCTATGTACCAAAGACGCAAAATTCAAAGGTGGACAGCCTAGCATGCAGTGTGAGGAAGTAACCGTCTTTCATCATTCACATGGATGCAGATCTTCCGGTTTGGTTCACAGAGTCAGTATGAGTCAATATAAGTTGATGACAAAAAAAAAGTATTAAATATTGACTACTTCTCTCTTATGTTAAAATTAATAAAATTATACTAAAACTTATTAGTTACACGTATTAAATTATTAAAATTAAACTATTAAAATTAAAATTATTAAAATTAAACTATTAATAAAATTACATTTATTAATTACAGGTATTAAATTTTTAAAATATAATTAAAATTATACTATGTTAAATTATTATTTTTTATTAAAATTAAAATTAAACTATAGTTTATCAATTACACAAACAATAATAGGAACTGTGTTATGGATGACACAAAGGCACACTACTAAATAGTCCTAGTAGCACAATACAAGCTTCTTCATCGTTTCCGGCTGGTGGTTGTGTTTTTCCGGCGGTGGCGCGCCTTCGGCGTCACCGTCAAAATAGCTTGTTTCTTTTCTTTTTTACGTTTTCCAGCGACTGTGTAGTTTTTTTGGTTTACTTCTCTCCGGCAACGGTGGCAATCGTGTGCACCGGGTGGCTGGCTTATGACTCTGGCGTCATCACTTTCTTCTTTGGTGAGGCGGCCGGCTCTGCTTCCGACTTTGATCTCTTACGGTAAAGTTGGCGTTATCCTATAAAATTCTCCCGATCTGAGGAAAAAGTATGTTTGGTGTGTGATTGGTGACTCGTTGAGGCGGATGAGATCTCGAATAGGTCGAGGAAGCTCTCCGCTGGGTGATGATTCCGATCTGGGTAAAGCTTTGTGTGCGTGTGGTGTGGGGATGGAGGAGATCTCGACTCTGGTCGATTGAGGCTCTTCATCGGTGTATGCCCTGAAACTGGTGGGCTTGTGATCGTGCTACTATCTCCGGTAGGTTTCCGGCGACGAATCTCAGTCGGTGAAGACGGTGGAGGCTGCTTCCAACACGTGTCCCTCCTCTTCGAGCGGTTAACACGTGACCACCGAATCTTCTTCTGACGTGTTTTAGTATTTGAGCCGTTTGTTGGACCTTAGATCTTTAAATATATGATGTTGGGTTTATATTCCCTTTTGTCTGGGCTTTTATGTTTTTTTTTGTAATAAACTCTGTTTAATATAGTATCAGTTGGAAAAAAAAAGTGTGCACTGGACAATTAGTTATATTAATTTTATGTTATTTTTATTTAATCTTAAAATACTAGCAATATCTCTCTTTGACGGGTGCGAAGTCCAATCAATCAGTCAACAGATTTAAACTCGGGAAGACCAAAACAAAATCCCACCCCAATTCTTTTTCATTTTCTAATATCCTTTTTACAGGTGAAAACTAAATAAATGAAATAGTTTTATGCTTCTAAATGCTACTAAGCTATTTGAAATTTTTTCATCTTACATATATTCAAATTATTTTGAACGTCAACGAAGAGTGACTTTCACTCTTTCCAAATATTCTTAGTAAGTATTAATAAATTATGCGCTTTATATAATATTGTATCATGCATTGTATGTCCTTGAACACATGCAGAATAGCAAACTCTGGGGTCTACAAATATATTAGCATAGTTTAAAAGGGTCGATCCAATTGTATGTATATACCTTTGAGTCATTTCAATGTGATTGCATGTATGTACACGTAAACGTATACGGATGCGTAGCCGTGTGCTTACACATGTTTAAGGATATGTAAGTACATGTGTATGCAGTGAGAGAGAATGGTCAATGGTAAGAGAGTGGGAGATGATTCGCAGAGTGTGGGAATGCTGGGCTTTGGGGAGTCATTAATCGCGACAAACGAGGAACGTGAGTTCCGATAATCCAAGTGGGGTAAATTTTTGGTTTTAGTATAAGTGATTTTGATTTTGTTTGCTTTTAGGGTTTGGATTTTCTCCGGTTGGAAGCGTAGATTTGTCTTATTCGCGACACTCGTGTCCCAAATTTATCGCAGTATCGTATCCCAGATGCATGATCAAACATGTGAAGTGTAACATTTAATTTAGTCACTTTTCTTTCGCCTCATTTCATTCTATTATTGTGATATGATAACATGTGGTTGTGCAGATATACTATTTAATATATATCTACTATATTTCTATCTAAGATATATACTTCTGAGTAAGTTATTATTTTGATATAATAATGTGGTTGTGCATAACAATCAGATAAAAACTCTATTTAATATATCCCCTATATATTATTCGTGAAACATTACTTCTTCTTTTTGTATCCACGTGTCATCACTAGGATGATTTTTAGAATCATTAGAGAAATATGTTGGTCCATCTAATTATATAATAAATTTTTTTTTAAACTAACCATAAATTCATTATTAATGTCATTTATTATTTCTTTAAATAAAGATTACAGAATTGTCTAATGTGACTAAAAGATATATGACAATTAATGATTTTGAATAATAAAGATCTGATAAAAAAATAATGTATCTTCTATTAAATTTGTTTAATTTTGAACTATTAAAATAATTTAAAAAAATCACAATAACCATATTATAAAAATTTAAATTTTTCTGTATATGTTATATTTTGAATTTTAAAAAATGACTATAAATTACTAAAACTGTTAAAAGTCTCACATTCAAATTTTTGTGATCCATGGTTTAAAATTTTTGTTATGACAAAATACAAATGATTAAAAAATCATATAAATAAAAGTCTAATTTAATTAATCATTAATATTTAATATATATATGTATATATATCATTCTAAATTAAACTATAAACCATATTGAATAAATAAATATTTTAATATCAAAATTCACTTTGAATAATTTTTTTTGATAAAAGTTTTGAACTAACATTGATAAATTTTTTTAAATTATAAATTACTAAAATTATTAATCTCACAATGAAAATTTTGTTATCGGTAATTTAAAATTTTTGCTATTAAAGATATACATGATCAAAAAATATATGAGTAGAAAGCATCATTTAATAGACATTAATATTAAAAATATACTATGTATGTTAATATCATTTAAATTTAATTACATATCCTATCAAATTTTTTAAAAAATTATTTGGATTAATAAAATTGATTTATATTTTCGCACCAATTTAATCATATATGTAATAGTTACTGACTTTTAATTATTCAATATATATTTATTATTTCATAATATGTAAGAACATATAATACATAAAGTAATTTATATATATAATGTTTATCAAGGCGCAGGTCTTAATCTAGTTTACACTTATTCTTGCATAATTTTAATGGTTGATAATAAAACTGCGGCAATCCTTTGTTGAGGTTTTAAAAACAATTTAAAGCGAGCATTTAATGTAATAGGTTTAACTTGAAAACCTGTTTAGCTTCCGAAAAAGTACTCCCTCTATTTTTAAGAGTTTTACAAATATCTTCGTCTAATTTAATTTGTTTAAACCCCTCAAGTTATCGGAGAGATAGAGATAGAGAGTGTGTGTTTAGAGAGAGAAAGTACAAGTTTGCGACTGTGTTGCAGCCATACATAGAGAGCAAAACAAGATCTCTTCCCGTCTATCCTTGATAGGTAACTCTCTTCATCGTAACATTTCTCTTCACTAAAGTAGCTTAAATCTCTCTCTGTCTTTATCTTATGATACGTCTCTAATCAATTTATGTCCCCTTATTCCAGATTTTATCAAAGTGATTTAAGATTTGATTTTCATAGGAAGGAAATATAATGAATTCTAACAACTGGCTTGCCTTTCCTCTATCACCAACCCATTCTTCTTTGCCTCCTCACATCCACTCCTCACAGACCTCTCAATTCAATCTCGGCTTGGTCAACGACAATATGGACAACTCTTTTCAAAACCAAGGTATATGCGCGCACACGTACATATGTTCATGTATATTTGAAATCGTTTCATTTATCATATATCTGTTACGAGGGTCCAAATTCTACACTCATTAACAATATAGTAACTGGTTTTAAATCGCAATCTAGTCGAATGTAGTAGCACATGTTTAAAAACGGAAATGTTTATACCATGCGTTTTTCAGATTCTTGTTTTTAATTGCTTTCACAAAAGCATTGTATGCTTTCTCAGAATGGAATATGATCAATCCACACGGTGGAGGCGGAGAAGGAGGAGAGATTCCAAAAGTGGCTGATTTCTTAGGAGTTAGCAAGTCGGACAATCATCAAGCCGACCACAACCTCGTACCGTACAACGACATTCATCAAACCAATGACTCAGATTACTACTTCCAAACCAATAGTCTGTTACCTACCGTTGTCACTTGTGCCTCTAACACTCCTAATAACTATGAGCTTCAAGAGAGTGCCCACAATTTGCAATCTCTCACCCTTTCAATGGGAAGTGCCGGAGGCGCCGCTGCCGCAGCGGCGGCCGTTAAAGCCTCGCCTGCTGAGACCAGCGCGG
The DNA here is from genome assembly GCF_020379485.1 of Brassica napus. NCBI lineage: Eukaryota > Viridiplantae > Streptophyta > Magnoliopsida > Brassicales > Brassicaceae > Brassica > Brassica napus. The sequence goes on along the minus strand of NC_063448.1, from coordinate 26,213,178 downwards.
ATAATAGTAGTAGCACTACTAACATAAGTGGAGGAACCATCGTTGAAGCTGCACCGAGACGGACCGTGGAAACTTTTGGACAACGAACCTCTATCTATCGTGGCGTTACAAGGTCTTAATGATATAAGTCTTAAAGTATTGTTTACTTTTTATTTTAAAGTTTAGTAACGAAATGTATATAAATATTTTATCTTTTATTCTTGGTATTATAGACATAGATGGACCGGTAGATATGAAGCTCATCTTTGGGATAATAGTTGTAGAAGAGAAGGACAATCAAGGAAAGGAAGACAAGGTAAGTGTAGTCATGTATTTTATTAATTTCTTAATTGCTTAATTCGTTTCCTCTTTTGGTCCCATCTCTGCAAAAATATTTAATTTGGACTATAGATATGCTATTTATGTTCCTCATCATTCTTATGGTTTTGATGCTTGAATCTTGGACTTCTTCGAAATCTCTACAGTCTACTTAGGTGAGTATACATTAATATTGTTTTCTTGGTCTCCGTTATATATACTTTGATTTAAGAATTTTTTTAATCGAGTTATAAATACATTCAGGTGGGTATGACAAAGAAGAGAAAGCAGCAAGAGCATATGATTTAGCTGCACTCAAATATTGGGGCCCCTCTACTACTACCAACGTTCCGGTAAGTTATTTCAAATTGTCATGGTTATATATTTCTAATTAGCTTCTAAACGGTAGTAATGATTTGATAATATCGTTATAATTTCCTACGTTTTCACATATTTTAGATTACTAACTATGAGAAGGAAGTTGAGGAGATGAAAAACATGACGAGACAAGAGTTTGTGGCTGCTATTAGAAGGTTGTCTTAACCCTTTTTCATTAGATTTGAACGTATTCGTATGCATATATATATGTATGTAGTTTTCTAATCAAAGAACTTCTTAATCATTTTAGGAAAAGTAGCGGATTCTCGCGTGGTGCATCGATGTATCGAGGAGTAACAAGGCATCATCAACATGGAAGATGGCAAGCAAGGATTGGCCGAGTTGCTGGAAACAAAGATCTCTACTTGGGAACTTTCAGTAAGTACATTCTGTTTTATCCTATATTGTATACATATTCATATTAATATAAAAATATTTATTTAAAACTCTTATTTCAGTACTTATGTGTTACAACACCTTCTAAAACTATGAGAAAATTATTTGTCCAAATTTTAAATACTACTTTAGCCTATGAACCGCACTACACCACTACAAGAAAACAGCGGCATACTGAGAGAAAAAATCGTCGGTATGTCGTCGGGATAACGCTATTCCAACGACATACCGACGAAAAAAGTCCTCGGAAATAACTCCTCGGAAATTCATCTTTCCTCGGAAATCCCTCGGAAATTTCCGACGGAATTCCGAGGACCACAAGTTCGTCGGAAATTCCTTGGAATAGGTTCGTCGGAAATTCCTTGGAATATTCCGAGGAAGATGTCGTCGGAATATTCCGAGGGATAAACTTCCTCGGAATATTTCCAAAATTAAAAAAAAAAATTATAAATTTATTTTTTTAAATTGAAATTCGAAAATATAAAATTAAAATTGAAATAGAAAACATATTTAAAATACAAAAAATAATAAAATAGTTTTTATAAATAAAAAAAATGTTTTATAAATACAAAATTAGTTTTAATAAATATGAAATCATCTTTTTATAAATACAAAATAGTTTTTATAAATACAAAAAATAATAAAATAGTGTTTATAAATCAAAAAATGTTTTATAAATACAAAATTAGTTTTATAAATATAAATATTTTATAGATATGAAATCATCTTTTTATAAATACAAAATAGTTTTTATAAATACAAAAAATAATAAAATAGTGTTTATAAATCAAAAAAATACAAAATTAATTTCAAAAGATGAAATCATCTTTTATAAATCCAAAAAACGAATTTATATGCAAAGAACGGTTTGTATATTTAAAAATAGTTTTTATAAATACAAAAATAAAAAATAGTGTTTATAAATCAAAAAATGTTTTATAAATACAAAATTAGTTTTAATAAATATAAATATTTTTATAAATATGAAATCATCTTTTATAAATCCAAAAATCGAATTTATATAAAAAACGTTTTGTAAAATCGAATTTATATAGAAAAAATGTTTTATAAATAAAAAAATAATGAACAATTTATAAAAAAAGTTCTAAATCAATTCAACACAACCAAATCACAATTCTAAACCTATTACACAACAAATCACAATCCTACCATCACCCTAACAAAAATCTATCAAAAACCTTCTAAAATCATCAAATCTATTTAAAAACCTAACAAATAGGACCTAAGAGAGGGGGATAGGGTCCTTACATGATTTGTAAGAGAATGGAAAGGATTCGCCGGAGAGATCGTCGCGAGAGAAGGTGGAGAACGCCGGAAGGAGAGATAGATCGCCGGAGAGGAAGAAGAGAGAAATGGGGAAGAAGATGCGTTTCGAGTTTATAAAACCTTGGGTCCGACGGATATTTTCCGTTGGAATTCTCTCAGTATTTTCAATTTCAATTTTCGCGAAATATTTGGCGGCTTGTTTGCCTGGTTAAATGAAAATATTCCGAGGAAATTCCGACGGCCACTTAAATATCCGTAGGAATTTCCTCGGAATATTTTCATTAATTCGAGGAAAAAGAATATCCTGTGCATGTATTTCTATTAATTTATATTGTTCCTCGGAATTTCCTCGGAATATTCCGAGGAAATACCGAGGAAATACCGAGGAACTAGTGTTTGGGGTTTCAAAACATCAATTTTTTTTTGCCGTATTTCATTTCTTATACAATTGTAATGCATACCATTGAGGATTCTTTGTATAGATGAGCATAAACCATGAAATAACAAATTTCAAAACGAATTGTAAGTATTCCATTTACTGTTCATTAAAGTGTATAAGTGTTTCTCTTATGTTGTGGGGATTTCGTTCATACAATCGGAAAAGTGTTTTATTATAGGGTAAGGAACAAATTTTTGACTTCATAATGAACGTAAGACACTTAATAAGGGTTATATAGGTGTTATTCAAACCGCAAAACGTTGTTTTCGGTTTAAAAACCCTATTTCCTCGGAATTTCTTCGGAATATTCTGAGGGAATTCCGAGGAAACCATTTTCTTCCTCGGAATTCCGTCGAAATATTCCGAGGAAATTCCGAGGAACTAGTGTTTGGGGTTTCAAAACGTCAATTTTTTTTTAAACGGATCGATCGATGGATATATGTCCAAAAACGCATCGATCGATCACTAAGATGGACCAAAGCGTAACAATGTGATCGATCGATGAGATTATCCCATCGATCGATCGAGGATATCAAGTGTTCCTCGGAATTTCCTCGGAATATTCCGAGGAAATTCCGAGGAACTAGTGTTTGGGGTTTCAAAATCTCGAATGTTTTTTTATAAACGGATCGATCGATGGATTTATGTCCAAAAACACATCGATCGATCACTAAGATGGATCAAAGCGTAACAATGTGATCAATCGATGAGATTATCCCATCGATCGATCGAAGATATCAAGTGTTCCTCGGAATTTCCTCGGAATATTCCGAGGAAATTCCGAGGAACTAGTGTTTGGGGTTTCAAAATCTCGAATGTTTTTTTATAAATGGATCGATCGATGGATTTATGTCCAAAAACGCATCGATCGATCACTAAGATGGACCAAAGCGTAACAATGTGATCGATCGATGAGATTATCCCATCGATCTATCGAAGATATCAAGTGTTCCTCGGAATTTCCTCGGAATATTCCGAGGAAATTCCGAGGAACTAGTGTTTGGGGTTTCAAAATCTCGAATGTTTTTTTATAAATGGATCGATCGATGGATTTATGTCCAAAAACGCATCGATCGATCACTAAGATGGACCAAAGCGTAACAATGTGATCGATCGATGGGTATATATCCAAAAACGCATCGATCGATCACTAGTTCGTCGGAATTTCCTCGGAATTTTGTAAAATCCCTATAATATTTCCTCGGAATTCATCGGTTTTTTCCGAGGAACACATTTTTCCTCGGAATTTCCTCGGAATATTCTGACGGATTGATATTTCCTCGGAATTCCGTCGGTATATTCCGAGGAAATTCCGAGGAAACTCAAAATTTGGGTTTCCTCGGAATTTCCTCGGAAATTCCTCGGGAAATTCTGAGGATTTCATTTTCCGTCAGAATGTCCGTAATACTGCAAAAAAAAAATAACACTGATTTTTATAATAAGTATATATTTTATCGAAGATGTGAATAAAACTACTCACGTAAATAGATTGTCATTCTTATATTCTCATTTGCCTTTGTCAGCCACAGAGGAAGAAGCAGCAGAAGCATACGACATAGCTGCAATAAAGTTTCGAGGTCTAAACGCGGTTACGAATTTTGAGATTAACCGCTATGATGTAAAAGCTATCCTAGAGAGCAACACACTTCCTATAGGAGGTGGTGCATTTAAACGGCTCAAAGAAGCTCAAGCTCTAGAATCATCAAGAAAACGTGAGGAAATGATAGCCCTCAGCTCAAATTTCCATCAGTACGGCGCAGCGAGCGGCTCTAGCTCTGGGCTTCAGCTTCAACCTTACCCACTAAGCATTCAACAACCTTTTGAGCATCTTCATCACCAGCCTCTACTTACCCTACAGAACAACGATGTCTCACAGTATAATACTAACGTTCATGATTCCTACAGTTACATCCAGACGCAGCTTCATCTTCACCAACAACAAACCAACAATTGCTTGCAGTCTTCTAGTCACAGCTCGCAACTCTACAATGCTTATCTTCAGAGCAACCCTGGTTTGCTTCACGGATTTGTCTCTGATAATAACAACGCTTCAGCGGTTTATGGAAACAATGGGATTGGTATTGGGTCAACCTCCACAGTAGGAACATCGGCCGAGGAAGAGTTTCCCACGGTTAAAGTTGATTACGATATGCCTCCTTCAGGTGAAGCCACAGGGTATGAAGGATGGACTAATGCAGAGCATGGTCAGGGGTCAAATCCAGGAGGTGTCTTCACAATGTGGAATGAATAAACGGTTATTTTCTGTGTTTCTTGCGAGGCAAGGTATGGTTCTGAATGATAGATATTATTTTCTTGTTTACCAAGTAGTTTAGAATCGGCTGGAGTCTTCTTGATTAGCAGAGGCTTTTGATTTTTTTTTCCACTTTTGACGGCGAAGATGATGAATTTGTAGACGGCGGTTAATCAAGTCCTCAAGGGTTAGTGTTTTATGGGCACTGAAATAAGATGGATACGTGCCCAAATTTTGTTTAAAAGCTAACCCTTTTGACTAATTTCTCAAACCTGTAATTCCTTTTATAATTAAGATTTATGTTCCCTCTGTTTTATTCTCTTATACCTTATTTCTGAAAAAAAATTAACTCTCTTTTTTGCCAACAAATTTAACTATATTGAGTGTTATATTACACTGCATGTGAATAAACTTGCTGTCTCTTCCACATAGTTTTTTTTTGCTTAAAATTCACCACAAAACTTCACAAATATGTGCAGTTGTTAGGTCAATCAATTTTATAGTATAGCTTAATTGACTTTTAGAAGTGCTTAAAAGTTGAGTCTAACTTGTATCTTCCTGTATCTAACATGTAAATAATGTGCCAGCTGAAAACCTAAACAGAATTTTCAGACATCTAGTGTGTATTTTCCCCTCTATAGTTTGTAAACGTATAAATATCATGACTGTTGAGGAATAAACACATATTTTTGATTCCACTCTTCATAATAGGATCTTATACTTCAAATTTATGGACGGTTCTAAATTTATAAAACTTGATATAATTACGGTTTTGAGGTCGGTTGATCCATATGTATATAACTATAATTCGGTAGATTAGGTCTTTAACTTATAACTCAAGTTTTTTTTTTCTTTTAAGCTTAATCCAATAGACTTTTTGTAACCTCTTTCGCCATTGTATTTGCTAAGATACCTATATCAATGTAATCATGCACACCAAAAAATTCATCACGACATAAAGGAGACCAAAAATCATGTTAAAAGGATGCTCTTCTACCACTTTTGATTTCAACTTTATGGAATGTCTTTGCTAACTCTATGTACTCTAATTTTTTTTTCCACATCCAAAACTGATTTTGTGTTTGCATTACCGGATTAAAATTAAATCCTTCGAAATATGATTATCCAATTCACCCATAATAAAAACTGCATCGAAACAATCCATACGGCCATATACCTCCTTGGCTCCTTGGTTCTTTCAATGGTCTTATTCCAAAAGCACTCTTTATATTTGACTTAATTAACATTCGTTCCCAGCATTTCTAGACTTAACATGCATCCATTATATATTAACTGAGAAATATTACAACATTATTTTTTAGCCACATGTCATCAATATGATAATTATTAAAATTTTTAAAAAAATTATTTAGTCAATCCAAACATATATTATATTTTTTATTAAACCGAATATAAAATTAATTAGTAGTATACAAAAAAATATTCTCCTTTCTTTCCTTTAATAAAAGTTACATAGTTACCTAATATGATTAACATATATATGACAATTAATGATTTCAAATAATAAATATTTGATAACAGTTTTTGTATCTTTCATCACTTTGTTTAATTTCATATTCTTAAAAGATACTAAACAATCACATTAATCATATAATAACAAATTTAGAATTTTTTATTATATGTTATTTTTTTTTTTGACAACAAGACATTTACAGACTCATATTGACTCTGTAAACCAGATCGGCAACTCCGCATCCATATGAACGACGAAAGACGGTTGTTTCCTAGCACTACGTGCCAAGCTATCCGTCCGTAGGTTCTCCGTTCGGGGTACATAGATGATATCTGAGTTGTGGAAGCTTCATAATATTGTTTAACGTCTCACATTAAAAAAATTGTGATCAATGGTTTAACTTTTTGTTATAACAAGATACATATGATCATAAAATCATATGAATAAAAAGTTTCATTTAATAGATATTCAGATTAAATATACATATATATATATATATTAATATTATCAAAATTAAACTATATACCATATAAAATACATAAATATGTTAATTTCAAAATTTTCATTGCAAAAGTGTTTGAGACCTTGATAATTTAATTTTGAAATTTGCATTGAATTTTTAAAAACGATTATTAATTACTAAAAAGTATTAAAAATCTCTTACTAAAAATTTTGTGATTAATGGTTTAATTTTTTGGTACAAAAATATACATATGTTAATAAGATTATATGAGTAAGAAACCTCAATTAATAAATATCCATATTAAAATATATTATATATCTATGTCACAATCTTTAATTATATGACATATAAAATAAATAAAATTATTGGTTTTATTTACTTACGAACAAAAATTATTGTAAATAAACAAAATAAATTATTTTGATTTATATGATTACTCCAGTTATTGTTCAAAAAAAAAAGCTCTATACATAATAGTTACTCGATTTTCAACTATTCAATATATTTATTATTTCATAATACATAATTAACACAAAATAAACAATAATATGTAAAAGTAATTTGTATATATAATATTTATTTTGCGTCTGCGCAAGACGGAGGTCTTCACTTAGTAATATATATATATATATATATATAATGCAAATATCTAAAATATGAAAAACTGATAACAAAATAAATTCATAAAAACTCATGACAACTGAACTAATCAGTTGAGAGTTGAATTGGGAACATCATCTTGTCTGCCCCCCTCTGAATAAAGAATCGCCTATGCCCCTCTGAAATCGCCTATGTCCATCTCCTTTTAATGAAATGCGAAATGACAAAGCTGGTCTTTTGAAAAAAAAAAAAGAAAAAACATAAAATCAGGTGGAATTGATGTCAATTGGGTTTAGGAATTGGAATTTCAATAAGGTTAAATCCACATCGGTTTGGTTGGGTATCGAATATTAAAAAAATATATAATTAAAAGGGGAGGAAAAGGAAATTCCGATTGGAAATCCCGCAGCTCCTCCTCCATCAATCCATCCCGCAGCTCAGCGTGGACTGATCTCTCCCGAAGCTTATCGACGGTGTAGAACAATCGTTTCCCGACGTCTAGCATTCCGTCGGTGCCGGTGGAGTAATTGGTAAATTTTGATCTCTGGTTGGAATCAAACTCTTTCTCCAGTACATTGTAGTGGATTATAAATGGATTCGAATTATGAGTAATGTTCAACGTCATTGATTCGTTTCTGAATCAATTGGTATGAAATGTATTTCAGTGGGTGAATGGCGGTGTATTGGCAGTAGAATGGGAGGTAGATCGATCTGCAGCTGAATCTAATTCAATTTGTTCTAGACAATTGTAGTAAAGTTGTATTACTCGGAACAACTGGTAAAACTTTGGATAACTGAGAATACTGGGAAGAACAGGTAGAACGTTGGATAACTATATTCAGTTTGTTGAGTGTGTTCCATTTTTTTTGGCAAGATACAATGAGCAATCATGTTAGTATTCATTTTCAATTCAAAGAACGCATGTTTAGTATTATTGTGAAGACTTCAGTGGAGGATATCACTTTACCAATGATAGAAGAGAGGATGTATAAGAAGCTTGGGTTGGATGAACGTAAGGAAAAACTGAAAATCTGCTACATTTTGTTTGTGGTAGGATGTGAGCGAGCTTTAAATATTGATGATGATGAGGATCTTTTGGTTTACCTAACGTTGACGGATAAAGAGAACCAAAGATGTCTTTTGGTTGTGGAGAGTAGTGGAAAACCAGAACTGGTTGATAAACTGTCGATTGTTGGCAAAAGTTCTGTTAGTATGAATGATACCACTCAAATTATCTTAAGGAGTGACTTATACTCTCTCAAATAAGAGGTAGAGTTGTAGTACTTAGGGATCAAATTCACAGGGAGCTAGGGAACCTAAGGAATCTAATATGATTTGTTAACCAAGAATGTTTTTAGAGTTTTTAAATATAAATTGCAGTTTTTATATTGAACAAGTATTTGTTCAATAGCATGTTTGAGGTTTTGGTGCTTAAAAAGGAAATAGCTAGACTTAGGGTTTTTATTCAAGAAACTTGGGATTATAATCCTACAGATGCCTAATGAGTTGCATGCATGATAATGTAAAGCTCAACTACTTGATCAACAAGTCAATCAGCTCTCACACGTATTGACTTGTTTATTAACTAGATCTAATGATCTTAACTGTCGTTATCTTGATCAATAGAAAGTGTCGATCGATAATCCTATAGGGATATCGATCGATACATCTTTTGCACTGTCGATCGATTATTCAAGTCTGATATCGATCGACGCGCTCTAGTCAAGCTTTATGCACATGTTGAATGAAGGCTTACTAAGCTCACTAGATCTGCTCTCGCCTTGCATATAGCAAGAAACATAGTTCTATTAGAATGTTTTCAGGATGAGAATAAAGCTCTCGCTTTTATCAATCAATCTAAGGGCATGTTCTAGGTAGCTAATCTAAACAAAGACATTAATGAACAATCCTAAAGATGATTATCACAACTCAACAATCTATAGTTGGGGCTAATCCCTCCTAACCTATTTAAACCCTAAAATCTAACAATGGAACTACTCAGACATGGCTAAGCAATTCATAACAGCAGTTAAGTATAAAAACTTCATTAGAATAATAAATAGATATTAATGGAGTTCCAATCACAAATTATAACTTTGGATCTTCTCTCAAATCAATAAAAATCCTAAAAAACTTTGCTGTGAAAATAGTAAAACAATGAAAGCACACTTTGCCTCTAACATGGCGGCAAAGCTTATATAATTAGGGTAAAACTCGTCAGGGGTAATCTTGTAAAATGGTGAAGTCTTGGGCTTCAAGTCGGCTGTGACCAAACGGGCTTTCTGCGCGCTTCGCTGTCGATCAATACACATATGTGAGTATTGATCGATTCTTACTCTCCAATATCGACCGATTGTCGAGCTCGATGGCCATCTCGGGTGCTTGCTCCAAATATCTCCAAAATGCTCCAAAATCATCACTTATCTCCAAAACACTCCTGATCTTATAAATATAATAAATAGACTCTATAATATAATAGTTATTAGTAAAAGCACCTATAAACTATGGATGAAAATGGGTCAAATCCATAGTCTATCAACTCCCCCAGACTTACCCTTTTGCTTGTCCTCAAGCAAAACAAACATGCAGTCTTTCTGAAAGAGGTTTTAAAAACAGCAGAGACTCACATGATTTAAAACTTAGAATCATCACCTCTACAATATTGCAATCCACATCTAAGAAGTCCTAATCGCAAAAGTACATTATACCACATCCTAGCTTAGCAACCAAATTCATCTAGCCAACAACTTAACAAATCTTGTCTTTCATTCCCCTCTACCAACCTCATTTCTTAGCATAAAATAAAAGTGAATGCTTTACCTTGGGAGTATCGATCACATGATGCAAGGATTCTCAAACAAGTATCTGGACCTGCAGGTAAACTTTAGTTCCTATCCTCTCTCTCTACTAATTTTCTCTCTTAGTCAAAGTCTGCTTATATGCAAGATCATTTACCAAGATTTGACAGGTTTCCATGAATCAAGCCTTAATGGTGGTTGCCACCAAGTCATGTTCACTTCTTTTTGACCTATATCCTAGGATTATTTGTGAAGCAAGCCTTAATGGTTGTAGCCACCAAGTCCTGTTCTAATCCTTTACCTATGAAATTCTTATGAAGCAAGTCTTAATGGTTGTAGCCACAAAGTCTTGTTCGAATTCCTTCCTAATAAATCTCTATATATTATAATAATAAATAATTTTTTTTATTCTATATATTAGCTATATTTCGAAAATAGAGAGAGAAATGGTGATAAATCTATATACACAAGGCTTTACCTTACAGACTTGTTTTGAAGAATCCGATCCCATGTATACCAAGCCCCAAGACAAGCAGTTGTGTCAAGTTTAGTGTTGGAGGTCAGCTTTGGTTCCTTCAAAACAATCTCAGCAAGAGTGGATAGTTGACTGGTTGATCCACTTTAGTATCTTTAGTACTATCTGCAATCAGTAAGTCTAGAATGGTGCTAAAGAGTGGTTAGATATATCTAGAAAAATCTATAAGTTCATAATCCCCTTCTTGACTCAATAATAACTTAATTTGAAAACATTTTAATAAGACTAATAAGTAGATAAATATCAGTAAACCTCCCCCCAAACTTAAACTACACTGTCCCCAATGTAAATTCAGTCGGAGTTATGGTTAGAAATAAATCATAAGGACTCAATGTAACAAGTAAGAACGATATACCAGACCAAAATGAATGTCGACCGATATAAGGATGTTGATATCGGTCGACGCAGGTAAGGCAATGTCCATCGATGTCGACATTTCGTGTCGGTCGATACTGATGGCAATCGTCTACTCGGATCTTCTTTTTGTTTTTATTTTTATTTTTATTTTTATGACCTGCAATAATTAAAAACCAACATAAATAGTATATCAATAAAAACTTAATAAATATTACCTAATAGTGGGTTGCCTCCCACTCAGCGCTTTGTTATAGTCATTTAGCTTGACTTTGGAGGTGATTTGGCTAGTAGTGTTGAGAACTGGGACTTGTTGGAAAACAAGTATCCATCTCTTCTTTGCACTTGTTGAACCTTGTACCAGTGAAGTCTCTCATTGCTTCATCTCCTCTGTGCCATTTATCTTTCATTGCTGCAGTTGTGTTTTCAATCCTCTGCAGTCTTTCACCAAGACTCTCAAGGTTGAACTGATGTCTGGTAAGTGCGGCGTAAGTGTCGGCTGAGATCTTCTCTCCATGGTAATGTGTGTTGGACATGTCGGATGTCATCTTTGGTACTAACCGACCTTGGTTTGTAGCGTTGTCGACCAATGTTTGGTTGTGAATGTTAGTCGATATGTTGGTGTGTCTGTCGATCGATAGCGATGCTTCTGGTCGACGGGCAATGTAACTCTGAATCTCCACCAACTCCCCTTGTATAGTTTCAACCTTGGAGGTCAAAGAACTAATGCTAAGATCCATTGGGAAATATATGTCATCACATCTCCGATCAAGCCTCTCCTCTGTAGTTTCCAGAGCTCTATAGATCCCTTCTACCAACTGATCTATCTCTTCTCTGGTGTGAAAATCTGGTTGAGACTTCATCGTATGTGGGCGTGGCGGACTGTTATCGATCGATGTTGTCAAGCGGTTGTCGATCGATGTTGTCAAGCGGTTGTCGATCGATGTGTGATGGTGCCTGTCGATCGATGTTGGTGGTATGATGTCAATCGATGGTGTTTGTCTTCTGTCGATCGATGGAGGTCGACCAACGTCGGTCGCGTGTTGAATTATGGCTATGTCTTGCTTCATCTCCTCCATGCAAGTAGTTAGCCAACTGATACTATCATTCAATGGATAGTAGACACCATCAAGCTTCATCTGGAAGGCTTCTTTGTTCCTCTCATGTTCCCCACAGACTCCATAGAACATCTCATTGATCTCGTCCATGGTGTAGATCTCTGGTACAAACTTTGTCTGTGTGAATGAGCTAGCATGTTCAGGAAGACATATGTAAGCTCATCTCTTGAAGCTCTTTCCAGGAGTCTTCTGATATCCTTGGTGTGAACAGGAATGGTGCGTCGTTCTAGATCTCTGGCGTACCTCCGATCATCTCTGTAGACTCCATACTCATCTTTCTCCTCCCAGTAGAATTTCCTGTTACCATAGAGGTCATAAGCTCTTCTACCGAATTCTGGGTGTTTGTCGACCGATGTTGGGACGTCAACGTTGATCGATGGTTGAGTTCTATGGCGAGATCGTTGTATGAAGCCGTTGTCTATGCCACCAGCTGTGTCATAGCACTCCTTTGTAGCCTTCTGTTCTGGATTGCTGCGTTGATGCATGACAAATTGCCTGCTCCATTGGCTGTCTGAAGGATATCTGCGATATCTTCTCGAGATACGTGTAGTGTGCGTCTGTCTGTTGCTTTTGCGTAGCCATCAAGGACCCTGAAAATACCAAATTTGCCTGGAGTTAGATACTGGTTATCTAATTTATCTTTTTTGCTTACAGTAGTTTTCGATATTGGACGGTTATCGATCGATGTTGCAACGTTGTTGTCGATCGATTGTTGGTGACGTATGTCGATCGATTGTTGATTACGAGCGTCGATCGGATGGCTGAAACGAGTTCTTTCCCAAGCATCTTCTGCTTGAATCTGATCTGTTTCATCGCGTCTTTGCATGTTGAGCAGCTCCTCGTATGTGAAACTATCTTGTAGGTTATCTGCTCCTGGTGTGTAGGTTGCTGTTTCTACTGCAAAGCTCTCATGGTGATGTTCATCTGCCCAACTGCCAAGTCTCATTCTCGCGTGCGGTTGAAGTTAGTGTCGACCGATTTGTAGTAGGCAGTGTCGGTCGATGCATGCTTTCGGCATCGTTGTTGAGGTTGAGTGTCGATCGATGGCCAGCTCGTCATGTTGATCGATGGTGCATTCTTTTTCCAAGAGGAATGATGTAAGAGTTTATCTTCCTCATCAAGGATGGCTCTGTACTCAGTAGCTCGTTCCTCCTCATAGTCTTCATCATACTCGTCTGTATGCATATTTTGCCGTGTGTAAGTTGCAATAGTGGGATTGTAGTAGTCGTTCTCCCAATCATCTGGAAGACTATCGACCGATTCGTCATGTGGTATGTCGGTCGATTTCTGATGACCGCTGTCGATCGATGTTGCTTTGTGAGTCTCGATCGATGCTGAGTATTCAGGTTCGTACTCGTTTCCAAATTGGCAAGCTGCAATGATTCCTGGATCATTGATTCTTCTGGAGATCGTCTGTGGCTTCTTGACTGGGATAGGGTCGTAGTGGGCATTGGGATCGATGAGTGTTAGACACAACTGGTTGGTTTGCAAGTTCTACATTGCTCCCACTGTTGACAAGAAAGCTCTCCCAAGTAGCAGAGAAGAGTTCCAATTTAACCTGATGTCTAAGACATGGAAATCAACTGGAACTAGGGCATTACCAATCTGCACCTCTAGGTCTCTCACAATTCCTCCTGAGTTCCTTTGGGAACAATCCACAAAAGTGAACAATTCCTGCGAAGGCTCCACCTACAAACCTAGATGGTCTACCATAACCCTAGGTAGGATGCTGACTGATGCTCCTGTGTCGCACAAGGCAGGTGGGAATTCAATACCCTTCACCGTGCATGGTATTGCAAATTGCCCAGGATCACTCTTCTTCTTCAATGTAATCCTCATCCTCATCTTTTCTCTAGCTTCACAGAACATTCTCCTGATGTCTTCTTCTTTCTCTCTGGTTTCTCTGAAGAACATCCACAATCTGTGGGTATAATAAGCCTCCTCGAATGGCTTATGTAGAGGAATCCTGAAGACTCTCTTTCAGAAATTTTCCTTTTCCTTTTCATTAGCCCTCCTCTTCAGATGTTTCACCACTCTTTCCTTTCTTCTTCTTAGGGTTCTTCCAGTAGAAACCTTATCCTCTTCCATAGGATCTTTTCCATCATCTGAAATTGTCCTGACGGGCTCTGGTGGGTATTCTGAAGGTTTGGGTTTGGGCCTGAGTGCGTTAAGTCGTGCAACATCTATCTTCGGCATCTGCACTCGGTAGGTAATAGGGGATCGTCGATCGATAGGCGGTGAAGGTTGTCGATCGATATTGGCCTCTGAGTGTCGATCGATGGTGTTGTTGGCATGTCGATCGATTCATACGTTTTCAGGGCTGGATGGATGTGTGTGTTTTGATGCGAACTCCTCGTGAGTTAGAATTTTCATGGCATTTCAAGACGCGGTTGACTCCGTATGTGTTGTCGATCGATGCTCAGGAATTCCTGTTGATCGATTTGGGTTGGTGTATGTCGATCGATGTTTGGTGTCTGGCGTCGATCGACACCAATGCGATCCGCCGAAACTCATCAAACTCTCTACCTCGAAATCACCTTCTCTTCCTTCACCACTTGCCAAAAATCATCATCAATGATGGCATTCACATGGTGTTTCATCACATCATCCCCTACTCCTCTTGTTGAGGCTTCCTGCCTCCTAACAGCATCTCCTGTCTGCACAACCTGCATCTCCATCTTCTTCACATGAGTGCTCAAAGTCTCAAACTTTGTGGTCAGGTTGGTGTAGACAAAATCTATCTTCCCATTGAAGTCCACTATCATTCGCTGCTGTGCCTCAAGAACCCTATCGAGCATCTTTTCAATCTTGCTCTCTTGAGTAGGTGGCGGTAGCGTCTGGTAGTAGGAACTTCCATAATTCCTGTTGTTGCTGTAGTTGTTGTAGGGTTTCTGGTACTGTGAGTTTTGGTTGAAGTTACTCCTATTTCCATAGGAGTTTCTGTTTCCACCTTGGTTTCCAGAACCTTGGAATCCAGTTCCACCAATGTAGTTCACCTCTTCTTCATCTGCTCTACCCTCTACAGCTTCTGCATCTTCAATAAAGCTAACATGCTTCCTGAGAAGCTTGTGAACACTCTCCAGTTTTGCCTTCACTTCATCCATCTGATCATTCTGAAGGATGGTGGCAGATCTTTTCCTCTCAAAATCAGTGTTCTTGGTGTTGTTGCTGGATGCTAGGTTTTCAATCACCTTGACTGCCTCTTCTGGATTCCTGGTGTTGAAGTTTCCATTGATGGAAGCATCAAGAGCCATCTGGTACTGCACCGCGATGCTTTTGTAGAAAGTACTGAGTAGTTGTACTTCATTGAATCCGTGGTGTGGACAGTCTCTCTGGTAAGACTTGAATCTGATCCAAAAGCCTCTGAATGATTCCGCAGGCTCCTGAGTGAATGTAGCAATCTTGCTCCTCAAGTCTTCAGCACGCGCCTCATCAAAGAATTTGCGTAAGAATGCATTCTTGATTTCGCTCCAGGATTTAAGAGATCATGGTTGTAACTGCTTGAACCAATGCAGAGCTTCTCCAGCAAGTGAGTACATGAAGAGCTTGCATAACAGGTAGTCCTCAAAGACTCCCTCGACTCTAATAGCAGAAATCAGATCCTCGAACCTCTCCAGATGGTCCATAGGATGCTCGTGGGATAATCCATGGTAGGATAGATGTCCCACAAGCGTGTAGTACTGCACTTTCAACTCAAAATCCCTCTCAATGGTGGGAGGAAGGATGGCTGATCTGTTGGTGTAGTATCGATCTGGACGGTTGTAGTCAGCCAACATCTTGGGTTGCGCAGCCTCATCTACAGGTAAAGTAGTACCTGTAGCAGTAGCATCAGGCTCACGGATTGCAGCCCCCTGAGCATATATTCTCTGACCTGCTGCATTACGCAGATGACCCTCCTGGTCATGCAGGTCTCCATTGTTGTCGCGTACAAGTATCAAAGGCGCAACCATACCTCGCGGCTCAGTATCGATCGATGTCCGAGATGGAATGTCGATCGATGTCGGATGAAGGATGTCGGTCGACAAAAGGTGAGTGTTGTCGGTCGACAGTGGTGAGCGAGTATCTGTCGACAGGACTGGTGTCTGGGTCGACGGTGGTTAAGCGGAATCGAGCGGCACATAAGTGTTGTTGTCGGTCGATCAGTTGAGTTTCCTTGTTGCTTCTGGTACTGTTGGGCATGTACCTTTAAATCCAAGAAATATTTTATGTCAGAAACTTAACAAAAATTAGATAAATAGGCGATCAAAGCTCCCCGTCAACGGCGCCAAATTTGATACCACTCAAACTTAACAAAAATTAATAAATAGGCGATCCGCAAGGCAGCGCGCTCCTTATCGACCGACAACAACACTTCTGTGTTGCTCGATTCCGCTCAACCACCGTCGACCCAGACACCAGTCTCGTCGACAGATACTCGCTCACCACTGTCGACCGACAACACTCACCTTTTGTCGACCGACATCCTTCATCCGACATCGATCGACATTCCATCTCGGACATCGATCGATACTGAGCCGCGAGGTATGGTTGCGCCTTTGATACTTGTACGCGACAACAATGAAGACCTGCATGACCAGGAGGGTCATCTGCGTAATGCAGCAGGTCAGAGAATATATGCTCAAGGGGCTGCAATCCCTGAGCCTGATGCTACTGCTACAGGTACTACATTACCTGTAGATGAGGCTGCGCAACCCAAGATGTTGGCTGACTACAACCGTCCAGATCGATACTACACCAACAGATCAGCCATCCTTCCTCCCACCATTGAGAGAGATTTTGAGTTGAAAGTGCAGTACTACACGCTTTTGGGACAGCTGCCCTACCATGGATTATCCCACGAGCATCCTATGGACCGTCTGGAGAGGTTCGAGGATATGATTTCTGCTATTAGAGCCGAGGGAGTCTCTGAAGACTACCTGTTATGCAAGCTGTTCATGTACTCACTTGCTGGAGAAGCTCTGCATTGGTTCAAGCAGTTACAACCATGATCTCTTAAATCCTGGAGCGACATCAAGAATGCATTCTTATGCAATTTCTTTGATGAGGCGCGTGCTGAAGACTTGAGGAGCAAGATTGCTACATTCACTCAGGAGCCTGCGGAATCATTCAGAGGCTCTTGGATCAGATTCAAGTCTTACCAGAGAGACTGTCCACACCACAGATTCAATGAAGTACAACTACTCAGTACTTTCTACAAAGGCATCGCGGTGCAGTACCAGATGGGTCTTGATGCTTCCAGCAATGGAAACTTCAACACCAGGAATCCAGAAGAGGCAGTCAAGGTGATTGAAAACCTAGCATCCAGCAACAACACCAAGAACACTAATTTTGAGAGGAAAAGATCTGCCACCATCCTTGAGAATGATCAGATGGATGAAGTGAAGGCAAAACTGGAGAGTGTTCACAAGCTTCTCAGGAAGCATGTTAGCTTTGTTGAAGATGCAGAAGCTGTAGAAGGTAGAGCAGATGAAGAAGTGGTGAACTACATTGGTGGAACTGGATTCCAAGGTTCTGGAAACCAGGGTGGAAACAGAAACTCCTATGGAAATAGGAGTAACTTCAACCAAAACTCACAGTACCAGAAACCCTACAACAACTACAACAACAACAGGAATTATGGAAGTTCCTACTACCAGAAGCCACCGCCCCCTACTCAAGAAAGCAAGATTGAAGAGACGCTCGATAGGGTTCTTGAAGCACAACAGCGAATGACAGTGGACTTTCAATGGGAAGATAGATTCTGTCTACACCATCCTGAACACAACGTTTGAGACTTTGAGCACTCATGTGAAGAAGATGGAGATGCAGGTTGTGCAGACAGGAGATGCTGTTAGGAGGCAGGAAGCCTCAACAAGAGGAGTAGGGGATGATGTGATGAAACACCACGTGAATGCCATCATTGAGGATGATTTTTGGCAAGTGGTGAAGGAAGAGAAGCTGCAAGAAGGTGATTTCGAGGTAGAGAGTTTGATGAGTTTCGGCGGATCGCATTGGTGTCGATCGACGCCAGACACCGAACATCGATCGACATACACCAACCCAAATGGATCAACAGAAATTCCTGAGCATCGATCGACAACGCCTACGGAGTCAACCACGTCTTGCAATGCCGTGAAGATTCTAACTCACGAGGAGTTTGCAGCAAAACACCCACATCCGCCCAGCCCTGATAACGTCTGAATCAATCGACATGCCAACAACAACATCGATCGACACTCAGAGGCCAATATCGATCGACAACCTTCACCGCCTATCGATCGACGAGCCCCTATTACCTACCGAGTGCAGATGCCGAAGATAGATGTTGCACGACTTAATGCACTCAGGCCCAAACCCAAACCTTCATAATACCCACCAGAGCCCGTCATGACACCTTCAGATGATGGAGAAGATCCTATGGAAGATGATAGGGTTTCTACTGGAAGAACCCTAAGGAGAAGAAATGAAAGAGTGGCGAAACATCTGAAGAGGGGGTCTAATGAAAAGGAAAAGAAAAATTTCCGAAAGAGAGTCTTCAAGATTCCTCTACATAAGCCATTCGAGGAGGCTTATTATACCCACAGATTGTGGATGTTCTTCAAAGAAACCAGAGAGAAAGAAGAGACATCAGGAGAATGTTTTGTGAAGCTAGAGAAATGATGAGGATGAGGATTGCATTGAAGAAGAAGAGTGATCCTGGGTAATTTGCAATACCATGCACGGTGAAGGGTATTGAGTTCCCACATGCCTTGTGCGACACATGAGCATCAGTCAGCATCCTACCAAGGGTTATGGCAGACCATCTGGGTCTGCAGGTGGAGCCTTCGCAGGAATTGCTCACTTTTGTGGATTGTTCCCAAAGGAAATCAGGAGAAATTGTGAGAGACCTAGAGGTGCAGATTGGTAATGCCCTAGTTCCAGTTGATTTCCATGTCTTGGACTTCAAGTTAAACTGGAACTCTTCTCTGCTACTTGGGAGAGCTTTCTTGTCAACAGTGGGAGCAGTGTGCAACTTGCAAACCAACCAGTTGTGTCTAACACTCATCGATCCCAATGCCCACTACGACCCTATCCCAGTCAAGAAGCCACAGACGATCTCCAGAAGAATCAATGATCCAGGAATCATTACAGCTTGCCGCTGTGGAAACGAGTACTAAACTGAATACTCAGCGTCGACCGAGACTCACACAGCAACATTGATCGACAGTGGTCATCAGAAATCGACCGACATACCACATGACGAATCGGTCGATAGTCGTCCAGATGATTGAGAGAACGACTACTACAACCCCAATATTGCCGCTTACACCAGACAAAATATGCATACATACGAGTATGATGAAGACTATGAGGAGGAACGAGCTACTGAGTACAGAGCCATCCTTGATGAGGAAGATAGACTCTTACATCATTCCTCTTGGAAAAAGAATGCACCATCGATCGACATGACGAGCTGGCTATCGATCGACACTCAACCTCAACAACGATGCCGAAAGCAAGCATCGACCGATACTGCCTACTACAAATCGGTCGACACTTACTTCAACCGTGCGCGAGAAGGAAACTACTCGATTTGCAGTTGGGCAGATGAACATCACCACGCGAGCTTTGCAGTAGAAACATCAACCTACACACCAGGAGCAGATAACCTACAAGATAGTTTCACAGACGAGGAGCTGCTCAACATGCAAAGACGCGATGAAACAGATCAGATTCAGAAGAAGCTGCTTGGGAAAGAACTCGTATCAGCCATCCAATCGGCACTCGTAATCAACAATCGATCGACATACGTCACCAACAATCGATCGACAACAACGTTGCAACATCGATCGATAACCGTCCAATACCGAAAACCACTGTAAGCGAAAAAGATAAATTAGATAACCAGTATCTAACTCCAGACGAATTTGGTATTTTCAGGAACCTTTATGGCTACGCAAAATCAACAGACGGACGCACACTACACGTATCTCGAGAAGATATTGCAGATATCCTTCATACAACCAATGGAGCAGACAATCTGTTCATGCATCAACGCATCAATCCAGAACAGAAGGCTACAAAGGAGTGCTATGACACAGCTGGTGGCATAGACAATAGCTTCATACAACGATCTCGACATACAACTCAACCATCGATCGAAGTTGACGTCCCAACATCGGTCGACAGACAGCCAGAATTTGGCAGAAGAGCTTATGACCTCTTGGTAACAGGAAATTCTACTGGGAGGAGAAAGATGAGTATGGAGTCTACAGAGATGATCAGAGGTACGCCAAAGATCTAGATGGACGCACAATTCCTGTTCACACCAAGGATATCAGAAGACTTCTGGAAAGAGCTTCAAGAGATGAGCCAGCTTACATATGTCTTCCTGAACATGCTAGCTCATTCACACATACAAAGTTGGTACCAGAGATCTACACCAAGGACGAGATCAATGAGATGTTCTATGGAGTCTGTGGGGAACATGAGAGGAACAAAGAAGCCTTCCAGATGAAGCTTGATGGTGTCTACTATCCATTGAATGATAGTATCAGTTGGCTAACTACTTGCATGGAGGATATGAAGCAAGACATAGCCAGAATTCAACACACGACCGACGTTGCTCGATCTCCATCGATCGACAGAAGACAACCACCATCGATTGACATCAGACCACCTACATCGATCGACAGGCACCATCACACATCGATCGACAACCGCTTGACAACATCGATCGATAACAGTCCGCCACGCCCACATACGATGAAGTCTCAACCAGATTTCCACACCAGAGAAGAGATAGATCAGTTGGTAGAAGGGATCTATAGAGGTCTGGAAACTACAGAGGAGAGGCTTGATGGGAGATGTGATGACATCTATTTCCCAATGGATCTTAGCATTAGTGCTTTGACCTCCAAGGTTGAAACTATACAAGGGGAGTTGGTGGAGATACAGAGTTACATTGCCCATCGGCCAGAAGCATCACTATCGATCGACAGACGCACCAACCTATCGACAGACATTCACAACCGAACATCGGTCGACAACGCTACAAACCGAGGCCGGCTAGTACCAAAGATGACATCCGACATGTCCAACACACATTACCTTGGAGAGGAGATCTCAGCCGACACTTACGCCGCACTTACCAGACATCAGTTCACCCTTGAGAGTCTTGGACATCAGTTCACCCTTGAGAGTCTTGGTGAAAGACTGCAGAGGATTGAAAACACAACTGCAGCAATGAAAGATAAATGGCACAGAGGAGATGAAGCAATGAGAGACTTCACTCGTACATGGTTCAACAAGCGCAAAGAAGAGATGGATACTTGTTTTCCAACAAGTCCCAGTTCTCAACACTACTAGCCAAATCACCTCCAAAGTCAAGCTAAATGACTATAACAAAGTGCTGAGTGGGAGGCAACCCACTATTAGGTAATATTTATTAAGTTTTTATTGATATACTATTTATGTTGGTTTTTAATTATTGCAGGTCATAAAAATAAAAAAAAATAAAAAGAAGATCCGAGTAGACCATTGCCATCAGTATCGACCGATGCAAAATGTCGACATTGCCTTACCTGCGTCGACCGATATCAACATCCTTACATCGGTCAACATTCATTTCGGTCTGGTATATCGTTCTTACTTGTTACATTGAGTCCTTATGATTTATTTCTTACCATAGCTCCGACTGAATTTACACTGGGAACATTGTAGTTTAAGTCTGGGGAAAGGTTTACTGATATTTATCTACTTATTAGTCTATTAAAATGTTTTCAAATTAAGTTATTATTGAGTCAAGAAGGGGATTATGAACTTATAGATTTTGCTAGATATCTAACCACTCTTTAGCACCATTCTAGACTTACTGATTGCAGATAATACTAAAGATACTAAAGTGGATCAACCTGTCAACTATCCACTCTTGCTGAGATTGTTTTGAAGGAACCAAAGCTGACCTCCAACACTAAACTTGACACAACTGCTTGTCTTGGGGCTTGGTATACATGGGATCAGATTCTTCAAAACAAGTCTGGAAGGTAAAGCCTTGTGTATATAGATTTATCACCATTTCTCTCTCTATTTTCGAAATATACATTATAAATAGAATAAAAAAATATTTATTATTATAATATATAGAGATTTATTAAGAAGGAATTCAAACAAGACTTGGTGGCTACAACCATTAAGGCTTGCTTCATAAGAATTTCATAGGTAAAGGATTAGAACAGGAGTTGGTGGCTAAAACCATTAAGGCTTGCTTCATAAATAATCCTAGGATATATGTCAAAAAGAAGTGAACATGACTTGGTGGCAACCACCATTAAGGCTTGATTCATGGAAGCCTGTCCAATCTTGGTCAATGATCTTGCATATAAGCAGACTTTGACTAAGAGAGAAAATTAGTAGAGAGAGATGATTGAAACTAAAGTTTACCTGCAGGTCCAGATACTTGTTTGAGAATCCTTGCATCCTGTGGTCGATACTCCCAAGGTAAAGCCTTCCTTTTTATTTTATGCTGAGAAATGAGGTTGGTAGAGGGGAATGAAAGACAAGATTTGCTAAGTTGTTGGCTAGATGAATTTGGTTGCTAAGCTAGGATATGGTATAATGTACTTTTGTGATTAGGACTTCTTAGATGTGGATTGCAATATTGTAGAGGTGATGATTCTAAGTTTTAAATCATGTGAGTCCCTGCTGTTTTTAAAACCCCTTTCAGAGAGACTGCCTGTTTGTTTTGCTTGAGGATAAGCAAAAGGATAAGTCTGGGGGAGTTGATAGACTATGAATTTGACCCATTTTCATCCATAGTTTATAGGTATTTTTACTAATAAATATTATATTATAGAGTCTATTTATTATATTTATAAGATAAGGAGTGTTTTGGAGATAAGTGATAATTTTGGAGCATTTTGGAGATATTTGGAGCAAGCACCCGAGATGACCATCGAGCTCGACAATCGGTCGATATCGGAGAGTAAGAATCGATCACATCTGTGTATCGATCGACAGTGAAGCCCGCAGAAAGCCCGTTTGGTCACAGCCGACTTGAAGCCCAAGACTTCACCATTTTACAAGATTACCCCTGACGAGTTTTACCCTAATTATATAAGCTTTGCCGCCATGTTAGAGGCAAAGTGTGCTTTCATTGTTTTACTATTTTCACAGCAAAGGTTTTTATGATTTAAATAGATTGGAGAGAAGATCCAAAGTTATAATTTGTGATTGAAACTCCATTAATATCTATTTACTATTCTAATGAAGTTTTTATACTTAACTGCTGTTATGAATTGCTTAGCCATGTCTGAGTAGTTCCATTGTTAGATTTTAGGGTTTAAATAGGTTAGGAGGGATTAGCCCCAACTATAGATTGCTGAGTTGTGATAACCATCTTTAGGATTGTTCATTAATGCATGTGTCTAGATTAGCTACCTAGAACCTGCCCTTGGATTGATTGATAAAAGCGAGAGCTTTATTCTCATCCTGAAAACATTCTAATAGAACTATGTTTCTTGCTATGAGCAAGGCGAGAGCTGATCTAGTGAGCTTAATGAGCCTTCATTCAACCTACGCATAAAGCTTGACCAGAGTGCGTCGATCGATATTACACTTGAATAATCGATCGACGGTGCAAAAGGTGTATCGATCGATATCCCTATAGGATTATCGATCGACACTTTCTATTGATCAAAATAAAAACAGTTGAGATCATTAGATCTAGTTAATAGACAAGTCAATACATGCGAGAGCTGATTGACTTGTTGATCAAGTAGTTGAGCTTTACATTATCATGCATGCAACTCATTAGGCATCTGTAGGATTATAATCCCAAGTTTTCTGAATAAAAACCCTAAGTCTAGCTATTTCTTTTTTAAGCACCAAAACCTCAAACCTGCTATTGAACAAATACTTGTTCAATATAAAAAACTGCAATTTATATTTAAAAACTCTAAAAACATTCTTGCTTAACAAATCATATTAGATTCCTTAGGTTTTCTACCTCCCTGTGAATTCGATCCCAAGTATTACAACTCGACCTCTTATTTGAGAGAGTATAAATCACTCTTTAGGGTAATTTGAGTGATATCACCTTCTTGTGGAAAAATGCGTAAAAGGACCCAGAACAAAAGGCGGGCAAGGCAAAACTTTTTTTTTAATTGGTTGTTATTTGGAAATGGTGGTCCTCCCCCTGCATGAAGTTGTTTGTTTGTCTTGTGTTTGTTTCGGACAACTGCGCAAAACTTGACTATTATACCTCTCTTATTTGTTTTCAAATGACATTAGTATTATCTATATCTAAACTCGGTTATCATAGTTTTACATTTGAGTTCTCAACAATAACTTATCGTCCAAACAAATGTGATAATTGTAATTGAAAAATTAAGAAATGTCATATATGTGCATTATAAAACCTTACCACTCCAATCACACTTTTGTCATGAATAACTACATAGAAATGAGATGTTCGAGTTATATGTATTTGCAAATTATTATTGTATACAACAATATAAGTACCATTTTAGAAAACAATATTGGAGAGTAAAACTAAAATATCTGATTATATTGATTAGTAAAACTAAATAAATTAGAAACCACCAAAGGTATAACTATGACCAAATTTAGTATAACTAGTATCTTTTGTATAACTAAGAACAAATAGAGTGGAGGGAAATGAAAATTGTTTTCCCGCTTAAACACTTAAAACATTTGTTTCTTTTTATTTTTCCTATATCGAAATAACTGTCTCCCCAATCCCAACCGGAACAGCTCACTTTTTCTTATCCATCCGTCTCTCTTTGAATTCCCTCTCTAAAAAAGAATCCAACTTTCTCTTGTTTTCGCTGAATCATGACGCATCCAGACGAGGAGTACCGTGACATGAAGAAAGCAAAGAGAGAAAACGACATGCGTGGGTACATCAACGACGCCCATCACGGGATTCTGACCAGATGTTTCTGTGGAGAAAGAATCGTCAACAAGTTTTCTCCGGCTATAAAGTTTCCCGGTGACTTTGATACTCTGCCTGGAAGGAGGTACTTCACTTGCGCCAAGTTTGAGGTACATTTCATCTAATTAGGGTTTTGATTTTATTTGTATGAATATGAGTGATGATTCCTTGATTGGTTTCGGTTATTAACTAGTGTTTCAATTTGCTTTCCATATGCAGAATGATGGATTCCACTTCTGTCATTCATGGGTATTCGCCATGGAGGAAGATGTTAAGGGCATGCTGAGTCGTGTGGATGAGATGTATGCACAGATTGACAAGCTCAAGGACCAGCTTAAGCGTGTTACCCATCCATAATAATGTTGTTCCATGTCTGGTCTGGTTCCGTCTAGTTCCTTGTTTGTTTGTCTTCTTTTTGTTCCTTGTTTGTTTAAAACTTTCCCTTGCTGGTTCCTTGTTTAAGACTTGTATTAAGACCTAATCTAATATCTATTATGTGTTAATCATGTTGTTAACTCTTCCATGATCTATTATGAAATTCAAATTGCAACATCATGAATTTGAAATTCTAACGTCCTAAAACGATCCCGTAATTGTAACATCCACTAAACAACTTCCTAAATATCCAGGAAAAGCATAGAGTTAAAAATACTTTTACAAGCCGAAACAACAAAACAAGTTCCTTATTTTTCTTTTCTTCACTTCCTCTTCTCCTTCTCCTTCCCCTTCTGAGCTTCCTTCACAGCGGACTCACGCGCGTCCAACCTTTCCTCAAATTTATCTTGCGTCTTCACCACTACCTCTAGCTGATCTCCAATAGTTTCCAGTTTTTTTATCACATCCTCCAACAACTTCTTCTGCTCTGCCACCTCTTCCTCTCGACCAATGCCTTCAAGGACTGCCTCTTCTGCATTTACCTTTCGCGCCTCAGTGTCTTC
The DNA here is from genome assembly GCF_020379485.1 of Brassica napus. Taxonomy (NCBI): domain Eukaryota; kingdom Viridiplantae; phylum Streptophyta; class Magnoliopsida; order Brassicales; family Brassicaceae; genus Brassica; species Brassica napus. The sequence goes on along the minus strand of NC_063448.1, from coordinate 26,186,937 downwards.
TTCATATATGTCTTGAAAAAAAACTGGATATCCTTCACTGATACGCTTTTCCCAGCTCTCTACAGCAAGATCAGACACATCAACGTCATCCTATGGTTCTGTGAGATCGGCCAAAAGAGCTTTTTCTTCATTATTTCTGGTAGGCAGGATGCTGTGAATATCTTGTGACTAACATAAAAAATTGACCGTTATTCCAGTTTACCTCAAACAGTTTTACCAAATCATCCTAGTTTTATTCATCTTTCCGTAGTTTTCCTCAAACAGTTTAACCAAATTATCCCAGTTTCACAAATTTTTCTTAAATTCCCAATTATGAATGAAATTTGTAGGAGGAAACACTTACCTTAACACTATCCAGTTCCCAATTAACACTGGCAAGAGGTTTCCCTTTCATTTCAGTTTTTTTGAACGTTGACTGGCACACCCTCGGACACTCTTCATCAAGTTCTTCAACTGGTTGTCTAAACCTCATTCCCAACTTAGGAATTGTCTTGAAAGTGAGAAGCTACACAAACAACATTTTTAAAGAGTTAACAATACAATAAATAACCTGATAATGTCATAATGTTCTATTTCTTACCTCTAGTGGAATACAAAAATCTGAAAGTGGCCATATATAGCGTCTTCTCTTTCACCAATCCTCCAAAATGATCCATTGTGTGCGAGATCTCCTTGACTATATAATCAAAGGAGTATCTCTCCCATGGAAACGTCTTGCAGAAGTCAAGAGATCATCCACATCTCTTTGAAAAAATTCCAATACATCATTGGCTCCTGGCCCAACTTTCGTTTGCGCACAAATAACACTTCCTAAAAAGAATAGAACCATCATCTTCAGCCTATCTCTATGGGGTCCCATTTCCACCAGCTTTGCTTTCACATCCTCCAACCTTATTGGTTCTCCCTCCTTGAAATGACGCTTTACAAATTTCCTATCACCAAACTGCTTGTATCCGAGAGGATAGTTGCGGCAGTTTAGGCCTGATATCAATGTGTGTTCCCTCAGCCCATAACGGATGGGAACACCATTTACAATGAACCACACTTCTCTTCTCCTCGCGACATCGGTAGTACGCAGTAACAACATCCACAATTCCTGAACCTTGTGGTTTGAGCTCTTCTTCTTTGCATTTGCGTCCAGTTTCATATGGAACAAGTGACGGAACTGTGGATGCTCCTCAAACCACCTCTTCTCCGCATTGCTTGGCTCCGGTTTCAGAGTCTTAAACGTCTGAATAACGTCTACTATCAAACACCTTTTCTCTAGCTTTATCTGTTTCTTGTACTCTGTATGATAGAAGAACATTCTACTTGGTTTGATTGCCTTGGTGGGCTCAAATTCCTGCAAGTTACATTTAGTTCTCCGTTAGTTATACAAGTAATCCAAATAGTTTTACCAATTTAATATAGTATTCACTCGTATACCTACCTATTACTAATTTTATCAATTTTCTCAATGTTTCACCAAGTTATACTAATATTACGTATAGTTATACCATAATTCCTAGTTATACACATCTTTCTTTCCTTCACCAAAACATTACCAATTAAAACAAAACTACGATTCAAAATCCTAAATTATTACCTCGTCGTCGTCCTCCTTCCCCTCCTCGTCCACATCCTTATCACCTTCTACTACACCTTCCAATTCCTTATCCTCTGGGACATCAGCGGATCCGACTTCATCCTCACCGTCATTCTCCTCTCCATAGGCAACCAGCTCACTCAATTTCAGAACCACCCGCCTCTCCTTCAGTTTCTTCATCAGAGCCCTCCTCTTTCTTTTCATCATCTCCCGCATGCTCACTTGGAAGTTCCTGCTCACTTGCGTCTTCTTCCTCCTCCTCTTCCGATGGTGATGCTCCACTAGATGAAGTTGGAGAACATTTGCTCGGTTGAGACCCTTCTTTACCAACAGCCGCCGCAGCTTCCACGAGTACATTTATCGGTTTCAACAGAACCCCATCTGTCACTGTCGTTGGCTCCTCTGGCGTCTCCGTCTTCTTTTTCTTCTTTCGATTCTTCTTCTCCGCTTCGTTTGTCTGAACAATCGTCGGATTCTCCTTCCTCTTACCCCGTCTTGTTTCAACCATCTCGATTCACCTCTCTCTCGATGATTCTCTTTTCCAACTAAGAGAGGATTTTTGGGAGAAATCGATTTGCCTTTGTGCAAGTGGAATATAAAATCAGGGTTCTTTACTCAATTTAATTTGGGCATTTAGATTAGCGGGGATGGAATCGGTCTGTTTTTCGAATTCCGTCTGGGTTTCCTTCGGTTTAAAAATAACTAACAGTTTCTGTTTGGTTTGGGTCACAACACGAAATATGTCTAATTGGAACCGGATAGAACTAGATTATACTCGTAAATATCTCAATTTTCCTAAGGTGTTGTGGTCTTTTACTTACTTTTCCACTTAAACAATATTATTTTCATTCCATGTTTTATAACATGTCTTTGCTGGATTGATTCATGAGATCCAGGGGTAGGCAAGCACTTGTTCCGTTGAACTGATATCCAGAAAATAAAACAAAACTGAAGCGTGCAATTGCATATTCCAGATCTAATCTGCTATAGAAACTAGAAAAGCCGACCTTGTTGCCCCTCCTCTTACTTCTCAGCTTATGCTGGATCTCTTAAGCAGAGGCGATCTTCTTCAGAAAGATATGTACTGTAAAGTGGTCTCTTCGTCCTTTCTATTTTGCTTTATGATTTTTTCAGTTTCAATTTCGATTTCCCCTTTTGTGTTTTGGAGGCTTTTCTTACGTGGTGGGGTTTTGTCTCTCTTTTCATTTGTTTAGTAACCAATCGATCAAAGGCTTCTTGGGGTGTCAGGTTAATAGCTTTTTTTTTTTAAATAATTATGGCTCATATCAAAATGTTTAATGATTTGATCGGTACGTAGTATTTTCATGTGGGTTTTGTTTGTCTTTGGGGTTTGAATTGAATTGCTGGAAAAAGTTTCAACCTTTGTTCTGATATGAAACGCTAACTTATTATCAATAATGTGAAGGAAGGTAGTGTTGAGTGGAAATGAGATGAGCTATATGGGCTTTGTATTATTATTATTTTTGCGATTCTCGCCTGTTTAATGATTTGATTTGTGGGTTTTGTATGGTTAAAAGCTATTTTTATCGTTTTTATTTCTGTTAAGAAAGGTTGTGTTGGATATATAGGAGTTTAGATGCTTCACTGTTTCTAAATGATTCTCCTACACTTCATTTTTGTGGAATAAGGTGTGCTTTAATGAAATTAGCTCCAAGGTAGCTTAGTTATTGCAGTATGGCTGGGTATCGTATGGTTATGATTGTGAATCAGGTTTTAGTAGGATCTGTTTGTGTTATTAGGCTTTGGTGTGAACATGAATGTACTGAAACTGAGGATGACTGTTTTTAAGTGCAGAAATAGACCATGACAACCAAAGCCCATCCGAAGGTCCCGAGCTGTGTGTTAACAACTGTGGTTTCTTTGGAAGTTCTGCCACAAACAACATGTGTTCAAAGTGTCACAAGGCTGTGTTGTTCCAACAGGAACAAGGGGCTAAGTTTGCATCATCAATGTTTGGAACATCATCACCCAGTAACATCATAAAGGAAACCTTTACTGCTGCGTTGGTTGATGCTGAAACCAAATCCGTTGAGCCAATGGTTGTGTCTGTACAGCCATCCTATGTGCAAGACGTTGCAGAGGTTGTAGCACTAGAAGCTGTAGCAAAACCAAAAGGAAGGACCAAGCTGATGTACTACTTGCAATAAACGGTTGGTTTGACTGGATTCAACTGCGGGACACACCGCTATGCAGACGTACACAACTGCTCCTTAAATTACCATGCTGCTGCGCAAGAAGCTGACCCGATTGGTGATTCACATACTAAAGCAAACCCGTTTGTGAAGGCAGAGAGGCATGACAAGATCTGAAACTCGACATTCGGTTTCCTTTTTCCTGTCTCTCTGGTTGAAGGTGTGTCCATGTTAAAAAAGGTTTTTATAAATGGTTGAAGAGCCAAAAGTGTGTTGATCTTTAGCTTCTTCCATTCTCTTTTGGTATGAAACTTTTTTATTATCTTTTGTTTGCAAGCAGAGAAATGTGCTCTTAAAAAATGTGGTATGATGTGTTTCCCTTATTATTTATGAGGTTAATGTTTGTTAGGCTTTCTCCTTTGTGTCTGTATCATATTTGATTTTCTGCATCATATGTAAAAATAAATTTTTTAAAATAATTTTATATATGTACATAAATTTCATTTTATAGATTTAAATAAAAGAAAATAAAATCACAAATAGTTATTTGTTTTGTTAATTTTTTTGGTTTAAAAATATTTAGTTTAATTTTTGGTTTAATTTAATTTAGTAAAATTAAGGTAAAATGAACAATTTCATCTATTTTATATTTATATATTTAAGACTATAAGTTCGATTATATTTTTTATTCAAAATTTATTCCATCAATAAATTTTATTTCTCTCAGTAAATCAATAATCATTACACAATAGTTACTATATAACATTTGAATCCAAATAAATTTAACAGATTAAAAACTCGATTAATCATCTATATACCTTCTGATCCAAAAATAACTAAAATATTTGACTATTCATAAAATTTTAAATTTTAATCAAAACTGTCATTCCTTATTTCTTAATATACTTTTATATTTTGATAAAAATAAAAATAACTATATGAAATTACTTACTTTTAATCATAAATTCATTTGAATAAAACTTTTATATTTACAAATTACAATCATCTTATTTTTAGAATTTTAATAATAAGTATAAATATAATTTACGTTTATGGTATGTAGTTAGATTATGTAACTATCTTGTTTTAAGAATTTTACCAAAAATTTAAAATTTATCATTAAATTTGGACACGTAATAATAAGAATAAATTCATGTCATAAGTTTGACTAAGCTATGTCATCATCTATACTATTAAAATTGAAATCATGACTTCCTTTCATGTGTGATATTTTAAATGGGACATCCCTAAAAAGTTTTTTATATTATTATTTTTTGTATTTTCATGATAAAATCTTAACAACCTATTTAGTTCTCCTTTTATTCAATCAAAATATTATTAGATATACATATTTCAAAATATGATATTCCATTAATATATAATTATATTTGCATATAACCATTTATAATCTAATTAATAATAATAATAAAATTTAATTATTCTAGAGTTTATACTTGTATATGATCTAATTAATAATAATAATAATAACATTTATTAGGCAAATACAATAATTTTAGAAATTTTACCTTGCAAATAATAAAATCGAATCAAATATTAAAAATCCTAACACTAGTGTATTTGCATAATAAATTTTATTATTATTAATTATATTATACATGTATCAATATTTATATAGGTATTGTGTTAACAAACATGTATTGATATATATATAATATTTTAAAATACAATACTATAGATTCAACCATATACTGTGTTATATATATATAGTAGTGTAAACTTTTCATAAGTGATTTTTATTTTGGAACATTATTTAAAATTTTATCAACTTTTACATGAATTAATTATAATATTTTATCTTTTTATTTGAATACAAATAAATATTTTTTAAGAAAGTTCTAACAAAATCTTTTAAACTCTTTTCAGAATCAATTTAATTTTTTTCCAAAAAGTACTTAATTTTCATTTTAGTTATCATAAAATATAATCAAAATTAAAATTATTTTATTTTTGATTTACATAAAAAATTATATAAATAGTTTAATTATATATTTAATGATACTAACAATTTAAACTGATTAATGTTCAAAAATACAATTTCAAATATTTGTTAGTAAGATTCACGTCTATTTTAAATTAAAACAAGATATTTTATCCAACTTAATGTATTTCTCAAATATGATATTTACTACAAAACTATTTTGAAGTACAATGTATTATTCTCTTTAAAAAAACAATTGGTTTTTAAACAGCATCTCAAAAAATTTATTCTCTACTATATAGATACAATTTAATTTGTTTTCATATAAATTTTAATTTTTAAATAAGAAAATATGTAAAGTAGTATTGTTACATAATAATTTTTCAAAATATGTTTTTAACAAAATACAAAATTTATAATAATATAAAAGCCACGTAACATAGCTATTATAAAATTACATAATATATAACACTAAATTACATTAAGTTATTTGTAAATTTTATTATACTCCCTCCATACACAAATATATGATGTTTTAGCTTTTTTTTTGCATACAAATGTATGATGATCTACTTTTAATTAATGCAGTTTTGTTTATAAATAAAATATTAATCAAAATGTAAAAATGTAAGTGGTTGAATTCTATTAGAAATCAAATAAAATTTTAAACAAACTAAAAGAAAAAACCAAAAAGTAATAGATAAAAATAAATATTTAATTTCTTTTAATGTGTGAACAACCTTAAAAATCATATATTTGTATCAAAAGAGAGTATAAAGTAAAATATATAAGTATATAAATAAATAAAAAACCGCACGGTTGTGCCGGTCAAGATCTAGTTTTTATTTTAAAATGAATGTGTTGATGACAGATAAGGAAAATTTTAAAAATTATTTCCAGGATTTCGGGTGAGTGTCTTATTCATTTTCATCTAGTTGGGGAGCTATGTAACTTATGTAGAGTCATGAACTAGTAACAACTCGCTCAATGAAGAAAACTCACGAGCTAGCTAAAATCCCTGAAAAACTAACTTAACTACTATAAATAAATTGGATATACGAAAATTTATATACAATTCACGAAAAATTATATTGAAACTGACTGATACGAAGCTATAAAAACTTGAATTTTCTTGGTCTTACATGTGACTTTTAATATTTTGCTACTTTGAAGCTAGTCATTTTGAACTCCTCTCTCTCTCTTCACTCTCTGTATTCTTCAGAGAGAGTTGTTTTTCATTGTTGCCGGTTAACTCTCTCGGCGTGTTGGATCATGTTATCAAGTTTTTGGCTCTTGCGATCGGTGGCTCATTTAGCACCGTTTCGACCGGCTCAGTTTCCAACAGCATCTTGTCCACTCCGATGCCATTGGCTTGTTTTTCATCGGGATCTTTCCAATCTTAGTTTTGTTTTATTTTTTAATAAAACTCAACACTCTCACCACTTTTATTTGATCTATAACGTTATGATTTTAGTTCTTTGATCGAACTCTCGTCTCTGGAGATCTTATGTCTGGTAGCTCCAGTAGAGGCTAAAATACTATTCGAACCTGAAATAGTATAAAACTAGGTAATAATCCGTATTTTGCGCAAAATAAAATATTCTATAAAATATTTATTAAATAAATAAGTTTGTTTTTAAAGTATTTTTAAAATAATAAAAAATATATAAATACACTTTAATGATTTGATTAAGTTAATATTGTATAGAAGTTAATTCAAGTATGATACATAATTCTAAAATTTTGAAATGAAAATATTTATAGATTTTTAAAATGGTATATAATTTAGTATAAGCGAAATTAAAATACATAAATATATTATTTGAATATCTATCAAATTTGAATCATTTATATTTTTAGTAAAATTTTAAACTATTGATCACAAATTTTGAATGTGAGACTTATAGGAATTTTAGTAACTTATAACCGTTTTAAATAATTCAAAATGTAACATATGTGAAAAATCTTAATTTATATTGTATGGCTAATGTGATTGTTTAATATATTAGAATAATATAAAATTAAAAAAAATGATAGATGGTATAAAAATTGTTATCAAATTATACATATTCAGTACTATTAATTGTCATATATATATTTTTAAACCATATTAGGTAATTACAAATCTTGTATTGAAGTAAAGAAAAAAATTATTTGATATTTTTTTCTGAGGCCATCTCCAACAAGACACCAAAACACCAAATTTGGTGTAATTTCATCTCCAACAAGACACCAAAATTGACATCATCTCACCAAATTTGGTGTAATGTGAATAGTATTCATCACACCAAATCTATAAAATACATATTTTATTATGTTTCATTTAATAATATAGTTCAATTACTATTAATTTTTTAATTAAACATAAGTATATTGTATTATTTATGTTTAAATTTATTTGCACCTAATTTAAAAATTAAAATTTTATTTATTTTTTATTTTCAAAATAAATTATTAAATGAATATTATCATTTATCGCTTACAAATAATAAAAATATAAATAATAATCTAAATGTGATAGAATAATTATTTATCAATTACAAATAATAAAAATATAAAAAAATTGAAACTAAAGCATCAAATAATATATAATAATACTTTTGGTGCAAAATTTAGTGTCATTGTTGGAAATGACAAAATTATTTTGACACCAAAACACCAAATTTGGTGTAATTTCTACACCAAATTTAGTGTCATTGTTGGAGATGCTCTGAGAATGTGTGTGGTAAGGACACGTCAGTATAAGTCATAAGAATCCTTGTGGTGATGACACATAAGCATGAACTATGTTAAAGTATTTTAGGTGATGCCATCTCACAATAACAAACTTGTTAATAAAACTTAAGGCAATGTTATTTAATAAAATGATTCTCTTTTAATATATAAGATATTTTAATGAGAATGAATCTTTAGTGTGTAAAAAAAACAATGTTCGATTCTTATTTATTTTGCGTTCGAATATCTATTTGAATTTTTAGGTTCACAGGTTTAGTCTCATAGGGCTCCATTCAAGATTTATATATGTCTCGATCGAATTCTGCTATTAATGATTCAGGTTCTATAATAATATTTTGGGTTCTTTTATTTTAAATAACATATTAGACATAAATTTGAGTACTTGAAGCGGACAATGAGAAACATATTGAACTACCGGGTGCAGAGGAGATAAAAAATGCAGCGTTCTCGATTCACGCGGATAAAGCATCCAGACCGGATGACTTCTCAGCGGGATTCTTTCACTCCAATTGGAATTCCATTGGAGATGACATAGTAAAAGATATCCCAAGGTGTTTTAGACTGGCAAACTACCCCGAGGATAAATGAAACCTTCATCCACCAAATCTCTAAGATACAAATCCCAAAGACGGTAGCGGAGTATAGACCGGTTGCGCTTTGCAATGTTTACTACAAGATCATATCCAAGATTTTCACCAAGCGGCTGCAACCCCTTCCCCCAAAATTATTTCTGAAACTCAGTCTGGTTTTGTGCTAGGAAGAGCAATCTCGGATAATGTCCTAGTCACGCATGAGGTTTTACACTTCCTTCAACCCTCTAAACACGTAAAAGATGCTCAATGGCGGTTAAGACAGATATGAGCAAAGCCTATGATAGTCTTGAATGAGATTTTATTAAACTAGTTCTTGAGATACTCGGATTCCACCATAGATGGATTATGTGGATCATGGAATGCGTCTCGACTGTTACCTACGCCTTCCTCATTAACGGCTTGCCTAGAGGAAGAGTTAAACTGAGGAGGGTTATCCGATAAGGAAACCCACTATCACCATAAATATTCATACTATGCGGTGAAGTGCTCTCGGGTTTGTGTAACATAGCTTAAGAATCCGGTAATATGACTGGAATTCGAGTGGCGAGAGGGAGTCCTTGAGTCGATCACTTGTTCTTTGCGGATGAAATAATGTTTTTCATTAAAAGTTTAAAACCGACAAAGGGAACGCTTCAGCTCTGAAATCGTTCTTGTCTCAGTATGAAGCTGCATCTGGAAAGTTCATCAACGCTGAGAAGTCTTCTATAACCTTTTCACAGAAAGCCCCTACATCGCCCAAAGACTATGTTAAGGACTGTCTCCAAATTCAAATGGAAGACGGAACCGGGATGTACTTAAGATTACCCGAATATTTTGAAGGACGTAAACGAGATATGTTTACTTCAATAGTAGCTAGAATTAAGATCAAAGCGAAAGGATAGTCAAATAAATTATTATCTACAGCGGGGAAGATGGTCATGCGCCAAAGCGTCCTACAGCCTATTTTGTCTTATGCAGTGACATGTTTTAAGCTTCCGGTCTTTCTATGAAAACGAATCCAATCAGCGGTTACACGATTCTGGTGGGACGGAAGAAGCGGAAATAGAAAGATGGCCTGGGTCTCTTGCTCAAAAAATGACCCACCGAAATCGCTTGGAGGCTTGGGTTTCCGAGATTTTCAAAGTTTGAATGACGCCTTCTTGGCTAAGATCAGCTTGGAGAATTATTCACTACCCAACATGCCTTCTCCTCCTCGGAAAATATTGCAATGATTCAAGTTTTTTCCAGGTCTCCCAAAGAAGTATTGAGTCACACGGCTGGAAGAGTATTCTAATTGGGAGAGACCTCATTTTGAGTAACTCGGGATGGGCAGTTGGGAATGGTTCATGATAAACTAATGGACAGAGCCATGGCTAAGTCTATCTGAGCAGGGACGACCTATGGGACTAATTCCTGAGAGACAAATCGATCTCAAAGTCTCGAACCTCCTTTTTCAAGATGGTTCAGACTGGAACAAAGATGCAATTCAAAGATGTATCCTGCAGGAAGAAGAGAATATTCTCATGATAAAACCAAGCAAGCTGAGGGTAGCGGACAGATTAATATAGTCAGGGCCAAAGTCTTGGGAGTACTCAACAAGCTCCGGATATTGGACAGCAAAGAACAATCTCAATGCGACATCACCCTTACCACAGTCCCCCTTTGATTGTCAAGTAAGTATTTGGAAACTACAAGTATCACCAAAACTGAAACTCTTCCTTTGGAAGCTTTTCCAAGGAGCTTTATCAGTGGGAGCATGTCTAGCAGCAAGAAATATCTCCTCTGCCATAGCTTGTAAGTGATGTATCATTACTGAATCTATCACTCGTCTGTTCCTTCACTGCAATTTTGCGCAAAAAGTCTGGATCCTTGCACCTTTCTCACCCAGATTTAATATTAGAGGACTGATATATTTAGGATATACTTGGTCTAGACTCTGCGAGTGACCCTGCCTCCCACCCGTCGGCATTACTTCAGGACCTTTGGCTCCTTGGATTTTATGGTCTCTGTGGACAGCAAGAAACAAGCTGGTCTTTGATAATAAAGAAATCCCTGCGGACGAAGTTGTCACAACTGCAGTATCAGCTGCTAGGGAATATGATTAAATGAACAGACTAGGGATTCTTTTCCTCGAAACACGTTGACACACCGGGCCTCACCGACTCCACTGAACATCCCTCTCCTGAAAATGGATGCAGCATGGAGAGGAGACCTTCATTTAGCAGGGCTGGGATGAGTTTTAAAAGATGATCAGCAGCCAGTTTTGACAATGACTCACTGCCACTATGTTCTATCCCCTTTAATGGCTGAAGGATTGGCTCTCCGAGAAGCTCTCTATTTCTGAAAAAAAAACAGAGGGATCGGTAAGATTCAAGTCTACTCAGACTCCCTCCAACTCATTAATGCATTGAAGACAGAGGCACCAAACGCGGAACTGTACAGAATCATTGCAGATGTTATTTGTCTCTCTTGATTTTGAGTTTATCTCCATCTCTTGGATTCATAGAAGAAAAAAAAAGGATGCTGATGCTCTTGCTAAGCAAGCCTTATTTGCTGAATCTGTTGTATTAAACTTTGGGTTCTAACTAATTTTAGTGAAAATTTGTGTTACAAAAAAACTACTTATTATATTTTAAATACTTTTTTAGATATAAATCGAGGTATTCAAAATTATTTTGTAGATATTTTTCTAAAAGATAAGGTTTTCAAACTCTATGCACAAATAATACTCACAACCTGAAATACTGTCTTATAGAATTTATTCATATTTATTACAGACTGGATGAAATACATATTTGGAATTTTCAGATCGATTTGGGTCACATCTTTAATTACAATTCTCAAGCCTACACTTTAACGTCCCTCTTGGGCATGAAATGACTCACCAGGACTGCCTGCATTGGATGCAGGCCTGAGCGTTTTTACCCCAATCCGAAGTACTTACCTGAATCCAAACCGAAAAAACCAAAATTTGATCCGAACTTTTATGCAAAAATATCTGAACGAGACTTATGAGCTTAGTACTTTGGGGTTTGGTTATAACCCAAATCGAACCAAAATCCAAATTAGGATCCGAAGATATCCGAAATTAGTTAAATATGTTAATGTTCTTATCTATGTTAAGGTGGTTTAGATATTTTAGAGTATTCAAAATATTTTTGTAAATTGTTTTATTTTTGTAGTTTGTGTTACTTGTTATTTTGAATACTTTTTAGTTAATTTAGATAGTTTAACTAATTCTTAATTAGAATTGTGCATAATTTCTATATTTTGAAAAAACATTTTATCAATTTTTGAGGTTTAAAAAATATATTTTTGGACGATTTCAAACATTGGTTACAATCCAATCCGAACCAAACCCGGAAGGAACCAAACCGAACCCGACCCGATAATTAGTAAAACCCGAACGGATCTTATGAGCATAACATCGAAAATCCGAATCAACCGAACTGAAACTGACAGACCCCCGAACGCCCAAGCCTAACTGGATGTGTGGAGTAGTTAAACGACATCCAATATTCAAGTCCTGAAGAGTAAGCAAGTCTTTTTGTCCTAGAATACTATTTATAAACCGTATCACCCAAAAAATTCAATTTATCTGTTATTTTCTCCCCAAAAACAAATTATCCACTAAATTAATCCAAATTAACCAATATTATCAGAAAAAACCAGAACCAAATTAGATTCGATTTTTTCCAGATATTAGGCCGATCCCAATTTTATTATCCATATCAAACAAAAAAATGAAATAACCGAACAGAATTTCATAAATAACTAAACGAATCTTATATTTCAAAAAGTTCGAAAACATAATTAAGCAAACTGAAAACCGAAAGGCCCAAGACTAGTCCTAGACGTTGATTGAATGCATAAGTTAAATATTAAACATAATGGCGACTCTGATCATTGTTGGACACACACGAGAACATATGAAACACAAATCCTCTGTCAACATCGTGAGCAATACTCTTACGCACACGATAAGTCGATAACATATCAAATTAGGATGCTATTACACAAATGAAAAGACATGTAATGATTTCTCAAGGCATCTCAATAAACACAAGTTCGCATGTGCTTGAAGCTCGGGAAGACAACCCCCTTGATCATCTCAAGGTTTGGAACATTATGTTCATTTGTATTAGCCCATAACACTGATGTCCTTAAATGACGAGCGTTTTTCAAGATATAAACCGCAATATCTCTATCTTGTGGTATCCCAAAGTATTAGTATGAAATCCAGGTTTACTTATTGTTATATTCGGTTAAGTACTTTTTAGCTTAACCAGATTCATATATATATGTGAACCAAATGTATATGTTGACTAACAAGAATAACAAACATTTTTCATCTTCTCTATTCTCTCTATATGATCTCGAAGCTCGAATCTCCATCTTCATCATCTTTAATTCTGAGTTTGATATGGTATCAGAGCAAAGATAATCTTCTTCCACTTCGTTCTCTGAGCTTCGTTTTCTTCATTTCCATGAGTATTCCTCTGCTCTCTCTTTCGCGATTCTTTTACTTCGTCGTTCTTGCGATAAGTGAGATCTGCTTTGGGATACTGGTTTGTTGCTTGTTCGTGATTGATTTCTTCGAATGATCACTTCCGTGATCGATTCGATTGATTTGTTTGTCTCTGTATGCTTGGTGGTTTCAAGATTCTTCGATTGATCTATGACGTCTTCTCAATCATCTCCGATTCCACTGTCCTCTGACTCTTTTCATCATCAGTCTGATCATCATGAGAATCCCTATTATCTTCACAAAAATGATCATGCTGGATTAGTTCTTGTTACTGATCGATTGACAACAGCTTCTGATTTTCATTCTTGGAGAAGATCTGTCAAGATGGCGTTGAATGTGCGCAATAAGCTAGGCTTCATTGTTGGTACTATTCCTAAACCTTCTCTCACGCATCGTGACTACGGAGCTTGGTATCGTTGCAATGATATTGTGGCTACTTGGCTGATGAATTCTGTATCCAAGAAAATCGGGCAGAGCTTGCTGTTTATATCTACTGCGGAAGGAATCTGGAACAATCTAATCTCTCGATTTAAGCAGGATGATGCTTCTCACGTTTATGATATTGAACAGAGATTGAGTAAGATTGAGCAAGGCTCTATGGATTTATCTTCGTACTATACTGAATTGGTTACTCTATGGGAGGAACATAGTAATTTTGTGGAGCTTCCGGTTTGTACATGTGGGAAGTGTGAGTGTGATGCTGCGTCTTTGTGCGAGAAGTTACAGCATAGGAGTCGAGTAACAAAGTTTCTGATGGGTTTGAATGAGTCTTATGAGCAGATGCGGCATCAAATACTTATGATCAAGACAATTCCGACTATTGAAGAAGCTTTCAATATTGTTACTCAAGATGGGCGACAACGTTCTATTCGTCCTGTAACTGCAGTTGATAATGTGGCTTTCCAGGCTATGAATCCTTCATATGCGGTTGTTGATCCTGCTTATGCTGCAGCTTATGTTGCAGCTTACAATGCAGGATGCGCTTATCAGAAGCCTATTTATACTCATTGTGGGAAGACTGGTCACACAGTTAAGAAGTGCTTTAAGCTTCATGGCTATCCGCCTAGCTATAAAACTTATGGAGCACCTCATTCTCAGAACAGGAACCAGTCTCGGTCATCACAGGCTCCGGTTAAATCCACTCCCCAAGACTCAGCACAAACATCTACTTTGACTAATGCTGTAGCGACAGTATGTGAAGATACAGATTCACGTTTCATCTCACAAATTCCACCGGTCTCTCCTCACCTGACCAGTGTAGGAATGAACTTGAATTTGAAAAGCTTTACTCCACAACATTAAGATTACTGAGTCTTTGATCTTATATGATGTTTTTTTAGTACCTGATTTCCAATTCAACTTGATAAGTGTGAGTAGTCTAATACGTTCTCTGGTTTGTGCTGCTCATTTCTTTCCAAATGGCTGCTTGATTCATGAACTTTCTCGGGGCTTGATGATTGGGAAGGATAGCCTTTACAACAATATATACATACTTGATTCACCGTGTGCTGTTTCTTCTAACAAGACTGTGTTCTGTGGCTCGATCTCAACTGATAGTTCTGTGTGGCATCAGCGTTTGGGTCATCCGTCATCTAGCGGTTTTCAAAACATTTCTTCTTCTTTACCGTCTTAAAAAATATAGAGTCTGATTCTTTTCCTTGTCCGGTTTGTCCTTTAGAAAAACTACGCCGTTTGACATATGTGTCTCATAATAATCTTGCTTCTCATCCTTTTGATTTGATTCATATGGATGTTTGGGGTCCTTTTAGTGTTGAGTCTGTTGAAGGGTAATATTTTCTTACTTTGGTAGACGATTGTACACGAATCACTTGGATTTGCATGTTAAAGAATAAAAGAGAAGTTTCGATTGTATTTCCTCTGTTTCTTAAACATGTTTCAACTCAGCATATTGCAAAAGTTAAAGCCATTCGTTCAGACAATGCACTATAGCTAGCTTTCACTGATCTTATTAAGGAATTAGGTATGTTTCACTACTTCTCTTGTGCATATACTCCTCAACAGAATTCTGTGGTTGAACGGAAACATCAGCATCTTCTTAATGTTGCACGAGCATTACTTTTTCAATCTATTGTGCCACTTGCTTATTGGAGTGATTGCATAATGACTGATGTCTTCTTGATTAATAGGATGCGCTCACCGCTTTTGGATAACAAATCACCACTTGAAAAATTGTTAGGTAAACTTCCAGATTATACACTAGTTAGATCATTTGGTTGTTTGTGCTTTGCTTATACAAATAATAAAGATAGAACTAAATTTAGTCCACGAGCTATTCTTTGTGTGTTTTCTTGGATATCCGTCTGGATTTAAAGGTTACAAACGGTTAGATTTGGAATTTCATTCTGTTTTGATCTCACAAAATGTTGTTTTTAAAGAAAAAGTATTCCCTTTCAAAACAAGTGATTTGCTTTCTACTTCTGTTGATATGTTTCCCAATACTATTTTACCAATGCCCGCTCCTCTACATTTTGTTGAAACTATGCATGTTCGTTTTGATGAGGATTCTTCTTTGCCTTCTGTTGATTTGACACGATCACACCCTCAAAATAAAGTAGAACCTGTGAGTACTGTTCAAGAGGATTCTGGTACTGATCTATCTGGTGTCTCTAGGCTGAAACGAACAACTAGAGCTCCTACTTATTTGTCTCAGTATCATTGTTCCTTTGTTCTTGCCATTTTACCTATTTCTGTTCGTTTACCTCGTTCTTCTGATCATTTTACTTCTCATCATCGTTTCCTTATACATCCATATTCTTTTCCCTCTAATTCTTTTCCTGATTCTTTCAAAACACTGTATCCCATATCCTCGGTGATCTCTTATGATCGTCTTAACCCATTTTTCCAGTCTTCTGTTATTACTTATTCTATGAAAACAGAACCCAAAACCTCTAAACAGGCCATGACATCAGATAAGTGGAAGGGGGCTGTGAATGTGGAACTTGTGGCTATGGAGCAAAACGGTACATGGGAAATTGTTGTGTTACCAGAAGGGAAGAACGTTGTGGGTTGTAAATGGGTTTTCACCATTAAGTACAACGCTGATGAGACTATTGAGAGGCACAAAGGACGCTTAGTGGCTCAGGGTTTTACACAACAAGAAGGGACTGATTACTTGGACACATTTTCTCCGGTAGCTAAACTCACGAGTGTTAAACTGTTGCTTGGTTTAGCTGCAGCCTCACTCAGATGAATGTTTCTAATGCATTTTTGCATGGTGAGCTTGATGAGGAGATATATATGTGTCTTCCTCAAGGTTATACTCCTCCTGAAGGTGTTGTGTTACCTCCAAATTCTGTCTGTCGCCTCAAGAAATCGATTTATGGCTTAAAGCAGGCGTCGCGTCAGTAGTATAAACGGTTTTCTTCGGTTCTTTTGGGCGCCAGCTATATTCAGTCTCCGGCTGATAATACACTTTTTGTGAAGAGGACTGCAACTTCATTTGTTGCAGTACTAGTGTATGTTGACGATATACTGATTGCTAGTGATAATGATGCAGCAGTTATAGAGTTACAATCTCTTCTCCGTTCAGAGTTCAAGATCAAAGACCTTGGTCCAGCTCGTTTATTTCTTGGACTTGAGGTTGCAAGATGCTCTGTCGGTATTTCAGTTTGCCAGCGGAAGTACACACTCAACTTGTTAGAAGATTCTGATCTCCTTGGATGTAAGCCTAGCTCCGTTCCAATGGATCATTCTCTTCATCTCACGAAAGAATTTGGGTCTCCTCTTCCTAATCCGACTCTTTATCGTGAACTGATTGGTCGGCTCTTATATCTCACTATAATGAGACCAGATATCACGTTTGTTGTACATCATGCTCAGTCAATTTCTTTATGCTCCGACTGATGTACACTTACAAGAGGCTCATAAGGTTCTGCGCTATCTCAAGAATAACCCGGGTCAAGGCTTGATGTATTCAGTGTCTGCAGAGTTATGTTTGAATGCGTTTGCAGATTCTGATTGGGAAACTTGTAAATAGACTCGACGATCAATTACAGGTTTCTGTGTTTATCTTCGCTCTTCTTTGATAAGCTGGAAGTCTAAGAAACAAGGTGTTGTTAGCATAAGCAGTACTGAAACTGAATACCGGAGCCTTGCTATGGTTACTTGTGAGCTGATTTGGTTGCAACAGATTCTACGTGACTTGTTCGTGACTGTGACAGGTCCTGCTAAGTTGTATTGTGATAACAAATCCGCCATTCACATTGCAACTAATCCGGTCTTCCATGAGCGGACAAAACATATAGAGATTGATTGCCACACCGTCCGTGATCAGATCAAAGCAGGATGCCTCAAGACATTTCATGTATCTACGGGAAATCAACTCGATGACATCTTAACTAAGCTCCTTCATCCTGGACCTTTTCATTCATTTCTCCAATGACTATCCCTATCAAGTCTTTATCTTCTTGATGCTTCTCTATTCTCTCTATACGACCAATAATAAGATACATGCAAGCACAACTTCCACAAAGACGTGACGTTAATAGTGAACTCTTGGATACTTTCATCCTCACGGAACGACACCTCTAAATCTTCAAGGACAGGACATATCGAAAGAAGCGCATGTCGAATGTCCTTGCTCAATTTGCAAAGATGATGGTATTAGTATGAATCCCGGTTTACTTATTGTTATATTCGGTTAAGTCTTCTTTAACTGGATTCATATATATATGTGAACCAAATGTACATGTTGACTAACAAGAATAACAAACATTTTTCATCTTCTCTATTCTCTCTATACGATCTCGAAGCTCGAATCTCCATCTTCATCATCTTTGATTCTGAGTTTGATACAAAGTAACCTTCCCAGTTCAAAATCTGTAGACAGGACAGCAAGCATGCATTCAGGAACAGAACTCGGATGGTTCCAGAAACCCATCTCATTTGTCTTTAAATCTGCATGTAACTAAGAAGACCGCCAACCAGAAGAAAAATTAGATTTTAAAAAACTATATTTGTTTACTGATTGTTAATCCAAAGAAACTTACATCTAGTTGAGAAATAACTAAGACTCTTAAGTTGGGAGAATCTTTGAGAAATTGAGCAAGGACATTCGACGAATCATCTTTGCAAATACATAGCTTCAGATGTTCAAGCTGGTCGAAAACAATACCATCACCATACACATCCTGCCCCCACCCACAATATTATAAACTTCATTATTGACGACTTGCAATTGATAAAAGTATAAACTAAGTGAATACCTCTGAGCATACTGTAAGATGCTTGACAGATGTGACTGATCCAATAACATTCTTGACAACAAAGGATACAACATCGACATGTGCTTTCTCTAACTTAGGCATATTCTTAACCAAACAAGGACTATCAATCCAATCCGCAAGTTCGAGATATTCCAAACAAGGAGTATCAATCTCATACCGTTCCAATGAGGACCAATAATAAGATACATGCAAGCACAACTTCCACAAAGACGTGACGTTAATAGTGAACTCTTGGATACTTTCATCCTCACGGAACGACACCTCTAAATCTTCAAGGACAGGACATATCGAAAGAAGCGCTTCAAAGGGTTTTTGATCTTCGCATACCACAAGCTCAAGTAGCAAAGTTTTCAAAGAGGGAAGACAAGCCGTGGAGGGAACATCCATGAGAGTCAAGAATCAGAGTTTGATGTCACTCAAATTACCCTAAGGAGTGAATTACTCTCTCAAATAAGAGGTTCAGATGTAGTACTTAGGGATCGAATCCACAGAGACTCTAGGATTACGCAATAGATTATGGTCTTGAAATAAATCTAGATTGAATGATTTATAGGTTTTAAAAACAATAAATGGATTGGTGAGCAAGTTTATTGCTCGATTGATTTTTTTGAGGTTGTTAACAGTTGGTTGAAGTAGCTAGATTCAGGTATATTCTCAGGTATGATAAGTAAAACTTAATTTGGGAAATTTAGGTGTTTATTAATATTAATTGTTCTTGAATTCAAACTAAGGTATAATCTGTTTGATCATCTAATCTGGATCTCAGATCTCAACTCTCGTATTTTAATCACGGGAAAGTGTCGATCAATATTTCTTTGTGAATATCGATCGATACACCATTCAAAATATCGATCGACAGCTGCGTCGATCGATACTTCTTCCAGAAAGCCTTACAGACATGTTTGATTTGTATTCTCTAACTCACTAGACCAACTCTCGTCTGTATCTAGTCAGTTAGATCATTCTAGTTATTTTCAGGTATTGAGTCAAGCAATGGCTTGATCCCAATTAATCCTAAGATCTAAGTTTAAAGGGTGATCAATCCTAAACTTAGCTTTAAGCACAACTAGATGAATGAACTATATTTCTAAACATCCTAACAATTGTTGTGTCATTATTACATTTATCAACCCATTTGAGAAACCTAAATCTAACGGTAAGGACTACTCATAAATATTCATGAAACACATAGTTATGATGCCTGAATAATACTTAGATAAAATAAATAGTAAAAGTAACAGAAATAATGAAAGCAAGGGAGTTCAAGATCTTCTCTGTTTTGCAGTAGATGGTCTATCTCTCCAATCCTAAGTTCTCCTCTTTCAATGGTGGCTTCTTGCCTCCTCCAAACTAGGTCTAAAAAGGTCTCTAGGCCAATCTGCCTCTAAAATGATACAAAACCCTAATAAATAGTCTAACAGGCGGCCAAGGACTAATGATGTAATTATTAAGACTTTTGTGAAACTTGAAATCTTCTGATTTGTCATTAATTCTCGGATGGCTTCATAATCGATCGATACGAGGGACCCAACATCGATCGATACGAGGGACCCAACATCGATCGATATTTGGTTGTAACTGTCGGTCGATACTGAGTTGCGACTGTCGACCATCTCTTGCTTCCAGCGAAGCTCAAAAGATCTCCAAATAGCTCCAAATACATCATTTCCTTGCAAATAGTACATGAACCTGTAAATACTCTAAATAGACTCTATATAGTTGTAAATGTATCTTAAAACACTTATAAACCATGGCAAATAATAGGTAAAATCCATGGCCTATCAACTCCCCCAGAGTTACCCTTTTGCTTGTGCTCAAGCAAAACAAACAGGCAGTCTCTCTGAAAGAGGTTTAAAAACAGCAGGGACTCACATGATTTAAAACTTAGAATCATCACCTCTACAATAATGCAATCCACATCTAAGAAATCCTAATCACAAAAGCACATTATACCATATCCTAGCTTAGCAACCAAGTTCATCTAGCCGACAACTTAGTAAATCTTGTCTTTCATTCCCCTCTACCAACCTCATTTCTTAGCATAAATAAAAGTGAAGGCTTTACCTTGGGAGTATCGATCACAGGATGCAAGGATTCTCAAACAAGTATCTGGACCTGCAGGTAAACATTAGTTCTTATCTCCTCTCTCTACTAGTTTCTCTCTTGGTCAAAATCTGCTTATATGCAAGATCATTGACCAAGATTGGCAGGCTTCCATGAATCAAGCCTTAATGGTGGTTGCCACCAAGTCCTGTTCACTTCTTTTTGACATATATCCTAGGATTATATGTGAAGCAAGACTTAATGGTTGTAGCCAACAAATCCTGTTCTAATCTTTTACCTATGAAATACTTATGAAGCAAGCCGTAATGGTTGTAGCCACCAAGTCCTGTTCGAATTCCTTCCTAATAAATCTCTATATATATATATTATAATTTTTTTTTAATCTATATTTCGAAAATAGAGAGAGAAATGGTGATACACAAGGCTTTTACCTTCCATACTTGTTTGAAGAATCTGATCCCATGTATACCAAGCCCCAAGACAAGCAGTCGTGTCAAGTTTAGTGTTGGAGGTCAGCTTTGGTTCCTTCAATACAATCTCAGCAAGAGTGGATAGTTGACAGGTTGATCCACTTTATTATCTTTAGTATTATTTGTAATCAATAAGTCTCGAATGGTGCTAAAGAGTGGTTAGATATCTAACAAAATCTATAAGTTCATAATCCCCTTCTTGACTAAATAATAACTTAATTTTGAAAACATTTTAATAAGACTAATAAATAAATAAATATCAGTAAACCTCCCCCCCCAGACTTAAATCTCACTGTCTCCAGTGATAATTAGTCTAAGATTGGTTGGTTAGAAAATAATATATATTGGTTAGATGTTAGACAAGAGAAAATAATGTGTTACCTTCTGTCTCGAGGATCGATCGATATGTACACCCCGTAATCGATCGATCTCATTGCATATATGTCGATCGACGTAACCATCTCGATATCGATCGACAGTGTAGTGACCTAAAACGTCTGTGCTAGCTGCAACGTATCCATGTGTCTAATTCATCATAGAATTAGCATCAGTCAGCTAGGTAAGCTCTGTTAGACAATCCAAACACATGCAAGATTAGCAAAATAAATAAACTCAAGTCATAACATAAAATAATAAGTTCGAAAGTAAATCCTAAGAGTTCGAAAATAAAAGGAAATCATAAGTAGATAGGGAGAGAGATATGAGGACTAGTCCTCATCAGTGGTCTCGTCGCTGGAGGTGCCTCTGCGCTGGCGGGACGGTCCTGCTGCTGACAGTGAGCTGGCTCGCACACTCCTCCTTGTCGAACAGCGACATCTCGATACTCTAGCCCAGATGGCAGTGAGAGCATCGACTACGACGTGCTGGAAGTCTCCCTCAGGACGTGTAGACATGTCTGGCATAGGAGGGAAAGGGGGTAGTGCGTCCTCGGGCCGATGCGGCTGGGGTCTTCCAGGGAGCTGGACCGTCTAGTGGCGCGGCTGGGCTGCTGGCTCTCGGACTCGGCGAGGGTCAGGTCGGAACTGAATGCTGCTAATTCCATGGACGAAGTCCGTAAGTGACTGAAGTGGGAGCCTAACTAGGTGTATGCCGTCCTCATCCCTGAAGCACCAGTCGCGGTCGTCTTTGAGCCACTATGCGCTCGTGAGGTGCGCTGCATCCATGTAGACGTTCCGGTCGTTAATATCAGCATCGTCTAGACGGACTCCGCAATGGACGAAGATCGGAGTAAGTAGGCTCCCAACCGTCTCCCTCTTCTTTCCCGTTGACTGGAAAGGCTTCATCTTGAGCTTGGCCAGATGCTCAACAAATATGGCTCCAAGGTTGGGCCATGAGTCGTCCGCGGGCTCCTCGATGCCCTCCATCTGAACCAAGCTCCTCACCACGTAGTAAACCAGAGTGAGCTCCTGGATCCGAACCTTACTAGGTTCCATCATGCACAACAAGGTGTTAGCAAGGGCCTTCATGAAGTAGCATAAAGTCGGGTGACGAATGTCCGACCGAACGGTCTTGGTGGCGTCGAAGAAGCCGGTGGCTATGTGGCTCCAAAATGTCGCTATCCCTGGAAAGTCGGGTACGATGGCGTGCTGGCGCTCGGTCTCGAACCTGTAGATAGTGCAAAGAGTCAAAAGAGGGACTCTGTAGCGAATGCCACGGATGAAGAAAGTCAGGACACCCTCGCTAGCCTTCTTTGCCCTCTCGTTGGCATAGTAGATTTTCACGGTGGCCATGAACTGACGGACCAGCTCCAGGTAGAGAACCTGTGGGTGAGTAGCAAAGTTTCCCATACCCAACTCAACGAACAAGTCCTCGAGGTCCGATCGGATACCTAATTCTCGGACCACGTCTGGATCGACGAATCGCGTCGGTTCTATTGAAACCTTCAACCACGCGTTGTAGAATATGCTGTCGTAGTCGTCCCAGGCGTCCTCGATCGTATGGTTGCGGCATGCTAAGCTCTTCGCCGCTTTTCGCGTGTCCTCGAAGTGGTCAAAGAGTGGAATAGGTCCATCCTCGGGCTGTCTCGGCCAAGGGTCTCTGTCACGTACAGGAGCTGGGCTGTTGGTGTTGAATATCCTCTTCCTTCGCCTCTCGTCAGTCTGTAAACAAAGTTCATAGACAAGAATAGATTAGTGAAGTTCGATGGTTAAGTTGTCGTTGTCGATCCACAGAGATGTCTCGATGTCGATCGACAGGCCTTTGAGAAAATCGATCGATAAGACCGATAGTTGTCGATCGATATCTCATGCGTGAAAACCTGCAAAAACCCAATTATGCAATTCAATTTGCATGGTACAAAAAATCCGTTAAATCGATCAGCATTCCCTATTATATTGTTCCTTAAACACAAATCGATCGATATAAGCTCTAAAATCTCAGTTCTTATCTGATTTCTATTTCAACCCTAGGAAGAACGAAAATTTAGAAAATTTCGTGTTCATACCATGATGAAGCGTGAGTTAAGTGATCTAAACGGGTAGATGGTTGAAATTCGAGTGGATCGAGTGCAAGAATCGTCGGATTTGGGTGAAAAACTAGAGAGAAAAGAGATGGGAATGTTTTCGTAGGGTTTTCGGGTTTATGCGAATGTCGACTTAAGTGTCGACTTAAGTGAGCCGTGTCCGTCCATTTGATGTCGATCGATGACGAGCTGTCGTTGTCGATCGACATAGGCTTTGTTTTCCGATAATTTTGTGTGTGTGTTTTTTTTTATATTTTATATCCTAAAAATTCTAAAAATTCTAAAATTAAAAATAATGGGTTGCCTCCCATTCAGCGCTTATTTTAAGTCCTTAGCTTGACTCGATATTCGAATTTTCTAATTATCGGGAAGGGGGCCTAAGTTTATGGGCTTGATATTTGGCGGTTTAGCCCAATAATGCTTTACTCGTTGGCCATTTACCGTGAATTCGTCTCCTTTATTATTTGTAAGCGTAATGGCTCCATAAGGATTGACATTCACAACAGTAAAAGGACCAGACCAACGAGATCGGAGTTTTCCGGGAAACAGTGTTAGCCGAGAGTTATACAGTAGTACTTGATCATTTGGTTCGAAGTGTCTGGAAATGATCTTTTTATCATGATACCCTTTCGTTTTCTCTTTGTATATCTTTGAACTCTCATAGTCTAAATGTCTAATCCCGTCCAGTTCGTTAAGCTGTATGAGCCTTCTTTCGGCAGCTGGTTTGATGTCGAAATTTAATAATTTAATGGCCCAGGCTGCTTTGTGTTCTAGCTCAACTGGTAAGTGACATGATTTTCCATATAGCAGGTGAAATGGGGTGGTTCCTAAAGGGGTTTTGAAGACAGTCCGGTAGGCCCAGAGTACATTGTCCAATTTTCTAAACCAATCTTTTCTGGATGTGCCCACGGTCTTTTCTAAGATTTCTTTGATCTGTCGATTTGAGACTTCTACATGCCCACTCGTCTGCAGGTGTAGCAACTCTATGGTGTACTCCGTTCTTACGGAGTAGTCCTTCAAACACTTTGTTGATGAAATGGGGACCACCGTCACTTATAACTATTCGGGTATTCCGAATCTCGGGAGGATAATGCTTTTGAAAAGCTTAGTGACTACAGATGCGTCGTTTGTTGGGGAAGCTACCGCTTCGACCCACTTTGACACATAGTCAATAGCGACTAGGATGTATTTATTTCCGTACGAAGAAGGGAAAGGTCCCATGAAATTTATTCCCCAACAGTCAAAGACTTCTACCTCTTAAATAGATTTATGTTCCATTTCGTGTCTTTTACTGATTTTTCCCCTTCATTGGCATCTGTCGCATTGTGCTATGAATGCATGAGCATCGCGGAACATGGTTGGCCACCAGAATCCTGCTTGAAGAATTTTTGATACCGTTTTAAAGGTTGCAAAATGCCCAGCATAATCGGATCCATGGCATTGGAATAAAATATCGTGTATTTCAGTATCAGCGACACATCGTTTATACATCCCGTCAGAGCAGTGTACCCCCTCAACTCTTCAGGTTCTATGTCGGCAGCTAAATAGTTTACTATATCATCGTACAAAGGTCTGTCCTTTGAACCTTGGCCGACTACATGTACTCCTTGATGCAGACTTTCATCTACGGGGGAATCACGGTCAGGGTACAGCTTGTTGTGTGCTACGTTAACTTTTATATCGAAGGTGTGGGTTTTGGGATTAGTATCTTTGCTCAGAATATTTGAAGTGTCGATCGACATATTATCGTCGTCGTCGATTGACCTGGTATTGTCGTAGTCGATCGACATTGGATCGTTATCGTCGATCGATAGATCCTCTAAAGTGAGACATACATTCCCGATGAACGATTCTGTTTGGTAATCATTTTCAGTTGGTAAGAAGTCATCGATAGGGACGTCGTCTTCTATTCTTATCCGGGAAAGATGATCTGCAACTCTGTTTTCTACTCTTCTTTTATCTTTGATTTCGATGTCGAATTCTTGAAGTAGAAGGATCCATCGCAGGAGTCGTGGTTTTGCGTTTTTCTTTTGCATCAAGTATTTAATTGCGGCGTGTTCAGTGTGGACGATGACTCGCGGACCGACCAGGGATTGACAGAATTTTTTGAATGCATAAACCACAGCTAGAAATTCTTTCTCTGTTGTCGCGTAATTTCTTTGTTCTTCGTCGAGAGTTCGACTGGCATAAAAAACTGCATGCAGCTTTTTGTCTTTCCTTTGGCCTAGAACTGCACCTACAACGAAATCGCTCGCATCACACACTATTTCGAAAGGAAGATTCCAGTCAGGTGCTTGCACGATGGGGGCGGTTATCAAGGCTTTCTTTATTTCCTCGAAGGATTTTACGCATTCTGGTGTGAAGTCAAATATAACTTCTTTACAGAGGAGGGAGGTGAGAGGTCTAGCGATTTTGCTAAAATCTTGTATGAACCTCCTGTAAAATCCGGCATGTCCGAGAAAACTTCTCATATCTTTGACGTTTGTGGGTGCTGGCAGACCGGTGATTACCTCAATTTTTGCCCGATCTACTTCTATACCAGCGGCATATATTTTATGTCCTAGGACGATTCCATCGTTAACCATAAAGTGGCATTTTCCCAATTTAAAACGAGATTCTTTTCTTCGCATCTTGCCAAAACTTTACATAGATTATCGAGACAGTTTTTTAAACTGGATCCATATACTGAGAAATCGTCCATGAAAACTTACATGAAGTCTTCTATCATATCAGTAAAAATTGACATCATGCATCATTGGAAGGTGGCAGGGGCATTACAAAGGCCGAATGGCATTCTGCGGTATGTGAATGTTCCGTAAGGGCATGTAAAGGTGGTCTTTTCTTGATCGTCAGGGTGCATAGGGATTTGGAAAAATCTAGAGTATCCGTCAAGAAAACAGTAGTATTGGTGATTTGCCAATCTTTCCAACATTTGATCAATGAAAGGTAAAGGGAAGTGATCTTTTCTAGTAGCAGCGTTTAGCTTTCTATAATCGATACAAATTCGATGTCCAGTGAAGGTTCGCGTGGGAATGAATTCGTCTTTGTCATTCTTCACCACAGTGATTCCGCCCTTTTTTGGTACAACATGCACGGGGCTAACCCAATTGCTATCCGAAATCGGGTAAATGACT
Source organism: Brassica napus (assembly GCF_020379485.1). Taxonomy (NCBI): domain Eukaryota; kingdom Viridiplantae; phylum Streptophyta; class Magnoliopsida; order Brassicales; family Brassicaceae; genus Brassica; species Brassica napus. The sequence goes on along the minus strand of NC_063448.1, from coordinate 26,160,049 downwards.
CCGGCATCCAGAAGTTTAATTATTTCCTTTTTAACAACTTCTTTCAAGTTCGGGTTCAGTCGCTTCTGGTATTCCACTGACGATTTCGAACCGTCTTCTAGGTGAAACTGGTGCATGCACAGATCTGTAGAAATGCCAGGAATATCTTCGAGAGAGTACCCGAGGGCTTTCCTGTATTTGCGTAGTTTATTTAATAACAACGCAAGTTCTCCATTTGTGAGGTTGGCGTTCACGTTTACTGGGTATGAATCTTTATAGAGAAAATAATATTTGAGTCCAGCGGGCAGCTGTTTTAACTCAATCTTTAGTGCCTTTTCGGGAGCCCATTCCTTCAAGGAGGATGGTTGTAGATCGACAGATTTTATTAAATATCGATCAACGTTGATTTCCGAAGCATCATCCTCTATGTCTTCAACGCTTGCTGTTTCCATGCTCGCGTCCATTAATCGCGTGTACCCTTCAGCTCTACTGTCGACACTGAAAGTTTCTTCTTCACTAGCTGTGAGTACTTTCTCCAGGGCGTCGTCTGAGCACAGGTTCATAAAATATTTTTCAGCCAATTCACAGATATCGTCCACGTAGGAAATCTGTTTATCGAACAAGGGTCGTCTTATCAGGTTATCCATGTCGAAAGTCATCGGAATGTTTCCAATGTTTAGACATATCCTACCCTCCTTGACATCAATTATCGCACCTGCAGTAGCTAGGAATGGTCTACCTAAAATAAGGGGATCCTTTGGTTCATTACTACAAAATCCGTTGGAACGTGACAGCCGTTAAATCTTATTGGCACGTCGTCAAGCAGTCCCTCAGGCAATCTAACGGATCTATCGGCCAGAACCAAAGTTATTTTGGTAGGTTTGAACTTCTCGTATCCTAGGGATATTGCGACAGAATTTGGCATGAGGTTCACGCTAGAACCTAGGTCACAAAGGGATCGAGGAAAATTTTTGTTTCGTATATTGCAATCCAAAACAAAACTGCCCGGATCGGGTCTCTTGATCGGGATCTCGCATTGGATTATTGCACTTACTTCCTCTGAAACCATCATGACGCTGCACTCAGCGGCTGGAAAACTGTTGGATACCATATCTTTTACATTTTTTTTATCGAAGGTGATACTTTTATCGCATCACTCGATGGCATTTCCAACGTGATCTTATCGAATGCTTTCTTGCAGATCGCTCTGTCTAGCTCTCGCTTAGTCTGCGTCTTGTTAGGAGGGAAGGGTGGTAGAGTCCGATACACTCTTTCTACGGCTGGTTAAGAAGGAGTCGAGAGTCGATCGACATTGTTTCTAGAGTGTCGATCGATATTCACCGTGGTTTGTCGATCGACGTTTATTCTTTCTTGTCGATCGATTTCGACATCTTCTTCCAATCCTCCTTCTTCTTCCTCGAGGTCGATGGCCTCTTTCTCAGTGTTGGGCCGCTCTTTTTCTCGAGGTATTTCTGACTCGGTGTTGGGATCATCGAGGATTATAGGGCGTGACCTACTTTCACCGGCTTCCTCAACTACAGCATGTTTCTCTGTGTTGTTGATTTCTATTGCCCTCGAAATGAGGCGTTTTCCGCTTCTTAATAACACGGCATTAACTTGATGTTTCGGGTTCGCGTCATTCCGCCCAGGGAGACATCATGTCTCTCTTTTGATAGCGGTTGCGTTTTCCGCGACCTGACTGTCCACTCTCTTAATGTGTTCATTTAAAATGTCAAACTTCCTCATCAGTTCACTTAAGATTATGTCTATCTCTCCATTTAGGTCAGTGGCCAATTTGCGATTTCCCGTGAAAGCTTGGTTTAGCCTAAATTTCGCTCTGCCTCAGCGTGATCCAACAGTAGCATCGTAATTTTGAGCAAAGCTATCGGGGTTAGGGAAATTATTTTTCAAGATTTGGCTATCTACGAAATCTATTTGCTGTTCTAGTTCAGATAGGGTATCATCATCAATTTGGTAAATCCCAAATTGGTTATGTCCCTCAAGTGCAGGATGGGGTGAGTCTAGATGTTCTTTAATTTCGAGTAAGGTTAACTCATCAACTGAGTCAACTTTCCTTCCTAACTCTTCGTCCATCATTTCGTAGGATCTACCTGTAGCTTCGCTTCTTCAGGGTTCCTGGTACTGAAGTTCCCTTCATTGGCTGTGTCAAGCGTAATTTGGTAATAAGATTAATACCTCCGTAAAAGGTATTAATTAGTTGTGGCTCTGAATAGCCATGGTGGGGGCATTCAAGTTGGTAGCTCTCGAATCTCTCCCATGCGTTTCTGAATGATTCCCGTGGACCTTGATGGAAAATGGAGATTTTTGATAGACCATGGATTTTATCCACTTTTAGCCATGGTTTATAAGTGTTTTAATATATATTTACTACTATATATAGTCTATTTAGAGTGTTTACAGGTTCAGGTACGTTCTGGAGATATATGGTGATTTTGGAGCCTTCTGAGTGCAAAGCTGCACAGATGCATCAGATGTTTAGCTATGGATGGAGATGTTACCACCGTTAGATTGAGCTCATATTTTGACACAAAATATATATTTGAGGTCAATCAGCATTCTCTAGCAGACGTTATGCATGTTTTACTGAAGAGTGGCCAGTCTGCCTCGCGAGAGGAAGCTGTCGAGGAGATGATGGAATGTCGATCGACAGTGCACCCATAATGTCGATCGACAGTGATCCCAGAAAATAGGCCAAGCCTGTTTCGTGACTAATTTAGGCCCAGAAGTCACCACATATTACCAATATACCCCTGGACGACCTGAAACCCTATTTTACTGTTTTCTAAGCCATTGTTGACGGCTATGCTTCATACTATTCTAGAGAGAGAGAGCTTAGGATTGGAGAGAGAGATCTGTACACTTCGAGAGAGGGAAGATCTTGAACTCCCTTTGTTTCTTTACTCTATTCTGTTTATTTATCTATTGAAATATTATTCAGACCAACATAACCATGTCTTTTAAGAATATGTCTGAGTAATTTCACTTTTAGATTTAGGTTTCTCATAAGGTTGATATATGTATTGCTAGCTTAAATTGTTGTTAGGGTGATTTAATTAGTTCTTCATATAGTTGTTCTTACTACTAAGTTTAGGGTTGATAAACCTTGAAACTTAGATCTTAGGATTAATTGAGATCAAACCATTGCTTGACTCAATACCTGAAAATAACTAGTATGATCTAACTGACTAGATATAGATGAGAGTTGTGCTAATGAGTTAGAGAATACAAATAAAACCTGTCCGTAAGGCTTTCTGGAAGAAGTATCGATCGACGCAACGATAGCCCTGTCGATCGATATTTTGAAAGGTGTATCGATCGATATTCATAATGAATTATCGATCGTCACTTTCTCGTGATTAACATACGAGAGTTTAAATCCGAGATCCAGATTAGATAATCAGATTGATTATATCTTAGTTTGAATTCAAGAACAATTAATATCAATAAACCTCTAAAACCCCAAATTAAGTTTTACTCATCATACCTGAGAATAAACATGAATCTAGCTATTTCTCCCAACTGTTAACAACCTCAAAACAAATCAATCGAGCAATAAACTTGCTCACCAATCCATTTACTGCTTTAAAACTTATAAACCAATTACTCTAGATTTATTTCAAGACCATAATCTATTGTGTAATCCTAGAGCCTCTGTGAATTCGATCCATAAGTACTACATCCGAACCTCTTATTTGAGAGAGTAATTCACTCCTTAGGGTAATTTGACTGATATCAATTTTCTTCCTTATATCCCAGTAGTGCGTTTCATCGAAAAATTGATTGATAAAGGCACTCCTTATTTCCTTCCAACAGATCAAAGATCCTGTTGGTATTTGGTCTAGCCATTTTCTGGCGTCGCCTTCTAAGGAACATTAAAAGAGTTTACAACGATTGTATTCATCATTCATCAATTCTTCTAGATACTCGATGTGACCGTGCGGTCGCTCTGAGATGGTCCCACAGAAAGGATTTTGACTTACCATAACTAAGTATTCGGGACTGATCCCACATTTCTTGGTATCATCTTTTGGTAGTCTAATTGCGGACCTATTGGAATAGGTCCTTCCAGGGTTTAAGTAGTCTTGCAAAGGCAATTTCCATTCATTATCTCTTTCTGAGATAGATTTAATTTGAACAGGGATTTCAGTCCCCTGTTCATTCATAATTTGGTTATTTGCGTTGCTTAGTTGACGTTTAGGTTCTCTTAGGACTACTCTTTCATTAGCATCATCGATAAGAGAATACTTACCTGCTTTCGGCGGGGTGCTGTCGATCGATGTTTGATGTTCGACGTCGACCGATATTTCTGTCGACTTGTTGCTCGATATTGCTCTCGCTTCGTCGATCGATGTCTGGCCGAAATCCATGTTTTTCATCTTGAAGCTCATGTGTCAGCAGGAAAAGAGAGAAAAACTTTTAGCAAATTTAGTAACAAAATCTAGATTAAATTCTAAACTTAATCTAATGGTAATAAGAAAGAGTCCCCGGCAACGGCACCAAATTTGATATCACTCAAATTACCCAAAGGAGTGAATTACTCTCTCAAATAAGAGGTTCGGATGTAGTACTTAGGGATCGAATCCACAGAGACTCTAGGATTACGCAATCGATTATGGTCTTGAAATAAATCTAGATTAAATGGTTTATAGGTTTTAAAAACAGTAAATGGATTGGTGAGCAAGTTTATTGCTCGATTGATTGTTTTGAGGTAGTTAACAGTTGGTTGAAGTAGCTAGATTCAGGTATATTCTCAGGTATGATAAGTAAAACTTAATTTGGGAAATTTAGGTGTTTATTAATATTAATTGTTCTTGAATTCAAACTAAGGTATAATCTGTTTGATCATCTAATCTGGATCTTGGATCTCAACTCTCGTATTTTAATCACGGGAAAGTGTCGATCGATATTTCTTTGTGAATATCGAGCGATACACCTTTCAAAATATCGATCGACAGGGCTATCGCTGCGTCGATCGATACTTATTCCAGAAAGCTTTACGGACAAGATTGATTTTTATTCTCTAATTCATTAGACCAACTCTCATCTGTATCTAGTCAGTTAGATCATTCTAGTTATTTTCAGGTATTGAGTCAAGCAATGACTTGATCCCAATTAATCCTAAGAGCTAAGTTTAAAGGGTGATCAATCCTAAACTTAGCTTTAAGCACAACTAGATGAATGAACTATATTTCTAAACATCCTAACAATTGTTGTGTCAGTATTACATTTATCAACCCATTTGAGAAACCTAAATCTAACAGTAAGGACTACTCAGACATATTCATGAAACACATAGTTATGATGGTCTGAATAATATTTAGATAAAATAAATAGTAAAAGTAACAGAAATAGTGAAAGAAGGTGAGTTCAAGATCTTCTCTGTTTTGCAGTAGATGGTCTATCTCTCCAATACTATGCTCTCCTCTTTCAATGGTTGCTTCTTGCATCCTCCAAACTAGATCTAAAAAGGTCTCTAGGCCAATCTGCCTCTAAAATGATACAAAACCCTAATAAATAGTCTAACATGCGGCCAGAGACTAATGATGTAATTATTAAGACTTTTGTGAAACTTGAAATCTTCTGATTTGTCATTAATTCTTGGATGGCTTCATAATAGATCGATACGAGGGACCCAACATCGATCGATATTTGGTGGTAACTGTCGTTCGATACTGAGTTGCGACCGTCGACCATCTCTTGCTTCCAGCGAAGTTTAAAAGATCTCCAAATAGCTCAAAATACATCATTTCCTTGCAAATAATACATGGACCTGTAAATACTCTAAATAGACTCTATATAGTAGTAAATGTATCTTAAAACACTTATAAACCATGGCCAATAATAGGTAAAATCCATGGTCTATCAGAGTTTCAAGACCACGAGAGATTTGCAAGTAAACATGTTGTTGGGAACCATGTTTTCTTTCTTATCAGAAGAATAAGAAACGTCCAGCTCAAGTAGATGGCGAGTTACAGCAATCTCAACCCATTGTCTGATATCTTCAGGCTTAATGTTTCTCTCTCTTTACTCGTACAAGGAAAGAAGGAAGCTTTCTATGAACGGAGCTCTGTGTAATGGCAGATTCTTGTTAATAAAGTCCTTAAGTACAAGGAGAGACTCATCTCTATCAGTAAAGTCAAGTTTAGGCAAAGACATCCAAAAAAACTTCCATCGCTTAGAGAGAATGCAAGTGGATACAGCAACCTTTAGTTGAACTAACGATAGTATCCTCACCAACAGTTCATAAGGCAATCCACTTATGGTGTCCATTTCTTACAAGTTGAAAGTTTACGATGCTGTTACTTCCTCAAAGAATAAAAAAAAAGACCATAAGAAAAAAATAAGGATTTTTCTTTCAGACCATTAGACAAGGACTGATCTAAACTACGACAAAGACTCTCACCTTGTGATAACCGATTCAAACAGCTGCTCCACGGACATAACTAGAACTGTAGAACAGCGGTTTCTTTAGATTGAAAAGACGGTTTTCTTTTCTCCGGACTCTCAGTAGAGAGGATCCGAGAGAAAGATATCTATCTACTTTATAATAAAAAATTTGAGAGTACCACTACAAGAAAACACATGCTTAACGACGAAAATTAACGAGGAAAAACAATCTTCGTAAATTTGCGTCGAGTTTACGACGAATTTACGTGAAAAACTAAAGTCATCGTTATTTCCTCGTAACGTAACGACAAAACTGTTTCGTCGTAAAGTGGATGTAATTTTACGAGTATTTTACGAGGAAAAACTATTTCCTCGTAAATACGACGTAAACTTTGCGTGGTATTTACGAGGGAATAGTTTACGTGTATTTATCGAGGAAATTTTTGAATCCACCAACTTTATAGGTGTTACACGTTTTTTTTGCCCACCTAATTAATTTTCGTCGTAAATTCATAGAAAAATTACAACTACCAGATTCGAATTTTCCTATAAATATGGATGTTTGAACATCATTTTAAACACACCAACAACAAAAAACGTGAAAGAAAAAAAATGGCTGGCTCCGGGACTATTTACGAGTTGCGGAAGTGGATGTATATGCATAGAGATGCTAACGGGAGAGTGACGAAAGAATACCTTGCGGGTCTGGAGACATTTATGCATCAAGCAGATTCAACACCGCTCGCCCAAGAAAGTCGTAAGATGTTCTGTCCTTGTCGGAAATGCAACAATTCGAAACTGGCAAATCGTGAAAATGTTTGGAAGCATTTAATAAATAGAGGTTTCACGGCAAATTACTATATCTGGTTTCAACATGGAGAAGGTTTTAATTATGATCAGAATGAAGCTAGTAGTAGTAATAGCAATTTTCAGGAAAAAGAACCGGTTGATCATCATTTGCATAATGAACATAGTTACCATCAGGAGGAGATGGTAGATTATGATAGGGTTCATGATATGGTAGCTGATGCATTCGTAGCTCATGATGAAGATGAAGAACCTAATATAGATGCAAAAAAGTTTTACGAAATGTTAAACGCGGTGAATCAACCACTTTACAGTGGTTGTAGAGAAGGTCTCTCTAAATTGTCGTTAGCTGCTAGAATGATGAATATTAAAACTGATCACAATCTACCTGAAAGTTGCATGAACGAATGGGCGGACTTGTTTAAAGAGTATTTGCCGGAAGACAATGTGTCTGCTGATTCTTATTATGAGATTCAGAAACTGGTTTATAGTCTTGGGTTGCCTTCGGAGATGATAGATGTTTGCATCGACAACTGCATGATCTATTGGGGAGATGATGAGAAGCTAGAAGAATGTCGATTCTGCAAGAAGCCACGATTCAAGCCGCAAGGACGGGGACGTAATAGGGTACCGTACCAAAGGATGTGGTACCTACCAATTACAGACAGATTGAAAAGATTGTATCAATCAGAGCAGACTGCTGGAAAGATGAGATGGCATGCCGAGCATACTCAGACGGATGGTGAGATGACTCATCCATCATATGCAAGAGCCTGGAAACATTTCAACAAAGTACATCCAGATTTCGCTAGCAATATCCGGAATGTGTATCTCGGATTATGCACAGATGGATTTAGTCCGTTCGGAATGCCAGGGAGACAATATTCTTTGTGGCCAGTCTTTCTTACTCCATACAACCTGCCACCGGAGTTACTATTCTGGACCATATTAATACCTGGTCCGAACCAGTGATAAAAGAGTTGAAGGATTTGTGGTCAACAGGGGTGAGGACGTATGACTGTTCAACGAAGACGAATTTTACGATGCGAGCGATGCTTTTGTGGACCATAAGTGATTTCCCTGCCTATGGGATGTTGTCTGGATGGACTACACATGGGAGATTAGCTTGTCCATATTGTAATGGAACGACAGATGCGTTTCAACTGAAGAATGGTAGGAAGACAAGTTGGTTTGATTGTCACCGTCGATTTCTTCCCATTGGCCATCCTTACCGAAGAAACAAGAATTTGTATAGGCACAAAAGGGTTGTGAGAGACACTCCTCCTCCATATCTAACTGGAGAACAAATTGAAGCGCAAATCGACTACTACGGAGCTAACGAAACAGTTCGTTGGGGTGGTAATTGGCATGTCCCTCGTAATATGCCAGATTCTTACGGTGTTCATCACAACTGGCACAAGAAGAGTATATTTTGGGAGTTGCCATATTGGAAGGATCTTCTTCTGCGCCACAACCTCGATGTGATGCATATAGAGAAGAATTTCTTTGAGAACATCATGAATACAATATTGAATGTCCCAGGGAAGACAAAAGACAACATAAAATCGAGGTTGGACTTGCCGGATATTTGCTCAAGAAGCGAGTTACATATTAAAAGCAATGGACAAGTTCCCGTTCCGATATTCAGATTATCTTCAGAAAAAAGTCGGTGTTGTTCAACTGGGTGGCATCAGAAGTGAAGTTCCCCGATGGGTATGTTTCGAATCTCTCTAGATGTGTTGAAAAGGGTCAAAAGTTCTCCGGGATGAAGAGTCATGATTGTCATGTATTTATGCAACGACTACTGGCCTTTGCATTTGCGGAGCTACTTCCAACAAACGTACATGAAGCACTTGCAGGTACGTAGTGTATTATATCACAATAATTTACAAAATAATATATGACTAACAATGTGTTTAATTTTTTGGATTTCGGGTTTCGGGTTTCGGGTTTTGGATTTCGGGTTTCGGGTTTCGGGTTTTGGGTTTGGGGTTCTAGGGATTTAACCATAACACTCGTTAAAAATAACGACGAAACTTAAAATTAAATATGGGGTTTGGAATATATGAAGTAGAAAATTAAAGATGGGGGTTTGGGTTTCGGGTTTCGGGTTTGGGCTTTCGGGTTTCGGGTTTGGGGGTTGGGGTTTCGGGTTTCGGGTATGAGGTTTCGGGTTTTGGGTTTCGGGTTTCGGGTTTCGGGGTTGGGGTTTCGGGTTTCGGGTTTCGGGTTTCGGGTTTCGGGTTTGGGCTTTCGGGTTTCGGGTTTGGGGGTTGGGGTTTAGGAATAACGACGAAACTTAAAATTAAATATGGGGTTTGGAATATATGAAGTAGAAAATTAAAGATGGGGGTTTGGGTTTCGAGTTTCGGGTTTGGGCTTTCGGGTTTCGGGTTTGGGGGTTGGGGTTTGGGGTTTCGGGTATGGGGTTTCGGGTTTCGGTTTTCGGATTCTAGGGATTTAAACATAACACTCGTTAATTCCACGTAGGATGAAATCGTCGTAAATACAACGTAAGCATAAATTGTCGTAAAGACCATGTAACCAGAAATCGTCGTAAAGACCACATAAGCAGAAATCTTCGTAAAGACCACGTAAAAAGATTTAAACATAAAACACGTTAATTCCACGTAAGCATAAATCGTCGTAAATACCTCGTAGTGTAAAAACTAGAAAAAAAGGAAAAGGATCAAAATACCAGAATAACATGTGGCAAGACTTCCAGCAATTATAATACGTAAGTCTCGCCCACATGAATTCTAATATCTTATCCATTTCCTATTTTTTTCAAATATTTATAATTTGAATATGATTTTGCTGAGGAATGTGATTTCAGATAGGTGTGTGATTTGGGAGTTTATGTGTGGTTTGAGAATGAGAGTTGTGAGTATATTTATAGGAAAGCAAGCCTCGTTAATTCCACGTAGGCAAAATCGTCGTTAATACCTCGTAAAAAAAAACACGGGCCTTTGTGATTCCTCGCAATTTCCTCGTAAAAAAAAACACGGGCCTTTGTAACTGCTCGTTATTTCGTCGTAAACTTACGACGAATTTGCGACGATATGTAATCTTATATATACACCCGAGCGCTCACTCTTTCTTTCCTCTCTACTTCCTCTCTACTTCCTCTCCATTTCGTAGCAATGGTAAGCCTCTCTGATTCCTCTCTAATTTGGTTAGTTTAGGATAGATTAGGTGGTTAGTATAGGGAATTTAGATAGGTTTGCGGATTTTATGTTATTTAGTGTTGATTAGGTGGATAATGTTGGGAAATATATTGTTGATGTTAATTTTAAAAATTTCATTTTTTTCCAGGTTCGAAAAGGAAGACTTACTGCCCATTACAGAGAGATCTTCGGTGAGCCGGGTAGTCGTTTAGACCCGGCCTCTTCTTCCGCTCCCAGTTCTTCGGGCCAGGAGACTGTCCCCGAGACTCAGTACACTCAGAGAGTCTCTGGGTCTACTTCTTCTAGTGCACCATCGGCTCCTCATGTGCCTCCTCCGATGCCTCCTCCTGTGCCTCCTCCGATGGAACCTCCGATGGCCGCCGATATTCATCCTGATCTGATGGTGCCTCCGAGTGCTCCTGACTCGCAGTACACTGTAGAGGACATTCTCAGTCTGCCAGGCAGAGAAGGTTTACCAGTCATCGACCCAGACCGACCGGACGGAACGTTGTGGTATGTTGCATTAATTTTTTTTTAATTCGTTTAAATTTCTTTTATAACATTAAAAAATAATTTATATTTTAAATTTGTATTTTCCAGGTGGGGGGTTGACGGATGTCTTGCATCGGACGTAACCGACACGATCAAGGGTTACTTCTCCATGGCACATCCAAACTGGAGTAAGACGCCTCACTACGTCAGAAAGACGTGGTTCAAAATTTACGCTATAAGTTTCTATTAATTAATTATATATATTTTAATTTTTTCATGATTTATATATATGCTTTCTAAAAAACTAATTGTTAATTTATTTTTTCCAACAGCAAAAATATAATTGGGCCTTGGGGATCACTGAGAGGGTGAGGAAGAAGTTTAACGCGAAAGCGAAAGTTCGCTTGTTGGACACGGTCTCCAACTGGAAGGGTGACTGGATCGTGAAGGGGTATGAGCGTGGCAAACCCGCTGAGCTCACCACGGATGTGTGGGATGGCCTCATCCGTTATTGGCGCCTTCCTGATTCCATTAGAATCGCCCAGGCTTGCTCTAACTCCCGTAACACGGTCGATGAGCACGGGAACGGGCCGATGCTTCACACTACGGGCCAAAAACCCCACGCCGGTATCCGTTTGGAAATGGTAATTAAATATTTTATTAAATAATTTTTTTAATACATATATTAATTTATTCTAACTTTCTTAACTGTTTTTTAGGCCAAAGAGACGGGACATCTCCCGTCTCTTATGGAACTTTACGAGAGGACCCACAAGAACAAGGCGGGCGTATTTGTAGATGGCAAGTCCGAGCAAATCTACAACGACGTAGTTGCTCGGGTTGAAGACCGCCAGACTCAGCTGACACAGCAGTCTACCGACGGATTACCCGTCACCTTATCCACACTTGAAATGGATAAGATTTACGAGGAGGTAAATTTTCAAAAAAAAATAACTTTTAATTATTCATTTAATTTAACTTTAAATTTTTACTTACAATATTTATTTTTTGTTTTTAAGGTTGTCCCTAAAAAAAGGGACGGACGTTGGGTATTGGTTCTGTCAACGATGTTCCGAGAGCGACATCGTCTTATGGTCAGCGACGGGATGATGAAGTCACGGAGCTGCGTAGAGAGTCCGCTCAGCTGCGTAACGAGTTGACCGCGACAAAATCTCGTATGGGTGGAGTCAAGGGCTTCTTGGACGTTATTGTGGCCACAAATCCGGAATGGGAGTCCATGTTGAGGAACATGCGACAACAACATCCCATTCAAGGCGAGTCATCCGACGTACATAACGAGGCGGATGTTACGAGGAGGAGTGATGAATTCTACCGGGCGATGAACGACCCTTAGTTTTTTTTTTGGTTGTTGTATTATATAAATTCAAAACTTATTTATATATAAAATATTTTCATATTGATTTATTTTTATTTTGAATTTTAATTTATTATTAAATTAAATAATTTTAATTATTTTTTAATTATATTTTTAAATTCTGTAAAATAATAAAAACGAAGTAAATTCGTAGCCAATGTACGACCTCTTTACGTGGAAACCTTACGAGGAAATGACGAGAAACATTTAACGAGTATTTTACGAGGAACCATTTACGAGGAAATAACGAGGAAAAGTTTACGACCATTTTACGAGGAAATCATTTCGTGGTTGTTACGTGTATTTTGCGAGGAAACTCTTTTAAGGTATTTACGTGTAGATTACGAGGAACTATTTTCGAGGTATTTACGAGGAATTATAGCGACGTCCTTACGTGGAATATTGACGTGGTCTTTACGACGAATCGCCCTACTTCGTCTTTACGACGAAATATATTCCTCGCTAAGTTACGACGAATTAGCGAGGAAATATGTGTTACGACAGACGTGTAACGAGCAAACGCGTTTCCTCGCTAATTCGTCGTAAAGCCTCTTTTACGACGAAATAACGAGGAAAACCGCCCTCGTTAAGATTATGTTTTCTTGTAGTGTACTTAAAGAGTAAGGAACTCTAGAACTAAACCACACCGAGTCGACTCATTGTGGAGTTCGATGTCACAAATTCTTTTTTTTTTCAGTCAATTTTTTTTTAAATAATGGTCGAAACCCAAATGCGACAAAGCCCAATATATTAACCTATACAAAACTATTTTGGACCGTAAGCCCAAAAACCGTAAAAGAAAGAGTCAACAACATCGACCATATGTTCAATCAGTGGACATGCATCAAGAAGAGAGACAACCCACTTACTCCGGCAACAAAGAAGTGGCACGACATACCTCCTCCAATAGCTGAGAAAATCAGTGAAGAGAACCGTCCAACTGGAGCAGTCTTCAAAGTACTAATCGTCCACCAGATCTAAGAATCAAAAATAACACAATCGACATCAACCGATCCTTCTTCTATCCTACAAGAACTTCTAACATCTTTAATGATAAAGAAAAGCTCGAAGATGAAGCAATCTCATCGGAGGAAAGGAAAGAAAACAACCGGAGGATGGAGGAAAGAGAGTCGATTAGATGGAGTAACCACAAGAACCGTAGATCAAACACAACCGGGAAGATCTCGATGAAAAACCGACGTCAATACCAAGGAAAAGTCCATCACCATAGAAGAAAGAAAATACGAAAGAGGCAAAAGTCTGTCGACCACCAAAGAGCAAGTTAACGCCAGAACACAAAACCAGCCAGATGACACCAACGCCGGAGAGGAGGCTCAAACGACGGACGAACGAGCGCCGTAAAGGAACCTTACGATGAAACAAAACGATAGTATCTCTCTCTCGCTGAAGGATTTAGAGGAGAGAAGAGATAATTTTTCGGTCACAAAATTTCAAAGATTTCACGACAAAATAAAATAAACTAAAATAATTAGAGCTGTTGTGTGAGAGAACTCTATCTGAAGAATAGAACGAAACAACACCGTTTCGGGTCGTAAAGTTCTTACCTTTAGCTTAATCTCTTGTTAACGAAGCTCTTGGCCACAAGGCGAATCACTGTGCAGTTTGATATTCAGACATTCTCGAACCTTTCATGACAAAGGTTTCAAATTTGGTCATCATGACGAGTGAGTTCGATCAAATGCCTTGCACAAGTTTCATAATTCTCTATAGATCTCTACCCCCGAGCTTATCTGATACGCCCTAAAATTGAAAGGATCACTCAGCTGGACTAGTTTGGATAATCCTAAGCTTCTAAGGGTCGTGTAGATCCAACAAGAGGTATATTAAACCCAATGCCTGATGCTATCGACGATCCAACAAGAAGATAGGCGATGGAACCTTCAGATGAAGTCTGATGCAGAACCAATGAGGAGTATATGAAACTCAACACTTGAACTGTTTAAACACCAGATGAACACCCTTTGGTTGGTAAAATGGCGCCACAAATGAGCATGAAATTCACTTGATAAGCCGATTGATCTCGGAATCCACCAAAGATCAAAAAGTTCCCGAAGGAACAAACATGAGAATCTCTCTGACAGGTTTCCAAAAATATTCACTCAAAACTTATTTTAATTAATTGATCAAATGGTCTTTATATAATAGGCAAGGCAGACAAAATGATGGCATAAAAAAGGTTTAGTCAAAACCTAGAAACTTGAAAACTCATAAATATTGTAGACTTGACTAAAGACTAAAGACCAAGACTTTGACCGAATTTGGGAATTTGTGGTCGCAAAACTCTTCGGCTGATCGTGTCCTTTTGCATGGTCGATGATCTCTGAATTATCGTCAGATTGATATATTATACGCTCATGACTTGTATTTTCTTGTTGAGTCTTTTTTCTTTGGGCTGAAACATGTTTATAAACATATTTTTCATAAATCATGAAGCCCATCTCGTTTAATCCAGACCCATAAGCCAAGCCTTCTTGATTTGTTTCTGCTGTTGAATCAGGACACATCATTCCTTCCTCCTTTAAAAAGATTTTCCCTCAAATCTTTTTTTTCTTTAGCTTCAGATGTGATGATCTCTTGGCTTTGCGTAGATGATACACTAAAAATGAATCCTTGCTACTGTCAAGTTTAACAGTTGTAATTGTAATATTTGAGATTCAATCCAGAGGACCAGTTCACACTTTATTCCTATGAGTTCAATATTAAGCTAAGAAAAATTTTGGGTTTTGATTTCAATGATGACGTAGGAAGCAAGTAACAAGAGGTTGTATTCGATTTAAACAACAAGCTAGCCTAGGGTAATTCATTGGGTGCTGATACTGAGCCAAACAATTATTCAAGCTCGATAGGATACAATCTAGAACTCGGATCACTCGTCTGGGACAGCCCACTGTCGTGGTGCTGTTCCCTGTCGTGGTGTTGTTCCCTTTGCAGATCGATCTTTCTACCTAAGCTTTCGCTTGGAACAAGATGCGATGGCAAACCTTAGAGACCAGGTCCGATAAGTTCACTCAACACCCAAATATCTACTTTCGCTGACTAGGGTTGCTAAGCTCATTCATATGATATCAAGTTATCTTCTACACAGTTAGTGAGTTGATTAAACTTAAGATCGAACATTAAGTGATCAAGTTAATGCAAGCAATAAGAGTTATATGAATGAAGACACAAGGGAATCGCTTATCTATGTTTAGCTCGTGTAATCAACACCCTAGGCGAGCTAGCCGACTACTCAGTCATAATGCAAGACTTCAAAAGCATGATTTCTGAATAATACTGCATAAGAAATATATTAAGAAACAAATGGTTCAGGATGATCTTCTCTAGATGAAAGATGAGGCCTTCTCCCTTACAAGTTGCAAATCGCCAAAATACATGTCTAGGTTTCTTGCAAAACCTAGCGTAGAAAAATAAAATAGATAAGGTAGGCTTTTTATATGGAGGCCCCGATAGGTTAGAGGGAAAATAGGGTAGCTAAGGCAAAACCCCGAAATATCTTGGAAGTTTCCTTATTTGTCGAGAGCAGTCACTCGGTTGTTCTGCTGAGGGAACAATCTTCAGGCTGCTCCGACTGGCTGTTCCGCGTGAAAACACTCCAAAATAGCATCTTCCTTCATGTATCCTCTTTTCCACTCTCTACCTACTCCAGACCTGAAATAACTACAAAAGGACTAGACAGACTCGATAGAAGACTGAAAAACCTTAAGAAACACATACACTATGATGTCAAAAACACCATATATCAGTAGAGTTTTTTTTTTTCAATAAAGAAAAGAAGATGAAAGGTAGAAGATGGATGAAGTAGATGGAAAGATGAGAAAATGAACAAACAAGTACCGGTTGAGTGGCTCTGATACCACATGATACGCCCTAAAATTGAAAGGATCACTCAGTCGGACTAGTTTGGATAATCCTAAGCTTCTAAGGGTCGTGTAGATCCAACAAGAGGTATATTAAACCTAATGCATGATGCTATCGACGATCCAACAAGAAGATAGACGATGGAACCTCCGGATGAAGTCTGATGCAGAACCAATGAGGAGTATATGAAACTCAAGACATGAACTGTTTAAACACCAAATGAACACCCTTTGGTTGGTAGAATGGCGCCACAAATGAGCATGGAATTCATTTGATAAGCCGGTTGATCTCGGAATCCACCAAAGATCAAAAAGTTCCCGAAGGAACAAACATGAGAATCTCTTTCACAGGTTTCCAAAAATATTCACTCAAAACTTATTTTATTTCATTGATCAAATGACCTTTATATGATAGGCAAGACAACCAAGTGGTGGTAGCCTAGTGACAATCTCTTGGGGCTTGGTGTGTACCCACATTAGTCATGGGTTCGATTCCCGCGGGAACTAAATTATCACTACTTGGCCAGTCTGGGCTTGGGTTTCGGCCCAAGTGGTTTACATGGTGGGCCATAACAGATGATCAGTTCACCCCCTGGCATTAGTCGGAAGGTATTCCAAACTCGGGTCAGGCAGTGTGGTACGCTTTCGGGGTAGTCCACTCTGTAGCACTAAGTGTGTTCCTCTCGGGGCCGACCAGATCAGCCGATAGGGCTTATCAAAAAAAAAGTAGGCATGGCATACAAAAGGATGACATACAAAAGATTTAGTCAAAACCTAGAAACTTGAAAACTCATAAATATTGTTGACTTGACTAAAGACCAAAGACCAAGACTTTGACCGAATTTGAGAATTTGTGGTCGCAAAACTCTTCGGCTGATCGTGTCCTTTTACATGGTCGACGGTCTCTGTATTACCGTCAGATTGATATATTATACGCTCATGACTTGTATTTACTAGTTGGGCCTTTTTTCTTTGGGCTAAAACATTTTCATAAACATATTTTTCATAAATCCTGAAGCCCATCTCGTTTAATCCAGACCCATAAGCCAAACCTTGTTGATTTGTTTCTGCTTCTGATTCGGGGTGCAACATTATCTTTGGAGAGTTATGTATCTGTAAATCCATGGAAGAGCAATTGGATTCCACTGATCTCGATTTCTGTTATGTCTCTTTTTAGAATATAAGCAACAACGTGAGATGGAGACCGAAGCTCTTGGATCTATACTTGATGATGAATCATTTGGATTTGTGCGTCAATTTAATTCGGGGTTGCTTCGATTTTTTGGTATGTGACTAGGTAACCGATAAATCGCCCGATGCCATTGCGAATCAACATATCGTCGGGTTCAGTTTCATATTATGCGGGTTCAATCTCTTGAAACATTCTCACAAGTGTGGGACATGTTTTCTTCCTCGAGAAATTTCACGAAATATCATCGATATAAACTTCCATGGTTTTCCCGAGTTGTTCGGAGAACATTCGGTTCATCGTGCAATCTTTAATCCAGTCAAAAGTTTCTGTTATTCAGTAATGATTTTGTACATAATATACAGAGATGTGGTGATAAAGGACCTCCTTACCTTAGTCCTTTATGTGGATTAACAATTCTTCTTGTGGCAGAGAATTCAAACAAATTAAACCACTTTTAGAGAGGATGCTAATCTTTTATTTATTTAACTAATTCGATAATTTATATGGAATTTACAAATTTAAATAATATCTCATATCTAACATGTGAATTTTAATTATTATCAACAAATCTAGATATTTTTCTTGAATTTAAGTCTGGTACTTTTAACAAGAAAATCCTTCACAATCCATTAAAATCTACTATAACATAAAATTTATTAGTAAATATATATGGTTAACTATATAATGAATACAAAGGAAAAAAAATATATGTCTTGTTAGCTTCCATTGTGTGTGTGCTTGGTTTCACATTCACGCATCTTGGAAGACAAAATGGTTGTGTGCTTGATTTCACACATGTGTATTTTGGAAGACAAAACATTGTGAAAACACTCACATTACTCTTTCAAAAAGAAAGAGGAAATTTTTAACATATATATAGCAAGATAACAAAATGATCTTATTTAGTCTAAGATCAATGTTTTCTTAAATTTTTTTATATCTCTATAGATTTACCGAAAATAAGAAACAAATAGAGAACTCTCAATTTTATTAGTCAAATCATAAACTGAATACTATAAATGGCTATATATAAGAACCATAAATCTCTAAAACCCTAAAAAATTATTATCTAAATTTAAAATAGTCAATAAATAAATGATAAAAAATTTGAAATATTATTTCCAAATATCTATTTGCATCATGGACTCAATCTTAGATTTCATGGGTGTCATAAATTGGACTTTAATTAAAATAATTTTTAGAAAAATTAGGAAAAAAGCTACACAACATACCAAGGTTAGGTGGGACAAATGCGGATAGTGTTAAACAAAACATGGCTAAAACGAAAGAGCACATGCATAAAAATTAATGTATGAGGGAACAAAACAGAACACACGAAACATAATTAACACTCATTGTTGTTGCAATCATCTTGTTGCTCGATATCAGAAGC
This sequence comes from Brassica napus, assembly GCF_020379485.1. NCBI lineage: Eukaryota > Viridiplantae > Streptophyta > Magnoliopsida > Brassicales > Brassicaceae > Brassica > Brassica napus. Next base: position 26,141,358 of record NC_063448.1, on the reverse strand, counting down.
AGCCTCGTAGTAGTCCTCATGATCTCCCCCAAAGCTATCAATCCCACAAGGAACATGACCATTCCCAAAAGCCTTGACGTGGTCCTTAAGGGACCTCTTGTGTTTAAAATCCGAGCCACATGAGCAATACCAAAGCTTACCACAATTCTTCTCATGCGTTCTCCAATCTCCTTTCACTGCAAAGGCTTTGCCACACCTACGACAAGCAAAAGGTCTAGATCCGTGTTTGCGTTTGTAATGTGTTTGGAGGGTTCGAAAGTCCTTGAGAGGCTTGCCTCGTGGGTGGTCAATGTTGTTCTTGCAGCCTGGTGCACAGCAGAAACATGGTAGTCTTAGCATTCCTGTTGGTTGTGTTCCTCTGAGTGACTCTGGTCCCTTTCTGTATTGTGAACCGTGTCCCCACATGTGCATCTATAATGACAACGTTTTTATTTCATCAATCATATAAATGAGTCATCATCAGTATTAGAAAGTATTGGTTTGGTCAAAAAAAAAAAAAAATCTTTTTAAGTTTAGGATAAATACTATTGCTGTGAGGTATTATAACGCTATGAATTGGATTCTTTCAGATGCAGGTATTTTTATCAATGTTTGGAAATATATTAAATTTAAACCAAAGCCAAACGTATTTCTTTTGGTGAGAGATTTCAGCTTTTGTAAAATTTCAAACAATTTGAAACATTTAAATGTCATAGCCTTTTAGATGTCAATAAATTTAAAATATGAACATAAACCAAAATATTGACAAAAAAAATGAAAAGAACATAAACCAAAAAAATCTAAGTCTTATATAAGATGTAAAAGCGTAAAGACTTTAACCAAATAGAAAAATATGAAAATGTGAAAAATACTATATGTAAAGTTATGTACATATATAGAATAACTACTCCCAAATAACTATTAGCTGTTTGTCTATCTTTTGGGTAGTATTACTCTCTTACGAGTATATAAAGTTGCACAAACACAAAGATTATAAGAACTAGCACTTCTTATTAGATTTAGAAACTCTCACAAAACTAAACCTTTCAATGTGTTTCTCTTTTGATGGAACATCTCTCCATGAGAACTCTTTATATAGGAAGAAGCTACATCTTTTCCTAAGGGCGAAACTACATCTTTTCCTAATAATAATATGGAAACATTCCTAAGCTCGATATGTTTTCCTTTTTCCTTAACCCATCAAACTTCACTTTAATGAGTTAACTTGCTCCTCAAGTTAATTGGAATTATCCAACATTCTCCCCCTTAATTCCAACTCGAATCTCGGGTAAGTTGATCTTCTGAACTCCGATGAACTTCTATAGACCGTTAATAGGTGCATTGCATTTCTTTGATACGATGTTGCATCAGAACGTGAGTATAGATGCTTCACTGCTTCTCTGTGACTCTCTCTTAAGCATCCTTTGGTGCTTCGATACGATGTTGCATCAATCTCAGGCTCCTCCTCAGCCTTTGATACTTTCAAACTCGTGTGCATCAGAACGTGAGTATAGTTACATGACTCCATCTTCGTCTTGACAATTATACCTTGCGCGTATCCTCCTTGTTTGATGTGAATGCCATCAGCTCCTTGCGTTACTTCTATACCAAGATAGTATGTAAGCATCTCGAGGTCTGACATCTCAAATCTTCTTGACATATCATCTTTGAATTGCTTGATAACATTGAGCGAAGTCCCTGTTACAAACAAGTCATCGATGTATATAGCAATGATCAGAAGCTCCCCCTTATGTTTCCTTTGATATACCGCAGGTTCCTTGGTGTACTTCGTGAACTTTATCTCCTTGAGAACACGGTCGAGTTTGATGTTCCAAGCTCTTAGAGCAACTGGTGCAAATACTTCGTCGAAGTCTATGCCTTGTTGTTGAACGTAGCCTTTTGCGACTAGGCTTGCTTTGTATTTGATCACCGTTCCATCTGCATTCCTCTTGATCTTATAGATCCATTTCAAACCTATCGGTTTCACACCTGTCGGCTTCTTGATGAGCTTCCAGGTCTTGTTTTTGATGATAGATTCGATCTCTGCCTTCATTGCATCGATCCAAGCTTGTATCACTGCAGCTTCGATGTAACTTTCTGGTTCACCATCGATGGTGAGCAAGAGTCTGCCACCTTCAAATTCAGCAAGTAGGATGTAATCATCAAACCGCTTTGGTTTTCTGATGTTACGACCATATCTTGATGTTACATGCTGGTCTTGGTTTGCATCGTTGTTCTCTGCTACTTGCTCTTGTTCACCTGCGTCTACAGCTTCTTCTTCTTCATTATTGTTTTGCTCTTCGTGGTGTTGGTGATCTTGATGCTCATCACCATCTCCTTCTTCTGTAACATCAATATGAGGAAGCTTGAATGATCCTGGTTCTTCGTCTACGTTTGTTGATAGTGTATACGATGCATTGAGATGTCTAGTTACACCCTTTTCTTCACAAAAACGAATGAAATCAGAAGATGTGAACTCTCCTCCTCTATCGGTGCGAAAAGTCTTGAGTTGTAGCTTCGTTTGATTCTCTACGTACTCCTTGAACTTTTTGAACCGATCGAACGCTTCACTCTTCTTTCTTAGCAGCATCGTCCACATATATCTTGAGTAATCATCAATTAAGACAAATACATATATATTGTTTGCTGGTGTTGATGGTGATATCGGACCGCACAAGTCACCATGTACCAACTCCAATGTGTGTGATGCTCGATACTTTCCTTTAGACGGGAAAGACTTCCGAGTTTGCTTCCCAACTAAGCAGGCGCTGCACACATCTTTCTCGTGTAGCACCTGAGGCATCCCTATTACCATCTCTTTGTCTACCATACTCTTCATGACTCCAAAGTTCACATGTCCTAGCCGTGCATGCCACGTCCATGTAACATCAGTTTCTTGTATTTGAAGACACTTCGGATATTCAACCTCCATTGGCGTCTTGTACAATCGGTTTGGTTGTCTTGCGACTTGTACTAATAGCCTTCATGACTCCAAAGTTCACATGTCCTAGCCGTGCATGCCACATCCATGTAACATCAGTTTCTTGTATTTGAAGACACTTCGGATATTCAACCTCCATTGGCGTATTGTACAATCGGTTTGGTTGTCTTGCGACTTGTACTAATAGCCTTCCACGGGGATCTTTCAACATCAGTAAGTCTTCTTTCATATTAACCTCACAACCCATCTCGGTTGCTTGTCCAAGACTTATGATATTGTGTTTAAGATTTGAGATGTAGTAGATATCTTTGAGTGCTCTTCTCTCCCCTGTTTTTCCGATGAACGTGATCGAACCTTTCCCAACAATCTCGATGTTTGATCCATCACCGAATTTGACTTTGCCTTTGATGCTATCATCTAGGTTTGAGAAGAACTCTCTCTTGCCTGTCATATGGTTATATGCACCATTGTCAAGGTACCATATACTCGTATTTCCATCGCATTCATCAAACCTCTTAGGAAACACTCTCTCTTCGTTGAGGAATACTACTTCATGCATATATAATGCATCCGCTTCTTGTGTTTCCGTTAGGTTAGCTTCTTCTCTTGGTCGTGTAGGACAATGTGACACGAAGTGCCCCATCTTGTCGCATCGCCAACATCTAACCTTAGAGTAGTCCTTCTTAGTCTTGTTTGAAGCTTCTCCTCCTTTTTTATGACCATCAGAAACATTAGACCTTCCTTGTCCTCTTCCTCTTCCACCATAACCTCTACCTATGCCTCTTCCTCGCGAGTTGTTATGGCTTCCATTACCTTGCATATCATTCTTTCCAAACATGAGCTTCGATTGACCTTCATCTTGGGTTTATTCTTTGATGCGTTCTTCGAAAGCCTTCAATCTCCCAACAATGTCTTCGAATCCCGTTGAATTTAGATCCAGCACTTGTTCTAACGAAGCTACGATGTGAATGAACTTCATTCTTGGAAGTCCCTTCAGAAACTTCTTTACCAGCTTCGATGCTTCCATTATCTCCCCTAACGCGGATGCTCTTGATGCTAAGCCTGAAATTTTTTCTGCGTAGTCATCTACCGTGTCTGTGTCTGTCATCTTCAGTTTGTCGAACTCAGACATCAAAGTTTGTAACCTTGCTTCTCTCACGCGATCAGCACCTAGGTTACGGGATTTGATAGCTTCCCAAATCTTCTTCGATGTATCATGTTCTCCAATCTGAAGTATTAGCGCCTCCGGGACTGATTGAAAGATTAGAGCAATCGCCATATTGTTCTTCTTTGCATCGTTACTCCCTGGATCAATCGTATCCCAAACTTCGTATAAACGAAGCATCACTTTCATTCGCATCGACCATACGGTGTAGTTGGTCGATGTTAGCATCGGACATCGTATGTCCTTCTTCATCTCAAGACCTTTATCACGTGCTTGAGAATCGTCTCCCATGTTTTGATCGAAGTTACAACTCCTCTTGTAAACGACCTTCGAAACCTGGAGCTCTGATATCAATTAAAGTTGCACAAACACAAAGATTATAAGAACTAGCACTTCTTATTAGATTTATAAACTCTCTCAAAACTAAACCTTTCAATGTGTTTCTCTTTTTATGGAACATCTCTCCATGAGAACTCTTTATATAGGAAGAAGCTACATCTTTTCCTAAAGGCGAAGCTACATCTTTTCCTAATAATAATATGGAAACATTCTTAAGCTCGATTTGTTTTTCTTTTTCCTTAACCCATCAAATTTCACTTTAATGAGTTAACTTGCTCCTCAAGTTAATTGGAATTATCCAACGGTATATATCTATAGAACAAAATAAAATATATTTTTTTTATCAAAACAAAACAAAGTCTGTAGTCACAAATAATCTGCTAGACATTAACTCATCTTTATCGTTTTATATTTATATCTCATATTTTTTTGGGTTTTGTGTCTAATATTATGAGTTCACAAAAATCAAGAGAGACAATAAAGATGGAGGTGGACTAAGCATGTTTCAGGGTTATATAAATTCAGTCTGACAAAAAGACTGTTGGTTAAAGAAGATCTTCTGACTTATGGTAAGTTGATCTTTACATAGCCACAATCATTCAACACCCTGAAATCGATTTGACGTCTACCATCAAATTTGTAAAAGAGTTAATTGTTCTCGAGTTACTAAAAACATCACGGCATAGCAGGAGTAATTGCTAAAACTACTTGATAGTTACAACTATCAGATATACACCTAAATATCCATAAATCAATAACGAGTTTGTATATGTTTTTATTAGACCCACCAAAAAGTCTATGAACTAATTAAAATCCGTTTTCAATAACACGAAGTCAAATCTTGAAATGCGTTATTATTTGATTCTTAAATCAATGGAGTAGTACCTGCATGTTGTTGTATCTGTTGAATGTCTTGAAGCAAAGAGGACAAGAAAACTGTGTAGGACCAATCAAAATCTGAGCAGGAGTAGGGATCCAATAGTTATGACCTCTGTATAAATCTCCATGATGATCATCATCATCATGAAGGTGGGAGAGTGTGACCTCCACTTCTTGGTCATGATCTTGATCTTGCTCCTCGGTGGTTGCCTCAGGAGCAATATAGCTCCCACCAGCCCTGTAGTTTGGTAACCCTAGATGAAGATCCACGGTTACATCATGAAAGTTTGAAGAGCTAGTGTGATTTGTGTTCAAGAAATAGGTTTGATCTTGTTGTTCTTGGTGCCTTATGGGACTTAAGCTAAGCAGGGGAAGAGCTTCTCTGAGCGGTGGTGAGTTAGGGAAAGTGGAGGTAGTGGTAGTAGGAGACATGTAATTAGGGTTTGTGGTATCAGGGTGATAGAAGCTATTTTGAGAGTTATAAATGTAGGAGAGAGGAGTGGAATAGTTGAAGTTTGTATTGTCAAATCCATTGTTGAAGAGATTAGAACAAGCTGGATTAGACATGACTTCGAGGATAGAAGACAAAGAAGAAGAAAGACACCGTAGCTATGGTTGATGGGTTTGTGCTAGAGAGAGAGAGAGGAGATAGGGGTGTTAGTTTGAGTGAGTATATATAATATATGGGTGTGTGAGTATATATAGTATATATCTATGTAACGTTTGAGATGTGACGAAGCGGTGGAAAATGTTCAAGATGATAAAGAAAGGGTACGGAGAGGGAAGTAGGGTGAAAAGACCCAAGTAGAAAGAAGAAAGTTGAAGAGGCAAAAAAGAAACTAAACAAACTATCTTTGGGACTCGCAATGGTGTGTCTATGGATGTACGAATATACACTATAAAGTCAAATATATTTAGATTCTTGTACTTCAAGAACTAGGGTGACAAAAATGTACTTAAGTTGCTTAAATTAGGTAAAAATCTGGTGTATGGTGTTTAATCATTTATTATTTTTCAAGAGAATTTGTATTTGGTCTGATAATTAGAAATGTTTTACGGTTGCCCATAATGTAAAAAACATATGTGTAGATTCTTTTGAAGTTAGCTTAACCGGAGAAATCTGAACAAAGGCATCTAAAGTTTTCTTTGAAGCCAGCTGAACTGGAAAAATGTGAACAAAAGGAAAGCATAGAAGGAGCCTCGTAATTTTTTTTTAAATGCCCAATTTTTGTTTTGTATCACTAAAAGTGTTTGAAGCCTGGTTTTATGAAATGTTGTGCATGAATTTCCTTTGATGGTTATGCAAAGACTAAAACAAATATATGAACAGTATTTAAAAATGTATCATCCAAAATGTTTTTCCTCTTCAAATTGTATGGTTAGGCAAGATAGTTGTAATTTTTTTTTTTTGGTTTATAAATAGTTTATAAGATGTTCAATTTCTAATCAGTATCATTAATATATTGCAGTCAGATCGACCGTTGCTGCGGAGACAATTGCAGTTAGACCGGCCCTTTTCAAAGCTCAATAGCTTGGATTCAGAAGATTAATCGTCCAGGACTTTCTTATCATCAAATTATCCGATGGATAAACTCCTAGAATCCTATTTCTAGAGATTTGTGGTATTCTATTGGATATTTCTGTCTGCAATCAAATTTTATAATGGGTTCTTTTCCTCTATCTGCGCTTACTGCAAATGCAATTGCAATCATATCGGCTCTTTTCAAAGCTCAAGAACTTCAATGCAATCATATCGGCTCTTTGCAAAGCTCAAAAACTTTAATAGTCTGGCCGATGCTCTAGCAAAGTAGATATCAAAGGTATCAAATTGTAAATGTTAATAGTACTGGTCACCAAAATACCAACTAACCCTATGTATAACAACGTATGAATTGGATTATATGCATAAATCAAAGATATATATACCCGTATATGGAGAGAGGTAATATATTGATTAACAATAAGGTGTTTTGGGGATAATATATTGATGGCTTTGGGAAAGGAGATAGTTGTGATCTAACACAGCAGTTGCTTTGGTGATCTCGTTTCCATGTCGGCTCTGCTTCAGAAACATATTACTTGGGAAGGGTGACCCCAGTTTCTTATTCATCTACACTTCAATGTGTCAATGTGTATTTTACTGTTTTTTTGTAATGTAAAAGATGTTACGTCGATGTATATTATTTTGTTTTACTTTATATACAAGATTTTCTTTCTTTTCTTTTTCTTTGGTTTGCATTTTCGTTTGCTTTCATGCACATATATACGCTTCTAACACAGTTAAACGGATGATATTTTTGTTTTTTCTAATTTTTAATAGAAAATCATGTTATTGTAAAGGCATATATTTGTTTTTTAACACAAAATATATTAAAACTCAAAAGTCTAATTGGTTTCAACAGAAGCCATAGTCAGAGCCATAGTCAACGATAAAACCGAAGTTAGTCTCAACGGTAGGATAAACAATAAAGAGAACATTAAAACATAAGATATGATGTTGGTGGAAGAGGCTTGCTCAATGTAAAGAAATCTTTGGATGATCTTCACTTTTATCCCTGAATTGAAAGCTTCAACAAGTTTCCATAGTTGTAAACGACGATGATATACCAAAGCGAATGGATTTGAAAGGGGATTGAAAAGCCCGAAGAAACAGCTAGACCTAGCTAAATAGTCCAACAAACAAACAACCCTATGTCCATCAGTAATCTCTGGAAAGATTATCTGAATCTTATCTATATCAGAGAGCATCTTCAGTGAAACGTACGGTAATCTGTATGGTCTAACATCATATTCAGTTCCATAATTGAATTTGATACTATAAAGCTTGATATGGATACGTACGGAGGGAAACGTGGTAAGAGACCACAAGAAAATACCTTTGGGTAGCTAGGACCACTGATATCAGCTCTAACACCAACGATGTTGATCCGGGAGACTAGATGAATCTCAATCGATCCGGTAATCACACTGTTCGATGAGCGGGATGGTATGGTTGATGATATCTTCATCTCCGAATCCATAATTGTTTTTGACACTAGGGAGTTGTCGGATGGGGCACTGATGGTCAAGCCTTAGATCTTGTGGGTTCTGAAAGCACTTGACAATATAGGAAATATTTAGATTTAGACCCAATACATCAGAGGAGGTCCAAATACTTGAAGAGGCCCAAACGATTAGGTTTAGGTCAGATGGGAAGCGGGGACCACGGAGGCCGCCGGGATAAAGGACCACCGGTAGCCGGTTGTATTCACCGGAGGCCTAAGTAGACACGACGAGTCTTGATGGGGAGGAGACAAATCCATCCTCAGAGGAGACTGCATTGGAGTCAAAGAAGGGGCCGACCAGAGATGGAGAAAACGGAGATACGGTGGAGATAGTTTGTAGCAGAAGGCTCGAGTACATCACCCGCCATGGCACATGATCTATTCGACGGTATGGGAGTGGAAAAAACACGATTCCCAGTCGCCAATTCGTCGGGGGCTGTTGAGTTACGATGCGTTTGCGGTGTGAGGACATGAGCCCATCAGAGACTGTCTTCAAACAGAGATGTCTTCATTGAAGCTTTAAGCAGCATATAGAGCACAGATCTAGGCGACGACCTAGGAGAACTGAGTCTTAGACCAGAATTCCAGAGATTCCCGGAGCCAAAGTCAGAGTTGGGAGAGCTCAAACACCAACCCGAGACAGTGGCGACAGAGAGAACCGATGGGATGGCGATGTTGAAGATGACGATGACACATAGGTGGAAGAAGACGATGTAAGAAGCAGCAGACGATAAAGGGCAACTGGTGGAATAGAGGACCCGACGCCGGCGGCCAAAAACCTCTCCAGCGTCGAGGAAGATGGAGTTCGGCATGACCCCGAGAATCGGGACAGAGAAAAATTTCTAGGGAAAAATCCTTTTTTTTACCCCTTCAATAGGTAGGTTGAAAACTCTGACTTGAGATAGGCATATATTATTTATATGTTTTGTAATAATGCTGGAATAGTTTGTTCACTGTTCTAATTGTTTTGTGGTCTATATACTGCTCATTTGTTGCTATGGGGATACACTAGGAATGAACATTTAACTTGAGCAAATCAAAACTTGGCCAGTATTTCAGCAGCACCAAAGCTATTTCTATTGGAATCAGACAGAAGATACACTCATGATATGAGGTCAAAGTATGAGAGGATCCTTGGATCCCTACAGCACCAGCTAGGCCGACTCACCCCGTAGTCCTAGTTTTGCATCCGAACATGAGAGTCACCGACCTTATTAATCAGGAATCGAAGGAACGAGATGTTGGGTTACTGGAGGATTATGTTGCCTCTGAAGATATACTTTTCATAAGGAGTTTGGCCATAAGCTCAGCTCATCGCCGCGACACATTCTATTGGAACCACACTAATAATGGCCAGTACACAGTTAAATCAGGATATTGGGTAGATCACAATTTATTGAAGACTGAGGATGAGAAGGAAGTATTGGAGCCTAGTATAACAAAGCTTCAAGCCTTTGCTTGGACGATAAAAGCCCCACAGAAGATATGTCATCTTATATGACAATTGATAATATGTCATGTGGTAGTAACAAAGAATTTGATAAAGCGTAACATGAGATGCAATAACTATTGCTCACGATGTGGAGAACCAGAAGAATCTGTTACCTATGCAATTTTTGAATGCCCACCAACTTTACAAGTTTGGGCCTTATCAGCGACGCCAACAAGTCCAAATATATTTCATGTCCCGAGTATCTATGCTAATATGGATTATCTCTTCTGGAGAAAGAACATCATTGTCAAGCCAGATTTAGACAGAAATCCTTGTCCCTGGATAATCTGATACATTTGGAAGGCCATATATGATAAACTTTTTAGGAGAATAGACAGAAATCCTTTGGAGCTAGTTTGCTATGCAGAGAATGAGTGTCAAGCCTGGTTCAAACGAGATGGTGGCATCAACTCCACAAGACCATAGTATTGACGAACCTCAAGTCTTAAGCTTGGGTAATATCTGCATGATAGACGGGTCATGGACATCTACGGCACAGTTTAGCGGGTGTGGATGGGTTTGGATGGACAGCGTGGGGAAGGTTCAACTTACAGGGACACGAAATTATATTCGGCGAGAGTCTACCCTGCATTCAGAAGTGGAAGCACTGAGATGGGCGATGGAGAGTATGCTCCAGCACTCGACATGTCAGACCTTCGGAATGGATTGCAAGGATTTGGTCGCCATGATTACGGAGCCTCATACTTGACCAAGCTTTGCGACAGAATTGGAGAGGATATAGACCCTGCAGATATGCTTCTCGGACTTCAAGATTACTCATATTCCACGAGCCCAAAATCAGATTTCAAACTCTTTGGCTAAGACGTCAATGTCTTTCCATAAAAAACTTTATTTCATTGGTTGTTCCATTCCGGTCTGGTTATCCAGACCACCTCAAGTGAGTAACAAAATAGTTTTTCGTTGTTAAAAAAAAAACTTAAATAACTAACTCGATACATTACATATTTTAGTGGCAAGTAGATAAATCTACATAAAAGCTAAATTTTATTTGGTTTAACTGTCTTGATTTTATATGTAAAAGCAGAACTCAATTGTTTTAAATTATACTTCGATAGAAATTTTCTCAAATAGATAAACTGAAAAAATCAAGCAAACCAAAAAATATATATACTGGTATACATAGTAATTTGAATTTTTTTTTGGTCGACAACACCAACAATGGACTTTTCTTAAGAGTGCAAAAAGTTATAGGTCTTAATCTCTGATAGGTGAGTAGAACAATCAACATATTAGTAATTTTCTTCAATTTCGTCGTCCATATTACAGCCAGTTGTGTGTGTGTGTGTTTTTTTTTTTGTTATGGTTAAAAAGATGGCCAACCGGTCAAGTTACCGATGCTAGATAAAGGGCTTAAGTGATATATTGACTATTTAATTTGTTTGCTTACTGCAAGATCAAACATTGTGAAGATGGGTCAAACACTGTGGGTTTGAAACTAATTTGTGTTGGTGGCAATGGCAATGTCAATGTGTGTGAACGCGAAGATCTTTGGTTTAGAGTCCAAGCTATGTTGACATACAGTTTACTTCTGATATAATTAATAATTAATTAGGATATTAAAACATGAGATGTTCCCGAGATAGCACGAGTGTGAATGTTTTGTGGTTGCATTTGCAATTGCATCAGTACGTTCTTTCAAACCGTCTTTTGTCTTCTGTTTCTTCGTTGTTCTCTCTTCCCCAAACATATTTTTTTCTATCTATGCATCATCCAGTACACTATACTATTTCTTCGTTGTTCTCTCTTCTCCCAACATACTTTTTCTATCTATGCACCAATACTATACTAATACAGTTTAGTTATAATGCATGTGTGTCTATCTATGTTCTTACATGTTTGATCTGTATAAGCACAAGCCTGATGGTTAACATCATATTAATCGAACTTGGGATTAATTTTCATCCAAAATATTTTTTTTTGTCACAGAAATGGCATGGCAATACAAGTAAACTTGAATCAAAATATATATGCTACTAAATTTTGATTCGAAACACAGATTTTTTTGGATTATAGACAAATTTTCATATGAATTTGTATTCTGGTATTGTTGTATTAATATGTTACAAAGTCATATTATATTGAAGAAGGAATTAAAAAAAAATATTATAATTTTATTTGAAATTTTGTATATACACTCTTACGTAACTTTCTCTTAAGTATGGGCATTTTAATCGGACAAAAAAAACAACCAAAATCAACCTAAAAATACATGTTTGGTTCAGTTCTAGGTTCAGGAAAAAATACCCATTGGGTATTTTCTTGGACCTGCGTGTCTCAGTTTGAGTCCGGGTCCTACTCGAGATCCGATCGTATACCCAAAGTACCCGAAATGTTTTGTATATATTATGTATATCTAGGTGTTTCATATATGTTTTTAATATTACAGACATATTTTAAGTTTTGAGATCGGATTTTTGGTTATAGTTTCGAGTTTTTAGGTAAAATTTCAAAAAAAAATTAAAATATACTTTCAGAATTCGGATAAAGTTTTGGGTAATTTTGGTTCTTTGGGTCAGATTTTAGGTAAAATTTGGTACTTTTTGTGTATTTGAATTTTGTTCTGGTAATTTTTGTGTTTCAAAATTATTTTTCGGGTTTCTGGTACTTCGAGTCTTTATGGGGTCCTAAATACCTGAACCAATCCTGACCCATTACGTACCCAATTATTTTACATGTATTTGAATTATGGATCTGAACCCACCGGACTCGAAAGGAATCGAATTGAACCCAAACCAAAAATAATTAAATACCTAATTAGGTCCAAGTGTCTAGGACCCGAGGGATTCAGATAAAGAAAAATGATTCGTACCCGAACCAAAGACCGATCCGTTTACTCGAAGTAGTATATTTAATAAGATATTCATTTTTGAGTGTGTATCAATATAAATTAAATGAAATAGTATAAAAACAGAATAATTTCTTTACCTTATTAGAATATATGTAAGTGGACCAATAAATATTAAGAAAATAAAACTTATAAATATTCTGATTGGTTACAATACACTAATTCTCGTTTAAATCTATATATATAGTTGATAAATATTTTAGTAACCTTATTTTAAAAAATATCTTTGAAACCATATATAGATAAGTGCTTATATTTTAGTATCTTTAATAATATATATTTTTTGAAAAATAAGTTAAATTAAATGAAATAGTATATAAATCATCGAACATAATATCTTAACATTATTAGAAAATACTATCATAGTCCAATAAATATTAAGGAAAAAACTTAAAAATATTCAGGTTGGTTATAATACACTCAAAATTCTCGTTTAAATCTAAATATGTTAGATAGTATAAAATCGTATTTGTTGAGTGTCAATCACGTGAATTTAGGGATATATTATATAAAGTTTGGTTTAAGGATGCAATTATGTTTTGGTTTTGAATAATTATACAGATGTGAATAAGATGATATAGAAAATAATTATATATTGAATTAAGAATTTTGTTATATGGTTAGGTTTTGAATCCCTTACACTATATTTGCGAAGTGATTTTGCCACATGTCCTCTATACAATCAATTTCACAAAACAAATATGACATGACTACTGAAATTGATGACATGGCTTCCAGAAAAATATGACATGGATAATTTTATTTAATGTTAATTTATATTTTTGGCAAACTTATTAGAATATGGTAATAATTCATATATTACATTTAATAGTGATATCTCTTTTTGGTAATTATTTTTTAAATATGGTAATAGCTCATACATCATCTATAAAATAAATATATTCATATATAACATTTAAATTTTTGAAATATTATTATTTTGTATAATTATACAATTTGTATTACTAAAGTTTTCAAAAATTTCTACAATTTTTTTAAAATTTAAATATCTAATCGTAAAATCATTAGTTTCTTATATATCTACAAATTTTATAAATATTGTTTAGGCTAAATGTTTGATAATTATTCAATTTTATATTATTTTTATTAGTTTTATACAAATTGATTTAATATATATCAAATCTATATTAAATATTAGTAAGAAAATAGTAAAATCTATAATATTTAATAAAATTTATTTTTAAATATAAGTTAGATTTAAAAAATTCGTTACTGCACATAGTGCAGGAAAATACATAGTAATCATACAAATGTGAATTAATAAGATGATATAGAAAATAATTTATACAAATGATTTTATAAATGAAACAGGATAATAATGCATCTCTGTAAAGAAGTTGATGCTCTGATGAGGATGATTACATATATGAAATTCCATTGATTTCGGTTGATCAAATTTCTACATGTAAAGGTAGGCCATTAATGATGATGGTAATAGCTTTTTCCTCAGCAAACATCTGAACTTCGAGACATCCAAATCAGTATGTATTCATTATCTGAATTTTATCATAGTTTGAATATCTGACCTCAGAATGTAGAGATCATTTCGATAATATGACATCTCAGTTTCATATATGATAGTAAATTTGATATCAAATGTTTATAAAAAATGATTCACGTCGAGATATAGCAGAGAACCGTTTATATCAAATGTATGTATAATCACGATATGGGTTTATTTAAACGTTAAATGATATTATTTTATTATTATAATAGGGGTTAGTTATCACATTTAGTTATATGTAACAGGTTGGACTAAAAATGAATAGGTGCAATAGTTTTTTTCACATTCAAACTAATGTTAGAGCGGTTACAATCGTTGTTTCCTTAATGGATAATTATTTTATAATTTAAAAGAAATTCTATATATTATCAAACTTATTTAATAGTATATATGTTTTAGTCAAATCAAAAGCTGCTACTTGAATCATCCAAAATATTCATCTACAACTTTTTAATCAAATTAAAACATGTATAAGATCTACAAGTTTCCCAACAACTTTGAGAATATATAAGATGCTTGATCTGCATGCAGAGTGGAGCCTGAAATAGTTTCTCGAAACATTGCAATGGATCCCACTTTGTGAGGTTCCTTTTCTAAAAGAATCATTTATATATATATATACACACATGTATATTAATAATAATATATAAAATGTTCAATATAAAATAGAATAGAATAAATTTAGTTTATAAAATAATAATAAAAATTAAATATTTTATTTTATTATAAAATAATGAGAAAAAATTAATAATAAAACAAAAATAAATGCATATTTATTTGTTGAAAATCATAATTTTAATTTTCTTTCAAATTAATAAACTATACATTTAAAAAAAAATCATCTTAAAATTTTTAAAAATAAATTAAATAAATAGTTTATTTTATTTGAATTGGGCCTTTAAATTTCCAGGACTAGTTTTGTCTTCATGCGTTATCAATAGTATATTTAAAGATAAAAAGTATGTGGAAAAGTTTTTTATAATAATTTTAAAATTTTGACAGAAATTATGATAACATTTTATAGCGAAATTAAGAAAAAACACCTAAAACACACACACAGACGAAGGCAGTAAAATCTTAGGCTTATAAATGGTTTGATAGTGAAATAGGTTCAAACAGAACAATTACCACGGTCGACCGAGATACATTGGTAATTTCAAATTCCTGAAACTATGGCTCCTAAAATTTCCGAAAGCGCCTCACCGCCCCCCATACTTTCCCAAAGAATGCAAGCAACGTAATTTTCCCACTATGTTCCTATATTATAACTTTCACAAACCACTATCTACCGGAACTTATTATTTATTTCTCTGAAACGGTCCAATACTTTCTCTCTTATGTTCCTCTGTTATCCCATATACGTTGCGTAACTTCACTATGTTGCTAAATCTTTTCTTTTTCGGATTAAATAGTCTACAAAAGACCATGTAGAAATTGTGTTATTACTTAGGCTAACTCCAATTATAACACTAAATTTGATTTTTTTCCGTTTTTTATCTAATTTTTCATCTCCAACCACTACATCAAATTTTACACCAAAGTAATATTAGCTAGACTTTTCATCATCTACGAAATAGGCTTATCCATAACTGCAAATTTCTGGATGGATAACTGGACTACTTTGGGTCCGCTGATTGACCTGCCATAAGAACTTGGCCTTCGCATATCTGGCCTACCACTACACTCAGTGGTGGCTGATGCTATTGTCTTTGAAGATTAGTGGCTAAACTTCTCGATGAGTCGTAACTCGATCATCTCTCTCATTAAGCAATGCTTATCTTCTCCCACTAGTATCAGTTTAGTCAGAAACTGGTGATCAGTACAAATGGAGATCTGGAAACTCACCTCATGCGAGCTTCTTCTCGGATTCTGGTACGTGGGACTTTCTGCATAATAAACTATTGGAGGTGCTATATGGCATAAAGTGGTATGGTTCACAAGTTCAATACCAAAGCACTCTTTCCTAACCTGGATTGCGGTCAGAAATCGTTTACCAACACGTGACAGGCTGTAAACATGAGGATTGACAGTCTCTCACCGGACTATTTTAAACGATATTAAAATAGATATATAATATGAATATATATTAAATGAGACTTCATATTCGTATGATTTTATGATCATTTTTATCTTGTTATAACAGAAAAAGTTAAACCACCGATCACAAATTATTTTTAATATGAGACTTTTAACATTTATAATAATTTATAGTTATTTTACAAAAATTAAAATATAGCATATAAAAAAATCAAATTTTTTATTACATTGTTAATATGACTGTTTAATTTCTTTTAATAATATAAAATTAAAAAAAGAGAGAGGATTCAAAATTTGTTATCAAATCTTTATTATTTATAATCATTAATCATATATATATAATCATATTAGGTAATTTCGTAGCTTTTTTTTTTAGGAAAAGAATGGAAAATATTATTTTGTATACTACTGATCAATTTGATAATTAGTTTAATAAAAGTATAATATATGTTTTTAGATGTACCAACCTATTTTTCTAAGGATTCTAAGAATCATCCTAGTGATAACACGTGGCTACAAAAAAAATATTGCAATGCTTCTCGATTAATATATAAAGAATTTCCTTCAAAAACATACTAGCTTTTTGAACCTTACAAATGGCTCTTGAAAACATTAATTTTTTCAAAGATGTCAAACCATTCAAAATCATATGGCGAATCCAAATGAAAGTATTCATGGATTCAATACACAACCATGAGAGGTGAAACTCTAGAGTTTATTATAGAAGATATAACGATAAATTTCGTTTGTTCTGTCGTATGTTTGTAATATGATTGATTATATTTATTAGAACACTAAATTGTGTATAATGTTGATTATTGTTTGTACTGAGAATTTTTTTTTTCTGTCAAAATGTCATTATATTACTCAAGCCTGAAATGGTGTGGATAATAAAACCGGAATAAACAATTAACAAAATAAAAAGTCATATGAAAAGATCAAGTGATTCTAGTTAAGAAATCTTGTAGTTCCATTATGTGGCGCAGCGTACGAATGGGTGAACGGTCGATCTAAGAATTTAGGGTTCTTCGAGACCTGTTCTTGGATCAATCAAGAGTTTATCTCGATAGCTTCTTGAGACCAACTTCCTATTTTGATGAATTTAATCGAATCTAAACAAGGGATAAAAACAAAGCTCTTCTATTATAAAATCAAACGTATCCAAACAATGAAGACTAAACTTGTTTATATATCCATTCCTTTAGACAAACCCTAATAGAAAAAGGATATCAATGACTTAATTGTAAAAGGAAATTTAAATAAAAAGGAAAACCGATAAGAAAACCAAAACCGGAAATTAGACATATTCGAATAGTCTAAGTTGGCCCCAATGTCATATGTGATGCTGTATCAGGTCGCCCCGGGTGAGAAGGATTCGACCCCGAATCTGCGGTATCGTGTGGCACAAAACAGGACAAGTACTTGACATTAAAGACATCCGAGGTGTTGACATAACCCGGTAAATGTAGACGATATGCATTGTCATTTATCCGTTCAAGAACCTCAATCGGTCCAATCTTCCTCGCCTTGAGTTTGTTGTAAGCATGAGCAGGCATCCTATCACGAGTCAAATAAGCCCAGACAAGATCACCCACATCAAAAACCAAACGGCGACGGTGTTTATCAGCTGATTGCTTGTACTTAGAAGCAAAGGCTTCAAGATTCGAGATTGCCTTCGTATGGACATCAATCAGAGAGTCAAAGAAGGTTGTCGCGTCCCCATGAAGTCTAGTACGATCAGGGAGAGTAGACAGCTCAACCGGGCCGCGTGGGATGATACAGTAGACGACCTGGAACAGACAAAAGCCGAGACTACGATTCAAAGAGTTGTTGTGGGCGAACTCAGCCTGTGGTAACTTGCCATCCCAAGTCCGAATCGCGTCTCCCACCAAGCAACGAAGTAAATTACCCAAAGACCTGTTGATAACCTCTGTTTGTCCATCGGATTGGGGATGATACGCGGAGCTCATGTCGAAAGAAGTACCCAGTTGCTTCCACAAAGAACGCCAAAAATATCCTAGAAAGCGGGAGTCACGATCGGAGACAATAGACAAAGGCAGTCCGTGTAGCCGGTAAATCTCGCGGAAAAAAGTGTGGCAACCTGTAATGCGTCTATGGTCTTCTTGCATGGTATAAAATGAGCCATCTTTGAAAAACGATCCACCACGACAAAGATAGAATCAAATCCCCGTTGTGTACGTGGAAGACCGAGAACGAAATCCATACTAATATCGGTCCACGGTTGTGTAGGTATGGGTAACGGCGTGTAGAGACCGGCATTGGTGGCCTGGCCCTTTGATTGCTGACACACGACACATCTTTCAACAAGGCGTTCCACATCACTGTGAAAGTGTGGCCAAAAATATGAAGTCGTGACAAAGTGCAACGTACGGTCTCGTCCCGCATGGCCTTGGTTATGAAGTTCGGTGAGAAGCTGGAGCCGTAAGCTACATTCTGGAATACAAAGGCGTGTTCCCAGAAATAGAAACCCATCATGAATGGTGTATTCTTACGACAAGCTCGCCATTGCCGCTGAATAAATGGACCCAAAAAAGGATCAGTCGGGTAAATATCGACAAAGGTACTGAAACCGGGGACGCTATTGTGAATGACCGGAAGGAGAGAATGGCGTCTACTTAACGCATCAGCCACTCGATTGGAAGAGCCCGACGTATGTTTGATCACTAAGGTGAACTGCTGGAGATAGGCAATCCAAGAAGCGTGTCGGGAAGAGACTTTTCCTTGATTGCTAAGGTGCTTCAAAGCATCATGATCTGTATAAAGAACAAAGTCCTTATGGAACAAGTAATGTCGCCAATGCTTGACGGCTTGTATGATAGCATAGAACTCAACATCTTATGTGCTGTAACGGGACCGTGCACCTGGGAGTTTCTCGCTGAAGAAAGCAATACACTACAAGAAAACATAATCTTAACGAGGGCGGTTTTCCTCGTTATTTCGTCGTAAAAGAGGCTTTACGACGAATTAGCGAGGAAACGCGTTTGCTCGTTACACGTCCGTCGTAACACATATTTCCTCGCTAATTCGTCGTAACTTAGCGAGGAATATATTTCGTCGTAAAGACGAAGTAGAACGATTCGTCGTAAAGACGTCGCTACAATTCCTCGTAAGGACATCGCTACAATTCCTCGCAAATAACTCGAAAACACTTCCTCGTAATCTACACGTAAATACCTTGAAAGATTTTCCTCGCAAAATACACGTAACAACCACGAAATGATTTCCTCGTAAAATGGTCGTAAACATTTCCTCGTTATTTCCTCGTAAATAATTCCTCGTAAAATACTCGTAAACTGTTTCTCGTCATTTCCTCGTAAGATTTCCACGTAAAGAGGTCGTACTTTAGCTACGAATTTACTTCGTTTTTATTATTTTACAGAATTTTAAAATATAATTAAAAAATAATTAAAATTATTTAATTTAATAATAAATTAAAATTCAAAATAAAAATAAATTCATATGAAAATATTTTATAAATAAATAAGTTTTGAATTTATATAATACAACAACAAAAAAAAACTAAGGGTCGTTCATCGCCCGGTAGAATTCATCACTCCTCCTCGTAACATCCGCCTCGTTATGTACGTCGTCGGATGACTCGCCATGAATGGGATGTTGTTGTCGCATGTTCCTCAACATGGACTCCCATTCCGGATTTGTGGCCGCAATAACGTCCAAGAAGCCCTCGACTCCACCCATACGAGATTTTGTCGCGGTCAACTCGTTACGCAGCTGAGCGGACTCTCTACGCAGCTCCGTGACTTCATCATCCCGTCGCTGACCATAAGACGATGTCGCTCTCGGAACATCGTTGACGGAACCAATACCCAACGTCCGTCCCTTTTTTTTAGGGACAACCTTAAAAACAAAAAATAAATATTGTAAGTAAATATTTAAAGTTAAATTAAATGAATAATTAAAAATTAATTTTTTTGAAAATTTACCTCCTCGTAAATCTTATCCACTTCAAGTGTGGATAAGGTGACGGGTAATCCGTCGGTAGACTGCTGGGTCAGCTGAGTCTGGCGGTCTTCAACCCGAGCAACTACGTCGTTGTAGATTTGCTCGGACTTGCCATCTACAAATACGCCCGCCTTGTTCTTGTGGGTCCTCTCGTAAAGTTCCATAAGAGACGGGAGATGTCCCGTCTCTTTGGCCTAAAAAACAGTTAAGAAAGTTAGAATAAATTAATATAATTATTAAAAAAATTATTTAATAAAATATTTAATTACCATTTCCAAACGGACACCGGCGTGGGGTTTTTGGCCCGTAGTGTGAAGCATCGGCCCGTTCCCGTGCTCATCGACCGTGTTACGGGAGTTAGAGCAAGCCTGGGCGATTCTAATCGAATCAGGAAGGCGCCAATAACGGATGAGGCCATCCCACACGTCCGTGGTGAGCTCAGCGGGTTTGCCACGCTCATACCCCTTCACGATCCAGTCACCCTTCCAGTTGGAGACCGTGTCCAACAAGCGAACTTTCGCTTTCGCGTTAAACTTCTTCCTCACCCTCTCAGTGATCCCCAAAGCCCAATTATATTTTTGCTGTTGGAAAAAATAAATTAACAATTAGTTTTTTAGAAAGTATATATATAAATCATGAAAAAATTAAAATATATATAATTAATTAATAGAAACTTACAGCGTAAATTTTGAACCACGTCTTTCTGACGTAGTGAGGCGTCTTACTCCAGTTTGGATGTGCCATGGAGAAGTAACCCTTGATCGTGTCGGTTACGTCCGATGCAAGACATCCGTCAACCCCCCACCTGGAAAATACAAATTTAAAATATAAATTATTTTTTAATGTTATAAAAGATATTTAAACGAATTAAAAAAATTAATGCAACATACCACAACGTTCCGTCCGGTCGGTCTGGGTCGATGACTGGTAAACCTTCTCTGCCTGGCAGACTGAGAATGTCCTCTACCGTGTACTGCGAGTAAGGAGCACTCGGAGGCACCATCAGATCAGGATGAATATCAGCGACCATCGGAGGTGCCATCGGAGGAGGCACAGGAGGAGGCATCGGAGGAGGCACATGAGGAGCCGATGGTGCACTAGAAGAAGTAGACCCAGAGACTCTCTGAGTGTACTGAGTCTCGGGGACAGTCTCCTGGCCCGAAGAACTGGGAGCGGAAGAAGAGGCCGGGTCTAAACGACTACCCGGCTCACCGAAGATCTCTCTGTAATGGGCAGTAAGTCTTCCTTTTCGAACCTGGAAAAAAAAATGAAATTTTTAAAATTAACATCAACAATATATTTTCCAACATTATCCACCTAATCAACACTAAATAACATAAAATCCGCAAACCTATCTAAATTCCCTATACTAACCACCTAATCTATCCTAAACTAACCAAATTAGAGAGGAATCAGGCTTACCATTGCTACGAAATGGAGAGGAAGTAGAGAGGAAGTAGAGAGGAAAGAAAGAGTGAGCGGTCGGGTGTATATATAAGATTACATATCGTCGCAAATTCGTCGTAAATTTACGACGAAATAGCGAGCAGTTACAAAGGCCCGTGTTTTTTTACGAGGAAATGGCGAGGAATCACAAAGGCCCGTGTTTTTCTTTACGTGGACTTTACGACGATTTTGCTTACGTGGAATTAACGTGATTTATGTTTAAATCTTTTTACGTGGTCTTTACGACGATTTCATCCTACGTGGAATTAACGAGTGTTATGTTTAAATCCCTAGAACCCCAAACCCGAAACCCGAAACCCCAAACCCCAAACCCCAAACCCCAAACCCCAACCCCGAAACCCGAAACCCGAAACCCCAACCCCGAAACCCGAAACCCGAAACCCCAAACCCGAAACCCCAAACCCGAAACCCGAAACCCCAAACCCGAAACCCGAAACCCGAAACCCCAAACCCCAGATTCCTTATTTTCTACTTAATATATTCCAAACCCCCATCTTTAATTTTCTACTTCATATATTCCAAACCCCAAACCCGAAACCCGAAACCCCAAACCCGAAACCCGAAACCTGAAACCCCAAACCCCATATTCCTTATTTTCTACTTCATATATTCCAAACCCCCATCTTTAATTTTCTACTTCATATATTCAAAACCCCAAACCCGTAACCCGAAACCCCAAACCCGAAACCCGAAACCCCGAAACCCGAAACCCGAAACCCGAAACCCGAAACCCGAAACCCGAAACCCCAAACCCGAAACCCGAAACTCGAAACCCCAAACCCGAAACCCAACCCCGAAACCCGAAACCTCAAACCCGAAACCCGAAACCCCAAACCCAAAACCCCAAACCCGAAACCCGAAACCCAAACCCCCATCTTTAATTTTCTACTTCATATATTCCAAACCCCCATCTTTAATTTTCTACTTCATATATCCCTAGAACCCCAAACCCGAAACCTGAAACCCCAAACCCCAAACCCGAAACCTGAAACCCGAAACCCCAAACCCAAACCCCATATTCCTTATTTTCTACTTCATATATTCCAAACCCCCATCTTTAATTTTCTACTTCATATATTCCAAACCTCATATTTAATTTTAGGTTTCGTCGTTATTTCCTCGTTGTCTTACGTGGTTTTTACGACGATTTAATCCTACGTGGACTTTACGACGATTTTATGCTACGTGGACTTTACGACGATTTCATCCTTCGTGGACTTTACGACAATTTCATCCTGCGTGGACTTTACGACGATTTCATCCTACGTGGACTTTACAACGATTTCATCATGCGTGGACTTTACGACGATTTCATCCTACGTGGACTTTACGACGATTTCATCCTGCGTGGACTTTACGACGATTTCATCCTGCGTGGACTTTACGACGATTTGTGCTTACGTGGAATTAACGAGTGTTATGTTTAAATCCCTAGAATCAGAAACCCGAAACCCGAAACCCCAACCCCCAAACCCCATACCCTAAACCCGAAACCCCAAACCCCAAACCCGAAACCCGAAACCCAAACCCCCATCTTTAATTTTCTACTTCATATATTCCAAACCCCATCTTTAATTTTCTACTTCATATATTCCTAGAACCCCAAACCCCGAAACCCGAAAGCCCAAACCCGAAACCCAAAACCCAAAACCAAAAACCCGAAACCCCATATTCCTTATTTTCTACTTCATATATTCCAAACTCCATCTTTATTTCCATTCCAAACCACAATATCCCACATTTGCTTATTCATAAAACAAACTCCCAGCATTACCTTATTCATAAAACAAACCCCACATTATCTTATTCATAAAACAAACTCCCTCATCTTATTCATAAAACAAATACATCAATCGGATACATCGACATTCTCGTCATCACTAGAAACATCATCATTTTCATTAAACTCGTCTTCAACAGCTTCGTCTGTGGCATCATCGGTAAGATCTTCGTACTCGTGATTATGCGGATCAATGAGAAGGATGTCATCAATTTCATGTTCAGGTTCCTCGACTTCATTTATCTGTTCTTCTTGCAATGGTGGTTCTTCTCCACTGATGATTCGTCCTCGAGGTGTAACTTTGATCACTGCTAACCAATTTATACCTGAATCTCTCATCCGAGGGTATGGAAGGAAGCTAACTTGGTCTGCTTGTGAAGCTAAGATGAAAGGCTCGAATTTGTTGTACCTTCGTCCACCGTTGACATCAACTACACCGAATTTGTTAGACCGAACACCTCTGTTGACGACGGGGTCGAACCATTCACATTTGAAGAGGACGCATTTCAGCTTCAGTATCCCTGGAAATTCGACTTCAATAATCTCCGTCAAGATCCCGTAGAAATCTGTTTCCCCTTTCACACATATTCCATAGTTACTGGTCGCCCGCTGTCTACCATAGTCATATGTATGAAAAGTATAGCCTCGTGTGAAATACATCTGTGATGTGGTGACCTTTACAAGTGGAGATTGAATTACTTCGTGTAACCACTTAGGATAATCTGCATCGTCGTCGTCATAATCAACCTGCAAAAATAAAGAGAATGTTAATGAAATACAGATAATGTATGAAAAAAAAGTTTTAGTTAATACCTGATTCCGCAACCACTTAATGAAGTGTTGATCTTTCCTTTTGTCTACGTCACTTGTGGATATACCAGGAAATGTTTCTTCGACTTGAGAAACAAATAGGCTGTAAAATCACATTTTATAGGAATGAATCTCTCGCAATTATACAATTAATTATAGTTATATGTGTTTCGAAGTGTCAATATATGTTACCTTTCAAAATAACGCATCAATGGATCTTCGCAATTGAGTAGAATATAGGTGTGTGCACTATGAGCGTCTTCTTCACTCGACCACCAAACCTCTTTACACTTCCCACCGAGTCGCCCAATCTGGCTAAAGATGTCTGGAACACCAGCAACTGCATATGTTGGCGCAACACCACCATCATCATATCTTCTTGGAGCTCTTCTCCGTGTACGTACTTTTGACGCAAAGTAGTACGATGTGAAGTGAGAAACTTCTTCCGTCAAACTTCCAGCAATTATAGAACCTTCAACTTTGGCGAGGTTCTTTGCTTTTCCCTTCAAATATTTCATGGCTCGCTCATACTGATACATCCATCCGTAATGTACAGGTCCACGAAGCAATGCCTCATATGGGAGGTGGACAGCTAGATGCTCCATGACGTCAAAAAATCCGGGAGGAAATATCTTCTCCAAGTTGCACAATAAGATGGGAATGTTCTCCTGAAGCTGTTCCACAACTTCTTCTTTAAGAGTGCGTGTGCTCAGATCCCTGAAAAATGCTCCAATGCCTTTTATATTCAAAAAAAAATTAAACACATTGTTAGTCATATATTATTTTGTAAATTATTGTGATATAATACACTACGTACCTGCAAGTGCTTCATGTACGTTTGTTGGAAGTAGCTCCGCAAATGCAAAGGGCAGTAGTCGTTGCATAAATACATGACAATCATGACTCTTCATCCCGGAGAACTTTTGACCCTTTTCAACACATCTAGAGAGATTCGAAACATACCCATCGGGGAACTTCACTTCTGATGCCACCCAGTTGAACAACACCGACTTTTTTTCTGAAGATAATCTGAATATCGGAACGGGAACTTGTCCATTGCTTTTAATATGTAACTCGCTTCTTGAGCAAATATCCGGCAAGTCCAACCTCGATTTTATGTTGTCTTTTGTCTTCCCTGGGACATTCAATATTGTATTCATGATGTTCTCAAAGAAATTCTTCTCTATATGCATCACATCGAGGTTGTGGCGCAGAAGAAGATCCTTCCAATATGGCAACTCCCAAAATATACTCTTCTTGTGCCAGTTGTGATGAACACCGTAAGAATCTGGCATATTACGAGGGACATGCCAATTACCACCCCAACGAACTGTTTCGTTAGCTCCGTAGTAGTCGATTTGCGCTTCAATTTGTTCTCCAGTTAGATATGGAGGAGGAGTGTCTCTCACAACCCTTTTGTGCCTAAACAAATTCTTGTTTCTTCGGTAAGGATGGCCAATGGGAAGAAATCGACGGTGACAATCAAACCAACTTGTCTTCCTACCATTCTTCAGTTGAAACGCATCTGTCGTTCCATTACAATATGGACAAGCTAATCTCCCATGTGTAGTCCATCCAGACAACATCCCATAGGCAGGGAAATCACTTATGGTCCACAAAAGCATCGCTCGCATCGTAAAATTCGTCTTCGTTGAACAGTCATACGTCCTCACCCCTGTTGACCACAAATCCTTCAACTCTTTTATCAGTGGTTGTAGGAAAACATCCAGGGACCTTTTTGGATGGTTCGGACCAGGTATTAATATGGTCAAGAATAGTAACTCCCGTTGCATGCACATCTCCGGTGGCAGGTTGTATGGAGTAAGAAAGACTGGCCACAATGAATATTGTCTCCCTGACATTCCGAACGGACTAAATCCATCTGTGCATAATCCGAGATACACATTCCGGATATTGCTAGCGAAATCTGGATGTACTTTGTTGAAATGTTTCCAGGCTCTTGCATCTGATGGATGAGTCATCTCACCATCCGTCTGAGTATGCTCGGCATGCCATCTCATCTTTCCAGCAGTCTGCTCTGATTGATACAATCTTTTCAATCTGTCTGTAATTGGTAGGTACCACATCCTTTGGTACGGTACCCTATTACGTCCCCGTCCTTGCGGCTTGAATCGTGGCTTCTTGCAGAATCGACATTCTTCTAGCTTCTCATCATCTCCCCAATAGATCATGCAGTTGTCGATGCAAACATCTATCATCTCCGAAGGCAACCCAAGACTATAAACCAGTTTCTGAATCTCATAATAAGAATCAGCAGACACATTGTCTTCCGGCAAATACTCTTTAAACAAGTCCGCCCATTCGTTCATGCAACTTTCAGGTAGATTGTGATCAGTTTTAATATTCATCATTCTAGCAGCTAACGACAATTTAGAGAGACCTTCTCTACAACCACTGTAAAGTGGTTGATTCGCCGCGCTTAACATTTCGTAAAACTTTTTTGCATCTATATTAGGTTCTTCATCTCCATCATGAGCTACGAATGCATCAGCTACCATATCATGAACCCTATCATAATCTACCATCTCCTCCTGCTGGTAACTATGTTCATTATGCAAATGATGATCAACCGGTTCTTTTTCCTGAAAATTGCTATTACTACTACTAGCTTCATTCTGATCATAATTAAAACCTTCTCCATGTT
The DNA here is from genome assembly GCF_020379485.1 of Brassica napus. Classification (NCBI taxonomy): domain Eukaryota; kingdom Viridiplantae; phylum Streptophyta; class Magnoliopsida; order Brassicales; family Brassicaceae; genus Brassica; species Brassica napus. The sequence continues at coordinate 26,114,385 of NC_063448.1, read as the reverse complement.
GAAACCAGATATAGTAATTTGCCGTGAAACCTCTATTTATTAAATGCTTCCAAACATTTTCACGGTTTGCCAGTTTCGAATTGTTGCATTTCCGACAAGGACAGAACATCTTACCACTTTCTTGGGCGAGCGGTGTTGAATCTGCTTGATGCATAAATGTCTCCAGACCCGCAAGGTATTCTTTCGTCACTCTCCCGTTAGCATCTCTATGCATATACATCCACTTCCGCAACTCGTAAATATTCCCGGAGCCAGCCATTTTTTTTTCTTTCACGTTTTTTGTTGTTGGTGTGTTTAAAATGATGTTTAAACATCCATATTTATAGGAAAATTCGAATCTGGTAGTTGTAATTTTGCTATGAATTTACGACGAAAATTAATTAGGTGGGCAAAAAAAACGTGTAACACCTATAAAGTTGGTGGATTCAAAAATTTCCTCGCTAAATACACGTAAACTATTCCCTCGTAAATACCACGCAAAGTTTACGTCGTATTTACGAGGAAATAGTTTTTCCTCGTAAAATACTCGTAAAGTTACATCCACTTTACGACGAAACAGTTTTGTCGTTACGTTACGAGGAAATAACAATGACTTTAGTTTTTCACGTAAATTCGTCGTAAACTCGACGCAAATTTACGAGGATTGTTTTTCCTCGTTAATTTTCGTCGTTAAGCATGTGTTTTCTTGTAGTGATAGGACGTCCCTTTTGACTCAATACCGTGACAATACCAGACTTCGATGCATCGCAATGTAACTCAAAGACGAGACTGAAGTTGGGTAGTGCGAGAATGGGAGCCGAACAGAGCTTCTCTTTGATGAGGGTGAAAGCCATGGCTGTGTCGGGTGTCCACGTGAGGCGTCCATCACGCATAGTATCTGTAATATGAGCCATAAGGCTACTAAACTGAGGCACAAAGCGTCGATAAAAGGATGCAAGACCATGGAAGCTTCGAACTTCGGTGACTGTTGTTGGCGTCGGCCAAGAATGAATGGCGGAGATCTTGCCAGGGTCTACTGCAAGTCCCTTATCGGAGACAATGTATCCAAGAAATTGAACCGCAGCGGCACCAAATTCACACTTCTTTAAGGTGGCGAAGAACTTATCACGTCGTAACACACGAAGCACCTCCGAAAGATGTTGCATGTGCTCTGATAATGAGGAGCTAAAAATAAGTATATCGTCAAAGTAAACCACCACGAATTTACCGATGAAAGGACAAAGTGCTTGATTCATGACCCGCATAAACGTGCTAGGTGCATTAGAGAGACCGAAGGGCATAACGAGCCATTCAAAGAGACCTTCACGAGTTTTGAATGCCGTTTTCCAGTCATCTCCTGGATTGATACGAATTTGATGGTAGCCACTCTTAAGATCGAGCTTGGAGAAGACTGTAGCAGTGCCTATTTGATCCAACAAGTCATCCAGTCGACGAATCGGAAACCGATAACGGACGGTTATTATTTGATCGCCCTACTGTCCACGCACATACGCCAAGAACCATCTTTCTTTGGAATTAAGAGAGCCGGAACCGCGCACGGACTCAAACTCTCACGTAAGAATCCCTTGGAAACGAGCTCCTCCACTTGACGGCGCAGTTCTTCATGCTCCGATGGACACATTCGATAGAGTGCTCGGTTTGGTAAAGATGCATCTGGAACAAAGTCAATGCGGTGTTGTATGTCACGCAGAGGTGGCAAACCGTCAGGTAGGTCTTCGGGGATAACATCTGAGAACTCAGAAACGAGTTGCTGGAACGCTGGTAGTACTGCATGAAAACGATCCGAGCTGATCGGCTTGGTGAATAATATGAGGAATCGTCCTTCTTCACGCATAGAGTTTTCGAAAGGGGAACGCCGCATAAAGAGGACATGTTGCGAAGGCGGTTGTTGGGGTCAAAATCGGTCACGACGGAATCAATGTCTGAAAGTCCGTAAAAATCGGCATGAACGTTTTTACAAAAATAAATATTCGGAAAAGATTTATTCTTACGAAGAGCCCTGCGGAACAAACACGAGACATCGGAGAAAAGCCCGAAAAAGGTCGCACGGTCACTACGTAGCGACCGAGCTCGAGCCAAGCTCGGTCGCTACGGTCGCTACGTAGCGACCGAGATGTAGCCAAGCTCGGTCGCTACGTAGCGACCGAGATGGAGCCAAGCTTGGTCGCTATGTAGCGACCGAGCGTCCGTCCTGCTCGGTCGCTACATAGCGACCGAGCGTCCGTCCCGCTCGGTCGCTACGAAGCGACCGAGGCGTCCGCCCTGCTCGGTCGCTACGTAGCGACCGAGCGTCCGTCTCACTCAGTCGCTACGTAGCGACCGAGCTCTTCCGAAACGTCGATACGACACGAATCCATGCATTCTCGTCTACCCTTCGATGATGTCTCCCGAAGACCGTAGCAAACCCATTTCATGTTTTCCGCTATTCAAAGTCATCAATCAAACTTTACGATGAAAACCGCGGAAAGTTCGTTTTTATCGAAAGAAGTCATAATAAACGCTTCAAGTCGAAAGACGGCCCAAAGGGACCTAAGGCATGACTCGAAGCCCACCTTACGATTTCTGAACCAGCAGCCCATAAACCGTGGGATGGTTTCCGCAGATAAATACGAAATTTTGAAGATAATTACGAAGATCGGGAAAAATGGAATATCTCCATTTTTAGGCTATGATGGCTTAAGGGCAGAAGGGGAAAAACGTAAACCGACGTAGGAGCGAGTATATAAGGAGTCCTAGGCGAGAGGCATGAGGGACAACTTTTTAGACTCAGAACTCTCGGCACTTAGAAACTCTGAGGCATTATTCTCGACATGCTCTGTTTCCATGACTGGCACCCGGTTACCAGACGAACGTGCACAAGCAGTTCGATCTCTTGGTTCACTCTTGAACTACGTTCGGCTTGATCCTCGAAAGAGGTACGTAGGCAGCCTTTCATAAGGTTCAGTCCGAAATCAATCAAAAACCTTTTATGTATTTTCTTCGTCTTTTGTTATCGACCTGCGAGTCAACTAGGTTTGAGCTTTTAGGCCGCTAGAACTAGGTAACTCGCTGACAGCCTTTGCGGCCAAAGCTTTTATGATCTCTTGTAATAATCGCAACGCTCTCACGCGGACTCGAAATAAGATCTACTGTTTTCTCTAAACTCGTTTCTTATCTTTTCATGATTTCCGCATATATTTGGTCACTTGCCGTTGGCTCTCACAGAGATCCGGGACCTCTGGAAAATTAGAGTTTTCCTAGTTTCCTAATTTAAACGTAAATCGACAGTGCGAATTTCGGTTCCCACAGTTTGGAGCTAGAAGGAGGGGAGGTACGGATTACTCTAACTCATAGCCGTAAAACGCTTGATCAAAACAATGTCTAGAAATACGAAAGAGAAAATCGCAGTTCGCAACAACGCTGGTAAGAAAACTCCAGCCGCCACTGCGCCTATGGCCAACGCCTATGCAAACGCCACAGTTCTTGAGAAAATCGAAGACCTTACTGTGACTTTTCGCCACAGGAAGTGCAATGAAACGAGCTCGCGATTTCTCTTTTTAAACATAAAGAGAAACGATAAATCTTATCAAACCCCGTAAGTTTGGCTCATTACCGAACAAAAGATATCTTAAGGCGTAAGGGTTTTACCAAAACACGTTTTCCGAAAACATTTCGGAAGGGTAAAACTTGTTCTCCCAAAAACCGCAGAAAACCCCTAGGTTAATCGCGCCCGAGCAAGCACACGGCTCGGTTGCTACATAGTGACCAAGCTCAAGCCAAGCTCGGCCGCTATGTAGCTACCGAGCACGCTCACAGCTCGGTCGTTACGTAGCGACCGAGCACGCTCACATCTCGGTCGCTACGTAGCGACCGAGTATGCACACAGCTAGGTCGCGACGTATTGACCGAGCTCCAGCCAAGCTCGGTCGCTACGGTGCGACCGAGCACGCACACAGCTCGGTCGCTACGTAGCGACCGAGCACGCACACAGCTCGGTCCCTACGTAGCGACCGAGCACGCACATAGCTCGGTCGCTACGTAGCGACCGAGCTCAAGCCAACTCTCCACTCGCTATGTAGCGACCTGTCGGGCCTAAAAAGGGTCCTCCTTTGCGTTCTATTTTGAATCCTCATCGTAACGCCTTTCGTTTCGTCTCAATCGGAGTTTCCGTTGAGATTTTATGACGAAAACAAGTAGGACTCTTCTTGGCTTGCTTTCACTCGCTACTAAACGACCTGTCAGACCTCCACTCGCTACATAGCGACCTGTCAGGCCTCAGAAAAATCCTCCTTGCGTTCTCTTTTGAATCCTCATCGAAACGCTTTTCGTTTCGTCTCAATCGGAGTTTCCGTTGAGATTTTACGTCGAAAACAAGTAGGACTCTTCTACTTCTACTCGCTACATAGCGACCTGTCAGACCTCCAGCTCGCTACATAGCGACCTGTCAGACCTCAAAAAGCTCCTCCTTTGTGTTCTCTTTTGAATCCCGATCGAAACGCTTTTCGTTTCGTCTCAATCGGAGTTTTCGTTGAGATTTTATGACGAAAACAAGTAAGACTCGTCTAAACTCCTTCGCTTGCTCCTACTCGCCCTTACCTCCATCTTTGTGATCTCATTCAAATCTCGATCGAAACGTCTCTTGTTTCGTCTCGATTGGAGCTACCATTGAAACTTTACGATAAAAAAAACCCGCAAAGACTAGTTTTCTCGCGTGGATTCAGATTAATCGTATAATACGGCAACAGTTAACTTAACACCTTAGCCGCCTCAACTATACGATTACGTTGAACCTTTTTTTTGACTTCGTATCAGTCAAGTTTGGAAGATAAATGTCAAGTTTCAAAGGATAAACACCAATATCGAAAAAGGCGAACATACACAAGAAGAGGAAGGGGAAATGAGCAAGCAAAACTGAGAAGAGACAAAACTGCATCTTCGAGGGAACTAAGGTATTTGCGACATGAAATTTTTGAAATCAGACTTGGAGTTTTTGTAGGAAATTACTAAGAAATAAAAACGCCTTTGAGACTGCCATAGAACTTTAGGGAACATAAAACCTAGGTGGATAGTCTAGCGAACTAAGTCTTAGGTGATTTTTCCTGTCTCGATATATTGTCCCATAACTGTTCGTCCAGATCTTGCAAACCGATCTAAACTCTCCGAAAATCGAGAAACGATCGCCACGCATATCAAGCTCGCTTCCTAAGGAGAGAAAAAACTAGAGACATGAACGTCGTCTTAAAACCGATTCGTTTCTGGCAATTCTCTCGGAACCGACATATTCCAAGTCTTCAACCTGGAAACAACCAAATCACAGTCCAAGCGTCGTCCTCAAACCGACTCGGACTGTCGATCATTCAATTCCTCGAGAAAAAAGGGACGGAGTAGGTGCGTATACTATACTCGTATACTCCCATACTTCAAAAACATATTCAAACAATGCGATGTCTCGTCAAGATCAAGAAAACGCTTTCGACAAGAAAACGCTTTCGACAAAGCAAACTCTCGTAGAAATATGCGGAAAAATATTCATACAATGCGATGTCTCGTCAAGATCATCCTAAAAGGAAACGACAATCTGAGATTCGTCTAAACGCTAGGAACTGATCCTAACCATGTTGGAAAAATTCTCAAAGACTATACTGCATCTATCATCGCAATCATTCGTTTAGAAAACCTCTGCCAAACTTCAGAATGAAAGTCGATGATTTGCTGAAGTCATAAAGATTTTTCCGATTTGATAAAACGAGTTTCGTATAAGAATCATTATACGAGAAATCTTCAGGCATCAAAGCATGACTCTCATTTTCCATTGAACCAACCGACTCACGGAAAAACATCAAAAACATTTGCGACAAAGCAAAATCAAGAACAAAAGTAACAGAAAATACGACAAAGAGAACATGTCCTCCCCGCTCGTCGACTAAGTCTATCGTTGTTTAACTGATTCATTCAAGAAACCTGCAAAAACGTTTCGCGACTAGATCTCGGTGAAATAACCTTTGGTAAAACTCCATGAGTGACTCAGAGAAACTTTCACTGAAGAATAAAAACAAAAGCGAAAACGTTTCTCAAAAATCTGCGGAAACATCGTTATTTTGACATCTCCATATGTCACGTCAATTTAATAAATTCGTAAAAACCGGTCGCCCGTTACTTACGCAAAAAATCCTTCGTATAATCAGAACATGTCATACGAAGTTACTTTCGAAAGTAAACGTAACAGGTTTTACGAAAAAGTACATTCCTTATAGCAAAAATCCAAGCTGTATGACCAATATAAACTTTACTTCCTCGCACCACGATCTGAAAGGTCTCATTCTTTAGCCCCGCGACTCACTGGCATCCGCTCTCATTCTGCTTGGTCACGTCCGAGCAGGAAATCACCCCGCAACTGACTCCGCACGGGCTCTGTATCGAGCTTCTTAGGCTTTATCTCCCTCGGAAACAAAGGAAACAACTTCCATACGAATAAAGGAAACATTATACAAAACTTTCATCGTATAAATTAACCCTAAAGTGGAAAAACGTTTTCTACCACCATGGGCATACTCGGCCTATCAATCTCGACAAACGCCATTCGTTCCGTCGAAGCCGAACTAGGTTACATCATCCCCTTTAAGGACGATTCTAACCGACTTGACCTTATTGACAGCACGAAAGTGTCATGGTCTAATCCTTTGGCAACAACGTCCTTGGCTATAAAGCTGGGCACAACCTTCATGCAAAGCCAAAACAATTGAGCGACCACCGCTCCAATAACTTGACGGCTAAACGGTAATCCGGAATTTGTCTTGAAACCCCAAGTAAGGATTACACAAACAATTATCGTACCACCCAAAAACGGGAATCATAAGGTAAATTCGTCATAACAAAATTCAGTCCTAACAACCAAACAGTTAATGGAAAGGTTCCACTTGTCAAAAATCGACCAAGTTCCATATACTACGATTCACTTTAAGCCCGCTGTGTTTTACTCGTAAAATGCGACATGTAAGGAAAACTCGTAACAGAGCTCCTATAGCTATACGAAACATCCTCAAATAGACACGAAAGAAATCTCGGAAGGCCAACACCACACAAAGCACGGTATAGGAGGATGCCTCTTTCCGGGGACAAATTTACGCGACCCCTTGGTCCTCACTTCTCGATCGCAAATCAAATCCAAACAGGAACAACAATTCTGGCTGCGAACATCCGTAGTCAAACCAGAATGTTTCCCAAGCGCAGGGCTAAGACTAATCCCTTGCAACATCGCGAAACATCTTCAAGCCCGCGAACATTTCAAGCACGAAACGCGGCATACGAAAGAATAACAAATCTTCAGCATCGCGAGACGTCGCAGACGCCTGAAGATTCATTCTTCGACGAAATTTCCTTCCTCGATAAAAACACTTTCTTGGAAGACCCGACAGTCATACACACTAACATCTTCTCAAAACATATCCTTCGCGAAGACTCGAAACGATAATTTTAACCATTAAATTTGTTGCTGATCACAACAAACTCTTAACGTCCTAAACAGACTTAGCCATCTGATCACAACAAACTCTAACATCTCTAGGCATAGTATCAAAAACCTTGATACGAGATCCCAAAATTTGTCTCTTTGCCAATATTCGAGCGTCTTCAGAAATCCAGCAAGTTTACACACTACGGAAAACTCTCGAAACAGATCACGGATATAGCAGTTCACACAGAGTTAGATTACGAGATGACAACTCGTAGTCTTCCTTCTACACCCATATAAAATGCCACCGGCAGCAACATGCCTGATAACCTCTACATAAAAACCAGACCGAAAAGGTCTCGCTGGAAAACTAATCATACAAACCTTATCTCCAAGACGAACTACGAAAGGCTTGATCCCTTCAACAAGGGTACGTAGGCAGCCGTCATAAGGCGTAGCCCCAATCTTATCGCGTTCTACTTTTAGAAGAGCGAGAAGACCACTTACCACGGACCTTTTCGACCATAAATTCCGCCTAACTCACCTAACTTGCCTAACTTGCCAAGCCACTCGCTAGAACCTCACGCTAGAAGCTCATGGTTCTAACAAGCTGGGGAGCTAATTGTTGGGGTCAAAATCGGTCACGACGGAATCAATGTCTGAAAGTCCGTAAAAATCTGCATGAACGTTTTTACGAAAATAAATCTTCGGAAAAGATTTATTCTTACGAAGAGCCCTGCGGAAGAAACACGAGACATCAGAGAAAAGCCCGAAAAAGGTCACACGGTCGCTACGTAGAGACCGAGCTTGAGCCAAGCTCGGTCGCTACGTAGCGTCTCGCTCGGTCGCTACGTAGAGACCGAGCTTGAGCCAAGCTCGGTCGCTACGTAGCGTCTCGCTCGGTCGCTACGTAGCGAACGAGCGTGCGTTCCGTTCGATCGCTACTTAGCGACCGAGCTCTTCCGAAACGTCGATACGACACGAATCCATGCATTCTCGTCTACCCTTCGATGCTGTCTCCCGAAGACCGTAGCGAACCCATTTCATGTTTTCCGCCATTCGAAGTCATCAATCAAACTTTACGATAAAAACCGCGGAAAGTTCGTTTTTATCGAAAGAAGTCGTAATAAACGCTTCAAGTCGAAAGACGGCCCAAAGGGACCTAAGGCATGACTCGAAGCCCACCTTACGATTTCTTAACCAGCAGCCCGTAAACCGTGGGACGGTTTACGCTTGGTTCGCAAGGAAAGATAAATGTCAAGTTTCCGCAGATAAATACGAAATTTTGAAGATAATGACGAAGATCGGGAAAATGGAATATCTCCATTTTTAGGCTATGACGGCTTAAGGGCAGAAGGGGAAAAGAATAAACCGACCTAGGAGCGAGTATATAAGGAGTCCTAGGCGAGAGGCATGAGGGACAAGTTTTGAGACTCAGAATTCTCGGCACTTAGAAACTCTGAGGCATTATTCTCGACATGCTATGTTTCCATGATTGGCACCCGATTACCAGACGAACGTGCACAAGCAGTTCGATCTCTTGGTTCACTCTTGAACTACGTTCGGCTTGATCCTCGAAAGGGGTACGTAGGCAGACTTTCATAAAGTTCAGTCCGAAATCAATCAAAAATCTTTTCTGTATTTTCTTTGTCTTTTGCTATCGAGCTGCGAGTCAAATAGGTTTGAGCTTTTAGGCCGCTAGAACTAGGTAACTCGCTGATAGCCTTTGCGGCCAAAGCTTTTTATGATCTCTTGTAATGATCGCAACGCTCTCACGTGGACTCGAAATAAGATCTACTGTTTTCTCTAAACTCGTTTGTTATCTTTTCATGATTTCCGCATATATTTGGTCACTTGCCGTTGGCTCTCGCAGAGATCTGGGACCTTTGGAAAATTAGGGTTTTCCTAGTTTCCTAATTTAAACGTAAATCGACAGTGCGAATTTCGGTTCCCACAGCGGTTGAAGTGACGAGGGCGGAGGTGACGGTTTCAACACAAAGTTGCGGTTATTGAAGTTGAAGCTGTATGTGTTATTGAACCCATCATGTATGATCTTTCGATCAAATTCCCAAGGTCTGCCTAGCAACAGATGACAAATGTCCATAGGTGCGACGTCACAGTAGAGTTGATCTTTGTAAGAATTGCTTACCGAGAAGGAGAAAAGTGCTCGCCGTGTAACGAACAGCTCATTAGTTTGTTGTAGCCAAGCATACTTATAAGGCGCCGGGTGAGGCTCATCCTTGATCTCCAATTTGAAAACAGCATCCGCTGCTATCACGTTCTCAGAACTACCTGAATCAATAATAAAAGAACAAACTCTCCCGTTGATTGTACAACGACACTGGAACAATCGCTTCCTTTGCGGGAATTGTTCATCTGCTCGGGGTGTCAGGCAAGCGCGACGGACCACCAAGAGGTGACCGGTGTCTAGGTACAATTCTTCTTCTGTTTCTATTTCTTCGTCGTCATTCGTCGGTTCTTGATCACCCGTAATATCTTCAATAAGAAGTTCTCGTTTGTTACGATGTGGGCAAGAAGCTTGACAGTCTCCACACGAGAAACAACGTAAACCACCCGTGCGTTGCTGTTTCAAAGGGTCGACAGGTACGATTGCGGTTTCTGACTTAGGAGGCACGGTATCGGGGGTAGCCAAAGAAACAGCTTGATTCTGTCGAGTTTGTCGAGCCGTCCAAGATTGAGAACCGGTTCGGTTCTGAGTTTCTATCGTGAGGGCTTGCTGATGAGCTTCCGAGATAGAATGTGGACGGAACAGGTTCAGAGTGTGTTGGATTTGTTGGCGAAGACCTCCCACAAAACACATTGTTAGTTGTTCTTCGGTATCACGAATCTCCACACGGTTGATCATTCTAAAAAATTTTGTCGCGTACTCGTCGGCGGATCGAACGCCTTGTCGTAGATTCTGAAATTTCTGAAACATAAGTTGATAAAAAACTTTTGCATCTCTCGTTTAAGCTTATCCCAAGTAATAATCTTCGAATTTCCCAACCGTGCTCTTGTCGTTTTAACTTGTGACCACCAAGCGGCTGCTCGGTCACGGAAGCGTATGTCGACTAGGGGTACACAGCGGTTCAATTGAATTTCTTTAAACTCGAGAATTTCTTCTATCGTTACAAACCAATCCAATAATTCCTCAGCGTTCGTGGAGCCATTGAATACTAGGAGCTCGAGCGTGAAGCTCGATTTCCACGATGACTCGTTAGCCTCTTCTTCTGAACTGGAGTTATTGTTGATGCGGCGTCGAGGTAGTTGTTGTTGTTGTGGTTGTCGAAGAGGAGCGAATGGATTCTCGTCGTCTTCGTCGGAGTTATCATGGATATATATCTGGTCGTTGCGGCGGGGAAGTGCATGTGCGGCTTGTCGTGCGGTTAATGTAGCGACGGCGGTAGCTAGGTCTGCTATCTGTTGGTGGAGCTCAATAACAGATTGTTGAGTAGCCGGGATATCTTCGTCATCAGCGTATTGCTGAGCACGAGTCTTATGAACCATTGTAGCGGGTTGAGAAGGATTCAGAGCGTAGCAGAGCTCTGATACCAACCTGGCGCAGCGTACGAATGGGTGAATGATCGATCTAAGAATTTAGGGTTCTTCGAGACCTATTCTAGGATCGATCAAGAGTTTCTCTCGATAGCTTATTGAGACCAACTTCCTATTTTGATGAATTTATTCGAATCTAAACAAGGGATAAAAGCAAAGCTCTTCTATTATAAAATAAAACGTATCCAAACAATGAAGAATAAACTTGTTTATATGTCCCTTCCTTTAGACAAACCATAATAGGAAAAGGATATCAATGACTTAATTGTAAAATGAAATTTAAATAAAAAGGAAAACCGATAAGAAAACCAAAACCGGAAATTAGACATATTCGAATAGTCTAAGTTGGCGCCAATGTCGTATGTGATGCTGCATCATTATGTCTCTGAGGAGTATAGCAGATCCTGAAATCTTGAAATATTTTCTTCACTTCTTGTATCTTCCCCAACGCTGTAGAGAAATTCTTCCATGGATGAGGTTCTACTAGCATTGCTATTAAGTGTTTGCAGTCCGTCTAAAATTTCTGTCATGTCGAATGATGCAACACACTTTCCATTGCTCAGCGTAGCGTTTTTTCGACTTTAATTTCTTATGCCCCTAAGCTGTGTCTGACATGCGTTATCTAGCCACATCCATTCACATCTACTAAAAGTTGATACATAGGTTCAAGAACCATCTACCAAACATATATTTCTCTAAGCATATGGCTTGAGATGTTCCTACTGTGTTTGGAGCAAATCAATAATAGGATCATGTGCATATAATTAAAATTCATGCATCATGCAAAAAAAATGTGACTAGCTCGTGTAAAAAGAAAATTTTCTAGTCGGTAAATAGAGACCAACTAACCATGTTTACAAGCTTGGTTTTATTGGAAATACTAATAAAAATAGTTTGAAATAAATCCATATCTTACAATACAAGTTGAAGTAACCAAATATTTAATATAATAAATTAAATGAATCAATATACTTTTGATTCCAAAAATAAAAGAAAAGAAAGAATGGGATTTTTTTTTTTTTTAGTCATCAATTTATACAGATTCATACTTATTCTGTGAACCAAACCGGGAGATCTGCATACATGTGAACGACGAAAGACGGTTACTTCTTGGCATTGCGTGCTAGGCTATCCGCCTTTGAATCTTGCGTATTTGGTATATAAATGATATCTGATCCGAGGAAACTATTCTCTAAAATAGATTAATATGCTTTTTTTGGTCAAGAGATTAATATGCTTTTGTATTAACATTTTGCAACTTGTAATAAAACTACCCAAAAGGAAATCATATATCTAATAAAGCCCTAGCTCATTGGGCCTGAAGCCCAATTATATGTTCTCTCCGAGGAGAGAAGAAGATGATACTCTCTCCTGTCCTGACGACTTCGCCGACGACAATCAAACGGCCAATGAACATTTCGAACGTGAGCAAATCCAAGCTTCTTCTCCCTCTGATACCCAAACTAAACCGCGCCTTGTATTCTCACTGTCATCGTCGAACTCGTTCCCTTCCTCATCACAAAGACAAACCCATCAACCATAACCCCACACACGGTCTCGTTCCCCACAACCGTTTTCTCTCATTACTCCAAAAATGCGAATCCTTGCCCCACTTGAAGCAGATTCAAGCTCAGATGACAATCACCGCCTCGATTCTCAACCCGTTCGAGTCAAGCCAACTAATCAACTTCTGCACCTTATCCAAATCTCGCAACCTCGATTACTGCGTGAAGCTTCTGAGAGGAGTCGACAACCCTAACGCATTCTCATGGAACGTAACGATCAAAGGATTCTCCGAGAGCCCGAACCCTAAAGACGCGATTTTGATCTACAAGGAGATGCTTAGAGACGGTGGCGAGTCACGACCCGATCATTTCACGTACCCTGTTTTGATCAAGGTTTGCGCTGACCTCGAGTTGAGTAGATTAGGTCTTATGATTCTTGGGCATGTTTTCAAGTTGGGATTGGAGTTGGTCTCTCATGTGCATAACGCTTCAATTCATATGTTTGCTTGTTTCGGTGAGATGGAGAATGCGCGGAAGGCGTTCGATGAAAGTCCCGTGAGAGATTTGGTTTCTTGGAACTCGTTGATTAATGGGTATAAGAAGATGGGTCAGGCTGAGAAGGCGATAGAGGTTTATAAGATGATGGAGTCTGAAGGAATTGACGCTGATTATGTGACGATGATCGCGTTAGTTTCATCGTGTGCTATGCTGGGAAGTTTGAAGCTTGGGAGAGAGTTTTATGGATACATAATAGATAATGGAGTTAGAATGACTGTTCCTCTTGCTAATACTCTTATTGATATGTTCTCAAAATGCGGAGATGTTCACGAGGCAAGGATGATATTTGATAGAATGGAGAAGAGAACGATTGTGTCCTGGACTACGATGATTTCAGGGTATGCTAGAAGTGGTTTGCTTGATGTTGCTAGGAAGCTTTTCGATGAGGTGGACGAGAAAGATGTTGTGTTGTGGAATGCTATGATCGGTGGATCAGTCCATGCCAAGCGTGCTCAAGATGCTTTGGCCTTGTTCCAAGAGATGCAGACTAGCAGCACAAAGCCTGATGAAATCACCATGATTCATTGCCTCTCTGCGTGTTCTCAGCTTGGTGCTCTTGATGTAGGGGTTTGGATCCATCGATACATCGAGAAACATAATCTCAGTCTCAATGTTGCGCTAGGGACTTCGTTGATCGACATGTATGCCAAATGTGGTAACATCTCAGAAGCTCGCAGTGTTTTCCATGGGATGAAAACAAGAAACTCACCTACGTACACATCTATTATCGGTGGCTTGGCTCTTCACGGAGATGCATCCGCTGCTATATCATACTTTAATGAAATGATTTATGCAGGGATAGCCCCAGATGAGATAACTTTCATAGGTTTATTATCAGCTTGTTGCCACGCAGGAATGATCCAAGCCGGCCGGGATTATTTCTCTCAGATGAAGTCCAGGTTCAACTTAAATCCTCAATTGAAACACTACTCTGTTATGGTAGACCTTCTAGGAAAAGCTGGGCTACTAGAAGAAGCAGAGAAGCTCATGGAAACTATGCCAATGGAGGCAGATGCTGCGGTTTGGGGAGCTTTATTTTTTGGTTGCAAGATGCATCGTAATGTTGTAATGGGAGAGAAAGCGGCTAAGAAGCTTTTAGAACTTGATCCTGGTGATAGTGGAATCTATGTGTTGTTGGATAAAATGTATGGGGAGGCTAATATGTGGGAAGATGCAAGGAAAGCGAGGAGGATGATGAATGAGAGAGGCGTAGAGAAGAAGACTCCAGGTTACAGTTCTATTAAGGTTAATGGAGTTTACTTTGAGTTCATCGTTAGGGATAAATCGAGACCAGAGTCTGAGAAGATATATGATTGTTTAAATTGTCTTGGAAGACATATGGGGAGCTCGGTGAGTGTACGCTCGGAAGTTCCGGAAATGAGATTGCTTTGAATGTAACAGCTAACATCTTCTGTTGTGTCTTCTTGTTTGATCAAATGTGTGCTAAATAGTAAATACATAATACACATGTGGGTTTATTCATTGTTCCAAGAAAAAGAGGCGACGTGAAGTCTGTTTGAAGGAGAGACTTCTAATAGAGTTTTTTTTTTGGGAGGCCCTTTCATTGGGAGGATTGAATCAGAAATCGAATTGGTAAAGTTGCAATCACCAATAAAAAGACAAAGAAACAGGTGATCTTCACCATGAAGAGCCATTGAAATGTTGAGGGTATATAACATATTGATATGTAACCTAATCAAGTTACAGATATATTAATATGTTATCTACAATTTTTTATTTACGGTTAAAAATAAGATTAGAGAATGACTTGCTCACTTTAAGTTGCAAGTGCTAACATATGTTATAGGTAATATGTAATTATTATTATTATTATGTTTTTGTATAGTAAGAAAATAGAAATGGTGGAAACAAACGAGATAGAAAAACTGAAAGTGATTTTTCTTATCACAACTTCCTTACTGCAAAGTCCTATTTATAGGAGTGGAAGTTGTCGGTCTAAATCAGATATTTTACAAACAAACATTAAACAAATACTAAAAGGATAATCATCAATTTTAATATTATCTTATAACAAGTATTATCTTTTAACACTCCCCCTTGATTATCCTTTTTCTATTATGTAGTGCCTCGTTAAAAACCTAGTCATGGAAAAACCCATTGGGATAAAAACCATGACAAGGGAAAAAGAGTACACTGTGGTAATCTCTCCCTGGAAATAATGGACATAGCTTTTTCTTCACAAGTCACGCAAATGCCGCATTCCGATACCGTAGACATGTTTTCGAAATGTTGTAGTCGGAAGAGCTTTGGTGAACAAATCAGCCGGATTTTCGCATGACTGTACATACTCGATGTCAACTTCTTTATTTTTCTCGAGTTCCCTTATGTACGAGAAAAATCTTGGAGGGGTGTGCTTTGTTCTGTCGCTCTTAATGTAGCCTTCCTTGAGTTGAGCAACACAAGCCGAATTGTCTTCAAATATTTTTGTCGGCTCTTTCTCGTTGACTATTCCGCTTGATTCTTGTATGTGGTGACTTATTGACCGAAGCCACACACATTCTCGACATGTTTCGTGAAGTGCAATAGTTTCTGCATAATTTGAAGATGTTGCAACCAGAGTTTGTTTCTGGGACCGCCAAGAGATCGCGGTTCCACCAATTGTAAAAACGTAGCCGGTTTGCGATCGAGCCTTATGAGGATCTGATAAGTATCCTGCATCTGCAAAACCAACCATACCAAACTCGGGTTTTCTAAAATACATTAATCCTAAATCGACTGTACCTTGGAGGTAACAGAATACATGCTTTATTCCGTCCCAGTGCCTGCGAGTAGGAGCAGAACTATATCTTGCCAAGAGGTTAGTAGCAAAGGCAATATCGGGTCTGGTACAGTTTGCAAGATACAAAAGCCCACCGATAGCACTCATATAAGGTACTTCAGGACCTAATATCTTCTCGCTATCTTCGCAGGGCCTAAAAGGATCACTCTCAACATTGAGAGATCTACCAATCATTGGAGTACTCAAAGGAGTCGCTTTGTCCATACGAAAGCGTTTCAATAACCTTTTCGTATAGTTTGATTGATGCACAAATATTCCTTCTCGGAGATGCTCTATCTGGAGCCCAAGACAAAACTTTGTCTTGCCAAGATCTTTCATTTCGAACTCCTCTTTCATATGAGTTCGAGCATCATCAACCTCCTTTTGAGTTCCAATTATGTTCAGGTCATCTACATATACAGCAATGATCACAAAGCCAGATGACGATTTCTTTATAAAAACGCATGGACATATCGCATTATTCACATATCCTTTACTCAAGAGATATTCACTTAAGCGATTGTACCACATGCGTCCGGATTGTTTTAATCCGTAAAGTGATCGCTGTAACTTGACCGAACAAATTTCCCTGGATTTTTCTTTTAATGCTTCAGGCATTTTCAATCTCTCAGGGAGTCTCATATATATATCGTTATCCAACGATCCATACAAATATGCAGTCACAACGTCCATAAGATGCATTTCAAGATTTTTAGATGCCGTTAGGCTCATCAAAAATCTAAACGTAATTGCATCCATTACCGGGGAATATGTTTCCTCAAAATCAATTCCCGGTCTCTGAGAAAAACCTTGGGCAACTAATCGGGCTTTATATCGTGTTACTTCATTTTTCTCATTTACTTTTCTCACGAATACCCACTTATACCCAACAGGATTTACGTTCTCAGGCGTTATGACTATAGGTCCAAAGACATTTCTTTTATTTAGGGAGAGTAATTCAATTTGAATGGCCTTCTTCCACTCCTCCCAATCATGTCCTTTTTGACATTCTAAAATGGACCTTGGATCGGGATCATCATTTTCATGATCGATCTCTTTAGACACAGAAAAGGAGAACATTCCATCAACATCTTTTATCTTATTTCTGATCCATAACTTTTCATCTCGGGCGTAGTTGATGGAAATCTCATACTTTTCTGTTCCCTTCTCGTCATTTGGACCATCTTTATCTATGTCTTCTTTCAGACATTTTTCAGTATCAGGTTCTTCTAGAACCTTTTCATTTATGTCTTCTTTCAGACATCTTTCAATATCAGGTTTTTCTAGAATCTTACTTTGTTCATCCAATTTCTTTTTCTTTCGGGGATTTTTATCTTTAGAACCCGCTGGCCTCCCCCTCTTTAACTGAACCCTAGGTTCATTCATTTTATTTCCATCAGTTTGTTCTTTAGGAACATCAACTCTTGATGGAACATTTTCAGCGGGTATACATGACTTCGTCACCCTTCTTGTATCTGTGAACGCATCTGGTAACTGGTTTGCCAAATTATGCAAATGCACAATTTTCTGAACTTCCAGTTCTCTTTGATTCATAGGGGGATCAAGGTTTAACAACGACGGTGTACACCATGTAACCTCTTGAGGAATTTTACCAATTCCTCCCCCTAACGCTGGAAATTCATCCTCATTAAAATGGCAATCGGCAAACCTTGCCGTAAACATATCACCAGTTACTGGTTCCAGATATCTTATTATACTTGGTGACGTATAACCCACATATATTCCCAACCTCCTTTGTGGGCCCATTTTTGTTCTTTGTGGCGGAGCTATCGGAACATAGACCGCACACCCAAAGACACGGAGATGGGATACATCTGGCTCTTGCCCAGATGCCAATTGTAATGGGGAGTACTTATGATATGCACTCGGTCTTAACCGAACCAGTGCAGCCGCATGCAATAT